>NC_085843.1:129868725-130177816 GCF_035594765.1 Anolis carolinensis
GATATCTTTTTCCTACCTTCTTCATCCCCTGGCTTTGAGAGCTAAGCCAATTTTCAGACAAGGAGACATAAAAACCAAGCAATATTTCAAAGGGGAAATAACTGGAGCTGGGTTGTAGAAAAAAAATGTCTTCTCTCTATAAGCCTACTCCAAACCTTTCTCACATTCTTGGAATTAATTATTTCTTTCCAAGAGTGATATCTATTCCTGAGTCTTGGCACCTCACTCTTTTTGGGTCAAACTTGATATTGGTAGGAGTCTTAGTGGTGACACTGGTTTAATATCAAATTATTTCTGCATGTCCCTTTCTGTTTGTCCCTGCCAGGGCCAGCCCAACATGGAGGCCACTGAGGCGGCCGCTTTGGGTGTAGGTCCCTGGGGGCACCGTCAAGCTGCCCCCCCCCCAGCGGGGACCATGGGCTCTCTCGCCGGCGAACAGGAAGGCCTGTTCGGTGACGAGCAAGCTCTCCCGCTGCAGCATGGCCAGCTGGGCAAGGCCAGCCAGGCCAGGGCACGCTGGCATGACTGCATGGAGCGCCGTTACCTTCCCGCTGGAGCGGTGCCTATTAATTTACTCACATTGGCATGTTTTCAAACTGCTAGGTTGGCAGAAGCTGGAGTTAATAGCGGGCGCTCACTCCACTCCTGGGATTTGAACCTGGGGACCTTTCGGTCTGCAAGTTCAGCAGCTCAGTGCTTTAACACACTTTGCCACCGGACAAGAAGAATAAGTGCCCCTGTAATGAGTCAAAATTATTTAGCAACAGGTCAGAAAATTAGAATGTCAGGGAATGTAAATTAATAGCTAGACTGCAGAGATAAAAAAGAGTGAATTTTAAAATTTATGAAATTCTCTCCTCTAAGCCTCAATAAAAAGAATAAATTTCTTCACAGTTATAAAAATTATCTGGCATTTCCTGACATATTATCTTTTTCTAGCTCAGATATGTCCACAGGGCCCTGGACACATCTGAGTTATCAATTTTTGTAACAGATAGAATGTTCATAACATATAAACAATCTATCAATTTTATAATATAGAAAATTCTTAGGCTTCATTGCAGGTAATTTTAAATTATCAGTAAATGATATCAGATTTTTTTTGATAAGAATGTAAAACAGGCTTTATACAATGGACAGATACTAAATGGATTTTCCATTTTCTTTTGATATGTTATGTATTCATTTCTTGTCCAGAATTCTGTTCTTGTCCTGAATTCTGTAACATCTTCCAAGAAGGCTATAAAATAAATCCAATGCAGAACACATTAAAACTATTTAACTCAACAGACCAATAGACCAACCCACCTGGACAAGATGCCATACTCAGAACTCTAGGTATCATTAAACTACAACTCCCATCACGGTGTACTTATTATCATTTCAGGGTTTTTTTTTCCATATCATCTTGGCTGGGCCTCATGAAAATGCTATTAGTGTTGTTTAGAAACATCATATAAATAAGGTCCTTTTCATTCAAGATTATGTCCTCGAAGATCAATCACGTCCATGCTAGTCCACAATGAAAGGATTGTGAATGTAAATATATTTATCTTTTCATAGGTAAACTAGCTATTATTTCCTGTGTTTTTGTTCTATAACTAATTAAATTGTTACACATTTTGACTTTTTTTTGGGGGGGGGTTACAAAGCCCTCATTATTTGTACACTTTCTTGATCAATAATTTATAACTTTTAGGTTAGATTTAAATAGCAGCCATCTGAACAATATTTATAAGCCTCTTCTGGTTTACAGTGAATCCTCATTATCTTTATTGGGTGGTGGTCACATAAAGTACAGAATAGTCAAATATATGTGCCTAAGGAGCTTTTTGTTTTTGATGATAATAACTATGGTTACCTATTTTTTAAAAAAAACAAAAAAACAAAAAACAATACTTTATACACTTGCTTCTTCTTGTAAAAGAACAAACTATTTGAAAGTACTTCATTATGTCTGCCCTGGTATTTATTTGTCAATTCACAACAGCCCTGTCTATAACTGATAAGAAATCTGACTCATCACCTGTGTGTTCTAATAATTTCTAATGACACCGATTTGTATTAGCGCTGATCATGGTGCTTCACCCTATCAATAGAATCCTTTTCTCTCCCCATTTTGTCACAACGACCATGTTTCCCCATCTTTTCTTATGAAACTGACATGCTGGCAGGATGTCTTTGCAACAAAATTTTTATTTTGCTGTCAAAATATCAGCAATATCAAAATGCTACCTATTCCAATGACATCTACCATGGCTTTCTGTTATGCCTCTGTCTTACATAGGCTTCTGCTGGATAGAGCTAGTCTTATACACATAAGCCACAGTGTATAATCATATGACTACAGGATAACCTAAGGCTCTTAAATAAATGTATAAATATCCTTCATTATTCTTTTTTTTAACATTTAAATTATTATTTTCAGAATTATGGTAAATAGCACTACATAATATTATACAAACATTCAGAACATTGTCCATTGGTAACACCTGTTTACATTGTTCCCCCTCTATCTCCCTCCCTCCCCTCCCCGAGAACAGTTTACAGATTTTGCTGTATTTATTACGATTTTTCTCTATATAATTCTGTAATTATACACAACTTCTTCCCCAAATCACACTCTTCACATAATTTGACTATATAATTATGATTTATCATATCAAATGCTTTGTAAACATCTAGTTTTATTAGGAGTAATTTTGCTTTCTCTCTTGTTGCATGATCAATTACATTCAGAATATTTCTGATTGGTTCAGCAATCATTCTTTTAAAAAATAAATCCATAGTGATCTTCCTCAATTATAGTGGGCGTTATCTCTTTCAATCTATTTGCTATGATTTTGTGAATATTTTATAGTCCACATTGCATACAGTAATTGGTCTGTAGGAGTGAGGATCATGTCCCTCCTTATCTGGTTTATAAATCGTTACAATTTCTTATTTTTTCCATGTCTCCAGGATTGTTTTATTTTCAATAATTTTGCTATATAATATTAGTAAATTAGGTATTACTTTCTCTTGGGAAAATTTATAAAACTTTGTAGTGAGCACATCCAGTCCTGGTGAAGAGTTTTTTTTAAGTTTTTTATTACCATTTCTGTTTCCTTACTAGTTATATCTGTGTCCAATTCTGCTTGGGAATCAGAGTCTAATTTTTTATTGAGTAATCCTTCTGATCTCTCTACATCCTTGTACATATAGAGCTTTTCGTAATAATTTGCCATTATTTCCTTTAGGTCTTCCTCCCTTGTTTTTATTTGACCTTTCTCATCTTTCAGTTTAATTATATTTGTTCTCCCTTGTTTCTTTTTTAGAAGACTTGCTAGCTTCTTTGTGCAATTAATAGAATTCACCAGAAAGTCATTTTTGACCCAGATGTATTTCTTTGTGGCTTCAATTTCTTCAAGGCTTTCTAGTTGTTTTTTCTTCTCTCTCCGTTTATCTTTATTTCCCACCATTTGGTCTTTTTGAAATATTTGAAGTGCTGCTTCTTCTTCAATTTTCAATTTTTTAATCTTTCTTTCTCTCTTTTATATATGCCTTTCTCAATTGTGATACATTTTCCTCTGATTACTGACTTAAAGGCATCCCAAACTATATTTTCATTCATTCCTGGGGTTCTATTTAGGCTGAAATATTGAGTAATTTGGCCTTTTATCTCTTTTCTATATGTCTCTTTATAGGTGACTTTTGGATTAAATCTCCATTTTTTCACTGTGTTTCTGGTATAACTTCCCAATTTTAAATATAGAGATGCATGATCTCCTGGCCATTGTTTACCCACTTGTAGTTCTTTTATTGGCATTACATTATTAATTCCTTCCAGAAAATAATCTATAGTAGTGAAGGTTGAATGTCTATGTGAGAAAAACATGTGGATGTGTGTACTTTCCCCTATAATTTTATTAGCCTCTATTAGGTTCCATTTCCTAAAATTTATTTTGCAATTCTCTCCTGACTTTCTGTTGCTTTCTGTTGTAGATTGAATGTACAGTAATGTACAAAAAATGTACCAAAAAAAGGAGCAGTATGATGCACAGTTGAAGAGGACAGGTTTCTATGAGCATGCATTGAATGAGCCATGAGTGTTTGGGATGTAATTCATCACTATTTTTTTCCTTGAAGGAAGCAATTGGTAATTTGACAATTTTCTTCACTTTCCTGAACAGAAAATACTTTTGTTAACATGTGATAATCTTTCACAGAATAAGTTGTAAAAATATCAAGGTTTCTCAACACTCAAGAACACATTCTTTCAACATTTTGCATTATGTTTGAATATTCTTTCTATATGGGATGAATGTTGAGTCCACTTTGAGATAATGCTTCACTTGCCTATTTTATGTACCCTCTGACATTTCTTCTTACAAAGGGATGGAGATGTTGCGGGTGGGTGGGTGGGCGGTGTGTGTGTGTGTGTGTGAAGTTTCTAATCCCTACTATTTAGAATGTACCACTAACTGAAGATATCCTTCTGAGATACTGCATTGAGAGATAGATAGATAGATAGATGATAGAAAGAAAGAAAGAAAGAAAGAAAGAAAGAAAGAAAGAGAGAGAGATATGTATATACAGTAGAGTCTTGGTTATCTGACTTCCATTTATCTGACACTCCATATTATCTGAGGCCAGGGTGTCTTCCCTGGTTCGCTCATCCACTCTCCCTCTTTCACTCACCACTTCCGGGAACCAGCTGGTGAGTAAGAGAGAGAGTGAGGGAGGGCAGGTGAGTGAGTGAGAGAGGGAGGGCGAGTGACAAAAGTAGCAGCAACGGCAGAAGCAGGAGCCTGGAAAAGGCAGCCAGGCTCCTGCGTCTGCTGCCACTGCACATTTATTGCTCGCCCTCCCTCTCTTTCTCACTCATTTGCCTGCCCTCCCTGGGTCTCTCACTCACTCACTGGGTCGGGTCCTGCTTCTGCTATCATTGTTGGGACCCAGCCCGGTGAGTGAGTGAAAGAGCGTGGGAGGGCAGGTGAGTGTGAGAGAGGGAGGCAGGGCAGGTGAGTGAGTAAGAGAGGGCAAGCAACAAAGGTGGCAGTGGCAGCAGGAGCAGGAGCCTGGAAGAGGCGGCCAGGCTCCTGCTTCTGTCATCGCTGCACTTTTGTGGTTCGCCCTCGCTCTCTCACTCACTCACTTGCCTTCCCTAGGTCTCTCACTCACTCACTTAGCCAGGTCCTGGTTCTGCCTTTGCTGCCGGGACCCAACCTGATGAGTAACTGAGAGAGCGAGGGAGGGCAGGTGAGTGAGTGAGAGAGCAAGGGTGGGAGACAAAGGCAGGTGAGGTGGCAGAAGCAAGAGCCTGGAAGTAGTGGCCAGTCTCCTACTCCTGCTTCCGCTGATGCCTTTGCTGCCCTCCCTCAATTGCTCACTCACTCATTGGGCCAGGTCTTAGTGGCAAAGGCAGAGGTGGCAGAACCAGGACCCAGCCGGTGAGTAAGCGGGCGAGTAAGGGAGGATGGTAAAGTTGCCTGTTGCCACTGCGCCTTTGGCACCATTATGCCCCCCAGTTTAAGCCAGATAACTGAGACTCTATTGTAGATATATATCAAACAGCCTTGAAATGTAAATGCTAATTCTCTATGGCTGATTGTGGATTTATTTTTATATTGATTGTATTTATTTCTCTTGACTGAATTCAAAACAGAACTGTGCACTACAGAACTTTCATTCTGAAAGCAATTCTGAAAATTGTTTTTTTATCCCAGTTTGCACACAGATCTTTTTAGGCAATCCAGTGATATTATATTTGGGTTCTGATATCTAAATGCAAAATACATGTGCAATACATATCTTACAAAAAATATTGATTAGGAAATACGGCCTTTTTCTTTTTGGAAAAGTGTAAACAGATATTTAATCATGTTTCGGTATATTCCTTTGTGTACCTTTCACTCTTCATTTGACCATATGATTGCTATTATATTTATTCTGAGGCCAGGCACTCGAAATTGGGTATAAAAAGTTTCAGATGGCATGGTGATACTGTAACTGGAATTCCGTCTCTATTCTTACCCCGGGAACTTGCCAGGACGCTATTTGGAATCACCACTAGGAGTCCAAATTAGTTAGAGCAAAACACAAGGTTTATTTCAGACTGCAGTAAGAAAGGCAACAGACAGCATACTCAAAGTATGCCAGTTCCAAGCTGCCGCCTCAAAGGCATGGCTAGCAAAGCTTTTATACTTCCTTTATTCTGGCATCAGCGCCTTTTGGGTGGTGGCCGAGCAGGTGCAACTTCCCCCCTTTGTTTCCGTTATCTTTCTACAGCTTAGCGCACATTTAGGCAAACATTTCCTTTATAATAAACAATTCCAGTAAATGACAACCACAAGGGAGTAACCGTACAAAACATTTCCTGAATAACACTTCCTAAAGTGTAAACAAGCTTATCACATTTCCTGAAGTGGAAGCAAGCTCAGCAGTCATTTCCTGGAGTGTAAACAAGTGGATACCGCTTAGTACATGTTGTAAGCTCTGCCCATAGATGTTGACCTCATAGGCAGTTCCACTAAATATTCTTAAATATTTTAGCTAACATAATTCCTTGCATTTACTACAGCATCCATAATTCCTATCCATAACTGTATGTCCACCTCAATACTAGAAGTGCATCGTCATGATATTTGTATTCCCTTTCCCTTTTGATTTCTGTTCCTGTAATTGTTTGGATTGGAATGAATCAGAAGAATGGAAAAAGATGTTTTATCACTATTTATCTGAATTGATGTGTTTTTTAAACCATTTTTTAGAGTAATTAATGTTTGTACAAATAATGCTATCTGTGAATCTGGGTGATTCCTACTTATGACTGCTTTGGGCAAAATGTGATTATTATAATTTTTTAAAAAGCAATAATCCTCTGTGATGACAGAGAATGAATCACCTCTAAATATCTTTAAATATATATGCTGATCTTTTCCAAGACATACCAAGATTTTGTTTTCAGGATGATTGTCCCTTTGGAATTCTTAGTTCACAAAACTAAAATGAGTAATTAAAAAAGTTATTCAATAGCAGCTATGGCATAAAAGAAGGTTAATTGGGCACAAGGGGAAACTTCACTTGAAAATGTATTTAAACAATATGATCATGAAGAAAATAAGTAATTAAAGATGGTCGACCCTGACATTCCAGAGAGTGTGATGATTTATCAATTACTTATTCCTTGAGTTTCTCATAATGATCTGGGATTTAACATTTTGTCTTGGCTGGCTGCTAATGAGCACTGTGACTGATGAATGGACAGCTTTTCATTTATTTTCCCCCTTTAATTAAAGAAAAGTAACATAAATACTGATTACCATCTACTTAAATGATATTCACCATAACAAGGTTGATCTCTTGAAGTCTGATCTATTTAATGTAGCCATTTATCTAAGTTCTCAGATATCTTTTCAAGCTGCAACAAGAACGTATGGGGTGCTCACACAATATTGCCAATATTTATTTGTTCTATTGCACTGTTTGTAAGTCAAGGAACTTGATAATTTTAGTCCCATATTTTGTTTGTTTATTTATATTGCTTGTGACATATTCCATTTTGATGTTTTGGCATTTTTCCCATCATTTCATGTTTTCAAGTTGATCGATATATTGAAAATTCTTAATTGCTCCTCTCTTTATTCCCACATAATGTGCATGCTGCTTTTAGCTTCTTTGGTTTACAGCTTCAGTTTCCATTTTAGCTGCTCAAGTAATAAAAAACATAAATGTGTAAAAAATATTAAAGCATTTTGGCATTTTCAGATATCTTATTGACATTATCCATTTAATACCTTCTGAGATTCATTGAGAGATAACAGGTTCTTTGCTTCAGAAATTGGAATATATTGAAAGCCTTGTGGAAGTATGTGATTCAGTAGAGGCACCATCTGGCATGTTTCCATCCCCATGGCCCAAAAAAAGAATGAAAGTGAACAGAAAATGTAATGAAATGACAGCATCATTTAAAGCTTTGAAGAGGGAAGGTGCTAAGAAGCCAATAAAAGACCTCCAAAGGGCTCTGAAATAGAAGAGCTGGAAGGCAGAAAATGCAACACAGAAGAAGTTTGGTTACTACAACTGATATGTCAAAGATTTGTTGGCCATGAGAGACTAAGAGCAAGCTGGGACAGGATCCCCTTTACAAAACTGAAACAAAGATGTAAGCAAAGCAAGAAGAAGCCAAGTGGTACCTGAAGTGAAGCATCCTTTCTCATTTTTGCAGGTACCTTCTTTTCATAGGGGGGGGGGATATAACTCTAGCTCTCCCAGTCTATGACTTCTTGGGCTACTGCTTATTAAGATCCTGATGAAGTTCTTCTCTAAGGATCACTTACTTGTGGACCAAAGAAGTTCATCCTCCAGTTACTTTCATAGATGAGTTGTTCAATTGCCTCTCTGAGGATGGTCTAAACTTAAAGACTCTTCTTCCTATGTGAGCGCTCTGTGCTTAATTGAAAGAGTATGGGAGTTTTCTGTAATCTTTATTATGGATGCTACAACTGTTGTGACTGGACAGTAGGGTGTTTTGAAGAAATATGCACAAAATCATGCATACATTTTAGCAATTGAACAGCTAAAACATACAACCGGGGGGAGGGGGGGACAGAAAAACACTTGAGTCAATGGATTAAATGTGTACAAAATTCATATGTTATTCAATTGCACAAATAAATATGTACAATATGGAAAAATGTATATAGAAACTAAATTTACACTAAGGAAATGATGGAAGTCAACGCAGATGGGACCTGGATGAACACATTGGAATTGAAACAGGCACACTTCTCCCCATGAACACACAGAAATACACTTCTCTGCAATTTTATCATAGTGCTTCTGGGCCCTTTCTCCTGGGAACTTTTCTTTCTTTCTTTCTTTCTTTCTTTCTTTCTTTCTTTCTTTCTTTCTTTCTTTCTTGATTTTGCCTGCAAATACTCTGGCTTACATAACATTCTTTATCGAAATATCCTGGATTTCCATCATTTTCCTTTCCTTGTGCTTTATTTTCTTCCCTCCTGCTGATTACATGCCACATCTAGACTCATAAAACTTTTCTGAAATTGATTTTCACCTATTTCCACTTATCATTCTTAATTATTTTCAAGTGTTATAATCTAAATGCTAAAGGGCTTTAGCAATATTACACTAATGAAACACTGGAATCATTTTGTTTAGGGGAAATGTTCCTCTTCCGCTTACTTGATCTCTCTTGAACTTGTGTCCTGGAAACAATAGCTCTATTTACTGGTGAAAGTCATCTTAGCTGGTTTCAGGATAATACAAACAGACCGTCAAGTAGATATGTAGTTCATTTTGAAAAGTACCAGGTTGTTTTAAATTGGCCTAGAAAGTAGGAATGAAAACTTCTTGGTAATGCTGTGAGTTTCCAGGAAAGCGTCAGAAAATCACATGGATCTCTAAAATAAAACCAGTTTGTACAAGAACAAAATCTAAGAACATAGAAGATTTTTTTAATCTAGAGGGGCTCTCAGAATATTTATAATGATACATTGTTCAGTAGCATAAGGTGTTCCTAAGCACTGACATTATTTTATCATCATAATAACACAAAGGATATGATATTTTAGAAACTAAACAGGTCCAGGCTGGTTAGTACTTGGATAGAAAACCACCCACATGCAGAATTAATCTACATGTAAAACTAGAGAAATAATCCTGCCTGAAATTATGTCCAAGTTGACAAAACTGCACTAGCTAAAACACAGCTTTCTATGTTCCTGGCATAACTCTGTTTCAGCTTAATAAATGACAATCAATGCCCTTGTACTTCTTCTCTTCTTGTAGCATAGATCATTCCTTAGACCATGAATTTTGGCAGCAGCAGTGGGGATCTCAGAAACAGCATACCCACTACTGTAGGCCAACAAAATCCAAGAACTGACTCATTCCATTTTGCCACACTCAGGAAATTAAATCTTAAAACTCAGTGATCTGCAAAAGTGCCATTTGAGTGTGTTGGAGAGGCATGGGATACTAGCAAGTGGCTGATGAATGAATTGTCTGGAACTGCCAATTTTGGTGCCTCTTTGAAAGTGTCTGGGACAACTTCACTTTTCATTCAAAGAGGCATTTACTACTTCTTGAATCCAGCCCACTATTTTCTCTCCACTTAAAAAAATAACCAACTAGAAATCTTTTTTCAGATGTTGTTTTTGCTACTGCTGCACGCTTTTCACCTGCCTGTGTGCTATGTGATGTATTACTATTTGGATAACAGTAGGGAACAAGATAAAATCTATTTGCATGTTCCCCATATAAAAGGGCACTGTGTAGCCTCACTTCCAAGGATAGGCTGCCACAGATTGTGCAGAAGAGATGCAGTTATTCGTAGGTAAAAAGCCTACACACATAGACACTTTCACACTTAGTAATTCCTTCAGTAGAGATTTCCATTCAATGGTGTCGTGAACACCATCAGAACATTCATAGGCAGATTGATTATCTGATGACACAATTTGAATGATAAGGGCCACTTAACATTGCCTCCTCTTTGAAAGGCAGTGTGGAGGAGAACGCATCACTATTGCCCAGGCAACTGGATGGCAGTTCTTGTCTTGCTGCATTGATCCATTTCTTAAGCTACAGTACTTGAACTTAATTTGATACAATCCCCCTCAAGTCTAACATTGTTATAATTCCTGCAGGCCTGAATTAATAGAGTTTCTTTTTTCCTGGGCTTTTAATTCTTTTTCCATGCTTAAAAAGTCTCTTTTATAAATCTAATTAAATACTTGGAAATGAATGAGATAATTTTTGCATTTAACTGGCTGGATAAAGTGTTAACCAGTAGTCCAAAGTATGCCCAATGAAAAATTTCTAAAGAATTATAATTAGAAAGCAGATGTTGCAGACCCAAGTACAGATACTGAAGTTAAAAGGAATCATGTGAATTGACATCACATGGGTTTAGAAACTTAGAACTCCAGAATGTCATTACTGTGCAAAAGAGATGCCAGCACAGCCATGAGCAGAACTGTCAATAGGAATGACAATGAAGGGTTGAGACATAAGGAACTGTATGAATTAGTCCCATAGTTCTTCAACCTACAAGTGTGTCAGCTTGGGAAATTAAAACTTATGATTTCTATAGGCAACTTTAGGCAATCAGCTTTTTTGGATGAGTACCTTGAATTGAAAGGACTGAACCCATAATCACCATTCATGACACCTTTCCAGGTAAGTAGAAAGACCTTCCTAGTAACCATCATTCCAAACGGTTGAACACAGTTAGCCCCATACGTGATCCATATCTTAGCTGAGAGTCCCAGTCATGAAAGGGAGAGGGAGCATCTCAAGAATCTGCAGTCACAGTAATGCCTCCACAAAGTGATCATCTTTTGGCTTTAAACTGGATCCATCTGCTTTAAGGAGTGATGACACTGGCTTTACCTCAAGACCAGGAGAAGTTAAGGCCTGGAGATTTCAGCATAACACCAGAAGGTTGTGGTTTAAACTTAAAACATTAACATATAGTTATTATTTCTCAGTGATCCATGGCACCTGTTCCTGAAATTGAGTTTATTTTCCATTGCATCTGTACTTTCCCACACCCATGCGACATTAATTATTTATACTTGGTGTTTTTTGTTCTTCGTGTTGGAATTCAACCTCACACTACCCAAGTCTGCAGTCCTCAATGAGGAACATTTACTTAGCTTTAGAATAAGCTGAGGAAATCCCTTCCCCCTTGACTCCTGAATGATAGTTGTATCTATTTGTCCCCTCCTCAATCTTTCTTCTCTTATTCTGATTTATTAGGTAGAATGGGTACTTTACAGGAGCATGCTTTTGCTTCTGAATTCTGCTTTTTACATCTTAGTGTATTGAGACCTCTCTCTGCTTGTGTGTGTCAGGAGAGATGTAGTGCTTAGAGATTTTTCCCTATCTTTTAAACCCTAGAAGAGATGGAGTTATAGAGTAGCTCAAACCCAGTTATTTACTATTAAGAAATGTCATTTTAATTTTTTAAAATAAACCTTTCGTAATTTAAAAGATTGAACTCTGCATTTTTGCTTCCTGAGCTCTAAATTATTTTCCAGCCACAACATTTCACACTCTGCTTGCTGTGCACTGAATGCTCAACTATAAGTATCCTGATTGTATGTTTGGATGCTCTGCTGTATTTTTGGGAGCTTTTCCTAACACTTAATTCGCTTCTTATTCCTTTTTGCTAACCAACCATGGAATCATTGGGTTATTCCCCATCTGAACATTCATCTGGATGGATCATATGTCCATTCTGTATGTGTTTATGTGTCTGTATTTGTAGATGTGTATTTGCAGAGGAAATGAAAGGGACTAATTCTTAAGTAGTGGTCTATTTAAATTATTTCAAGACATTTTCAAGTGTTTAATTAACTATCAAAACATGTTATATCTTTCTGAAAGCTCTTCAGAGTTTGCTTATTTGAAATGGTTCAGGAAGTCTGGATACTGAAAGAGGATTGGAGCCATCCATTGTAAATGCACTGCTGAAAAATACTAAGTAGCTAATGTCTCATTCATTCCATTTGCCACAAAGCCCTATAAGGATGACTGATGGTACTGATTTCAAGATGTAATTTAAACAATGTCACTGTAGGGTGAATCTGGTTTTCTGCTTCAATTTAATTATTAACTTCACAGTATTTAATTTTATATTGAATAGTTGAAGGGAATGAATAGGCAAACCCACATAGCATTCTCATTGAAGGGCAAAGTGGTATTTTTGTAGCTCTATTTCTGCAATCAACTTTTTATCAAAACTAAGTCAGAAAATATTTAGTTCTATGATTTGTAATGCTATTTTCAGCTTTGTTTGGTATACGTATTCCTGGTGGTAACAGTTTGTAAACGAAAGGAAAATAGAAAGAAGAGAACATCAAGAAAGTTCTCATCTTACACTTTTAAATCAATGAATGAAAATGACACATATTTCTTCTGCAAAAGAATCCATGCATTTGCATGATTTTTGTAGTTTTTAGTCAAGCACCTTTTGATTTCTGTGCTAACACAGTTACCCTGCAAACTTGTACTTTTCCAACTTTTGTAATGGAATAATCCTGTCAAAGGCATTCACTTACAACATTTTGCATTTCACCAAAATTTGTGCATATATGTTTTGGGAGGGACGTGCACAAATATATACAAACATTTTTATTATTAGAATTAAAGATGTTTTATACATTCAGAATGGACAGCAGTAAAAAGAAAAAACTGAATTAATAGATCTGTCCTTTTCTAGATGTCAGTTAACAATAACCTAATTATCCCAGGCCCCACCTACACTGCATTGAAACTGCATTATATGTACACAAGGTTGATTCTTATTGTGAATAATGAGTCTGTATCAGCCAGTTTTCTGAGCCTCACTCTCTTTAAAAGGGAAATATCATTCTTTATACATAACATAAAATCAAAACATATTTACTGACATCAGAGAAGCCAGCAACCAGCTTAGTAGTAAAAAATAACAAAGCATTCCCACACATATCATTTACACATATGAGGTTTTTTTTTCTTTTGCTCTTCCTAGAAGTCCCTATTAGTTTCTTTATCGTTTCTTTAGCTATTTTCATCTTCCAGATTTATTTTTCCTTCTCTTCTCTTTAAATGTCTATTAAACTTACTTATTGGAGGCCCATTAGTCAACAAATACCTAAGTTTTTGCTTTAGTTGTCACCTACTGTAACTAATTGGTTGCTGGAAATGGAGCAGGCTTTACAACATGAGGTCTCTGGACCAAATGCAGTCATCATCACGTTATTCATAATTTACTATTTTTGTAGGGAAGCTTCATCACTTTAAAATTGATATTATTTTATGTGCATAAAAATCGGGGATATTTTGTATAAAAAGCACTGATTGCTGAACAAAAATGTGTGTTTGCATAGAAAATTACATATGTTTCTTCAGCAGTAGAATCCCATGTGCTTACACAATTAACATAGCTTTTATGCACATTCATTGTATTTTCCTGCATGGCATGGATGGCTGTTGTGATCTCTTCCAACTCTATGATTCCATGTGTTTATGGTGTGCTAAAACAGTTATTTAAAATAAAATGCATGTTGTCTGCTTTAAAATGGGTATTCATTCTGCTCAGAAAAAGTATGAATATTTTTAAGCAATGGCATATAGGGATTTCCTGCCAATAAAGTCACAAAGTTTTGAAAGTCCTACATTAGGTGTCTTTCCCTCAGTGGAAAGTTTTGAATGTCAAGACCCATTTTGGAGAGAACGTGACTATGAATTTGTATTCTTTGCATGTGTAGTTTCCTCTACTACATTATTGAAATACAGAATTGGTAGTCAGGGGATGCAACCTCTATTGGGTTCAAGAACTATCAGTGCAGCTCTCCAGCATCTGGAAGTTGCCAGACAAGGCCTCCATAACATTTCCAAAGGAAACCTATGTGCTACCTAATGCATATCCTTCAGCCCATGAAATATGTGCAAGCAAACATTTTGTAGTTTTGACATTTAAAATAGTCTGGTTTATAAGGCTACATCCATTTGCTTGCCCCAGCCAGAGATCAACTGAATCAATGTGAGGCACATGGATGTTTACTTACCATCCAGCAATTGATTCAATATCCCCACTCTGACTGAGGCTAGTGACTGGGGTTAGGCAACATTAAATAATGTTTCTGTGTTCTCCATGGTCAGAATGCACTCCATCTCAGGCAATGAATAATTTAATAAAGAAATTTTAGTAAAAGGGGGGAAAGATATATAAATCTGAAAAGAAAACAGAATGAGGATTTGCCACATTATTTGTTCTCCTGATTTTAGGACAGGTTGGATCAAACAGCATTGCTTAGCTACAACATCTTAGCTACAACATCTTTACACCATGTTTTTGTGCTAAGTCAAATCAATGAATAATTATTGGCAGCACTTTTTGACATGCACATTCATAGGGAGGATATCTGCTCTAGTAGAAGCATACCACCTGAACAGGATTTTCTTTCCACTGGTTGGGTCTAAAGGGGAGCTTAGAAAACCTAACTGGATCATCTAACAAGGAGATTACAGTTATCTTACATGTTTCCAAAAATAATCACTGCTCTGGTAGAAAGGTCCACATAGATTTGTTCATGTGTTCACATATACCTAGATACATACACACACATTCTTTTCAAATAGGATATGGCAAGGAATGTCAACATTTTGTGAAGCCCATGAAGCCGTAAATCAAAGCTACACTTTGGATAGAATACATATTCCTTTAGGATATTTGCATTTTTATAAAACTAGCCTGAAAATATGCAAAGCACATCAGCACACTATTGTACTCAATTTATGCATTCTTAATGTTTGACTAAAATATTTTACATTTACATTCTACATATCAGATATGGAGAAACAGATAATTTAAATAAATAGTATTGGAATAGTAATGGAGTAATGCAGTAGGTTTTCTTCCATTTTAAATAGTCATATTTATAAACTCATTGGCTGAGTACCATCCTTTAAAACAAATGATGATAAAATACATTTTGTTTACTTTGTGTTTTTAACTTTCAGTTTTCCCAGAGATAATTCCATGTACAGAGAACATCTGGACCTTGGACTGTATTCAAGATTTCCTGTTGACCTGCCTACTTCTCCTACTGTTATCTTCACTCAGTGATAGAAAATAAGACAATATTTAAATATGTCATTTTATTTCCCTCCCCCCAAAGACCTGCATGTTTCACCAATCTTCTTTTTCCAATAAAAGAAGATCAGGGTCTTAGCAGGGGTAAGACACATACTCTCAATATTATGGGTTCCCATCTGGATCAAGCTGAGGTTGTAGAAAAAGGAGGAAAAAAGACATGGCTGCTAGCTGCATTTTTAACATAATCTTCTGTATTAAAAAATAAGGTGGCCCTCGTCAGAGCTGAAGTCAGCAAACTGATGTACAATTTTGAGAATTTTGTTTTTTTATGTATTTTGTGCTAATAAGCTCCCAAATCCAGTCTTACTTAGAGTGAGCCCACTCAAACAAGGATATACTGAGATCTGTCGCAGCTAGCAAATTGGGTTCCAAACTCTCAACCCCTTCTGCGGAAGTTGCACCCTTGTCCAAGGAGAAAAAACCCCAAAACAAACTGTCCTTTGGTAAAGAAAGATTTATATAAACAAAACATACAAAACACAGTCCTTTGCTTTTATCAGCAGCAAAAACAAAGCTTTCTTATCTTCAAGCTTTAACCTTTCTGGTTTCTGGACTCTCCGTCTTCAAACCTCTTCAAACTTCTCATCGGTTCTACTTCAATAGCTTTTCAGCAGCAATACCATCTTTGCCACCATCACAAGCATCTTCACATAACACAAACACATAACACTCCACCACTCTCCACTCCTCTCTCTCCTCTCTACAACAACACTAACACAAGACTTACTCAGACTCTATTAATAGCCCTCAGTCTTTAGCAGGTGTCTTAATTGCTGCTGGTCAAACATAGATGGGACATGATTCTTACAAACACTTATTCATTTTCACATAAGAAATGACCCAAATAATATAAAACTCTGACAAGATCAAATGGGCCTGTTGTAGTTATGATTGAGAGAAAGAAGTCTCTCAATCGTAACTAATTGCCTACTTCTTGAAACATTGGATTCAATAAGACTTCTTTAAAATCTTCTGGAGAGTTGGATCTAGCCTGCTTTTCTAGTAGCTCAATCCTTCAGAGTTAGAGAAACAAAAAAAGCAATAGTGAAGAACTGGCATATCTGAATCACACAGCAATACTCAGGAATGTGCAATTGTTTCAAAGAATCCATGTTCAGGCCTGGCAAAATCTGTGTCCCAGGGAACCATCCTTCAACAGCTTAGTTATGGATGATTTCAGAATAAATATATTCATTCATAAATAAGGAATTGTCCCATCACTACCTCTAGGTTCTCTTCAGTTTCTGTTCTCCCTTTAGACACTGTCCTGCCAACTTAATGAACTGTTTAATTAAGACTTCCACTGTTATTAAACCACAGTCTTGCAATATAAAGCATGGAGAAAGCTGCACAGTATAAATGTGCATGCTAGATGCTTATGCATTTTCCTTCAGTATCATTGTTCCATACAAATAATAATGATAATGATAATGATGATGATGATGATGATGATGATGATGATGATGATGATAATAATAATAATAATAATAATAATAATAATAATAATAATTTTATATGTGGAAATTAATTGGGTAATTCTTATATGCTTTTCATTTTCAAAAGGGAAAAGGCAATTTAAAATAATATCTGAAACAGAATTATAATAAATTTCCTAATTCTCAAATTTAATTTTTTTAATGGGACAACATTCACTTCTATTGGGAAAGGATTAAAGTCTAGCTTTCAAATGAAATAAAGCTGAATACCTTTCCATAGTGATGTCACACAGAATGTGAACCTTGTGATGAGGGGAATTTTTCATGTATACATCGAATTATGCGCAAAAACCATTCAGAAAAAAACACAGAAAGAATATTATCTTCAATGGTATATTTCACTATTCATCTTGGCTTGGTATTTCAGTTGATTTGAAGGCAGACTTTATGCAAGAAACTGATGTACAGTAGATCTTTCACTTTCATGAGGGTTAAAGGTAAAGGTGTTCCGCTGACATTAAGTCTAGTCATGTCCTACTCTGGGGGTTGGTGCTCATCTTCATGTATAAGCCGAAGAGGCAGCATTGTCCATAGATGCCTCCAAGGTCATGTGGCTGGCATGAGTGTATGGAGCACAGTTACCTTCCAGCCAGAGTGGTACCTATTTATCTACTCACATTTGCATGTTTTCAAACTACTAGGTTGGCTGAAGCTGGGGCTAACAGTGAGAGCTCACCCCACTCTCTGGATGTGAACCACCAGCCTTTCAGTCAACAAGTTCAGCAGCTCAGTGGTTTAAATTGCTGCACCACCGGGGGCTCATGTGAGTTAGCTGTGCAGAATAGTGAAATATGCCCAGTGAAGAAATGATGGATTAAAAGAATGCATTTTTTTTAACCTGAAAGTACATTGTAAGAGTGTGAGGCAGTTAGAGGATCCTATTCTTGGTCTGAAGACAAAATATTCCCTTAATACTAAGGGAAGAGAAACCAGCCATTGTTCAAAGCTTGTTGATGAATGACAACTGGGTGATTGGGAATGTGTGTGTTTGGAGCTGGGGGATGATGAAAGGAAAAGACACTGAGCAGAGAAGGGAGGAGGGAGACCAGGTTCCATTGGACCTTTCTGTGATGTGACAAGAATAAAAGACTATTGTGAGTACTTTAACAACATCCTGGCTTCTGCTTAAAGAATTTAATCTTGTGTTCATCTTACTCATAGCACAAGAAAAGCTTTTAAATCATGCATTCCAAAGCTTATACTGTGCCTCTTCCAAAGGAAGAGGAAAAACCTCTGAAATACTTCTATCTGGGAATCACTACATTCTCTAGTGTGACTCTGTGGTCAACTTGCAACAAAAATTCACCATGGATTTGCACTGGAGCACCTACAAATGTCTAGAGAAGTGTTCTTTCTTGGAATAGCTAGATCCTTCAAAACAACTGTATGATAATTACCAAGTTGACCAAAAATTGTGTTGGAGAATTTAGAATGTCTTAAAGATATATGAAACAAATATGCAAACGTTTCCCCAACAAATGTGCAAGGTCAACTGTATAGCCCCTTTAGCACATGAAAATTGCATAGTCTATAGGTTTTACTAACCATATAGGGTTTTTACACAGCTAATTGGTATTACAATTCTACATAAATAGAACCTTGTCACTATCTATATTAACTTATCACATCATTTTGACATAAGAATGTCTTCTACAGTCCCATGCCCAGGAACTTGTGTATGCTTCCTCTCATTAAAAAGGGTGAGACCTTTTTCTAGAGCAGATTCTTAATCTTTCTAGGTATTAGACCCCTATAAAAAGCAGACAAAAACAATGGAACCATTCTCTCAGAAAAATGTAATGGAACATTGTTTTCAACGCAAGAGGCTGGAGCTTGAAAGAAGAAAGAGAATCACATATTTTTTGCATCTGGTTCATGGACCCATGAATCTTCCATGACATGGGAGTTTCATTTTGACTGTCCTCAAATCTGCATTCATTGGAACCTGAGTGGATCAAGCTCTTGGGTTTATACATAATTTGTGCCAGTTGTTATATTTATTTTTAAAATGGTCTAAGATTCTAGTGGTACAAAATATTTGCAAAATGTATTTCTCAAGTAATTTGGAAAGCAGGGGCATCAGTCACACCTCCATATTGTTCTGACTTGGATGATAGCCACACCAAAGCCATGGAAATTCATTAAAAAATGTCTCCAGTCTGGGTGTTTTCTTCTTTTGTTGCCTTTTTTCCTGATCATTTCACCATTACTATTTTTTAACTTCTTCCCCCTCCCTTTAACTGTAATAGTTGAATAACAGAAGCATTGTCACTGACACATCATGTTGCACATTTTGCCTTAAGTTCAGCTTCTATTAGTTCTAAAAACTTGTTTTTAAAGCAAAAGTAGAAATGTGGTAAATTGTTATTTATCCTAATGTTAGAATGTCCATAGCTGTTATGAAAAAATGTTTAATATGGCAATAAGATGTTGTCTGCTATTTAATGCTAGATAATAAGATATGAATAATTATATAATATGTACAACTTTTTAAAATCTTTTTTCTTTTCCATTTCTGTTTCTTTTATTTTTCCATACTTCTGTATACAATGCCAGATAATGCAGTGTACTATAACATGACACCAGAAGCCCGTGTTGCTTCAGCTCTTTTTCACCAGTAATCTAATGCTAATGCAGCTTAAAAAAAACCAGCTAGACAGGTGACAAGGAAGAGAAGGAAGTTAGATGGGTACAAAACAGACTTTATCAGAGACTTTCATAACTGGGGTATACCTCCATTATATATCAGGAAGAACTCTATAAGTCCACATACCAAACATCTTAATTTTTTTTGATTCTTATCAAATCCTACTTTTATCTCGCCATGAGTATGTTGAAATCAAAATATGTGAGACTTAATGTAAATTCTGGCTCATTTAATTATGATTATATCTATCAACAACTTCAAAGCACTCATCACTATGGCAACCAGGTACTAACTAGAATATTGTAGCGAAAAGCTTTAATTTGAATCAGTAAGGAATGATTTGGCAAGATGAGCACTTATCTTCATATACAACTTCATCGGAATTTACCTTTTCATAAATTATTTGGCTTGGCTTCTTTAGGATGCGTGCATAAATAAAAGTCATTTGACTATATATGGATTTGTTTTTCTCCTTCTAGTGTCCATTATTACTTCTATTGCTTCTTTTACAGTTATTTCCTTATAATAGAAAAAAAAAGTAGTGGGATAAGTTGCAGGTAACCACCTCACTTCTTAAAGCTTGTCAACACTGACCCCAAACCTCAATTTGGACCAAAAGTTCCTCCTGGATGTCCAAATAATATTCAGGGACTTCCAGTCTATAACACAGGCAAAATAGGTTAAAAAAGTGTGTGTGTATACATTAGAAAATTCAATGCAAAATGTGCACATGTTGAAAAATGCATATCAAAGGATCCATGCACTTCCATCGGGGCAGTGGGGAGCCTCTCACTATGCAATCGATAAAGAACGCCAGTAGGTAATGGAAACTCAGTATAAGACTGACACAGTTTCACTTCTTTAATTAAGTGTCTTGAATGTTTTAAAAGGTGGCATCTTAATTATTAACTGCTAGTGAAATTCAGCCAGCTGTGCATGTGATACACAATGATTATAACTAAGCATTAAACTTGACATTAGGGGAAATATTTATTTCCTAAGACCAACACATTTTCTCATTCATAATGGATTTCCTCAGGGGAACATATATCAGCAGACTAGCAAATTAAGCCAACATTTACCTTCCAGAGAGTTTCCAGAAGAGGGCCTAGGTCAGGCATGATATTTCATTCTGCCCTCCTCCTTGACCTTTGGAATTGGCTGATCTTCTTCTAATTGGATTTACTACACTGGTCCTACTTTAAAGATCCTCACATACATCAGATATCTGCCCATGAATCAGTATTCACAATAAGTATTAATATTTATCATATATAAGTATCTGCTAGTCAATCTCATGTCTCACTTGAGGGAAGGTTTTGATGGCAAAATTATGGATTTTGATATGAATATGAATAAGACAAGGGTTGTTCTGCAAAGAGTTTAGATCAGTAGTTTTCAACCTGGGGTCCCAGATGTTTTTGGCCTTCAACCTTCAGAAACCCTAAACTGGCTGGGATTTCTGGGAGTTGTAGGCCAAACACATCTGGGGACCCCAGGTTGAGAATGACTGGGTTAGATGCTCCTGGATACTGCTGATGCCATCATTTTCTCACCCAAGCATTCTTCAAAAGGTTTTTTGCTATTCTGCTGGTATTGGTATTATGATATGGTATTGAGTCTTACCCAAAAAGGCACTATCCCCTTGTTGGAATAGAGTGGTAAAGGGTAAGAGATTATTTGGTCCCCAGAGAACCTAAGGAAGATCCACTCCCCATTGCTCTTTTGACATTCCTTTGAGATTTAGTACCCAAAAGAAAATGCTGCCATTTTACTATCTAGACATACAAAAAAGCCAGAAATGGTGTCACAGTAAAGAGAGTAGAGGAAGTCTGTGCTTCTTTTAGGTTGCCCTGGGATAGACTAAGCTCTCACATTTCATCACTTTATTCAGAGAAGGGAATGGGTCCATTTCTGGATAAGAGTTAAGGTATACTACTTACATTGACTCATCAATATGTCAGTCCAGGTTTTTGAGTTGATTTTTTAAAATTAAAATCTCTCAGCTTTGACATTAATATATGCCATAATTTTCCAGCACTGTGGAAACAACAGCAAAAAAAATATGGGGCTTGTATTATATAAATGAAATTAACTCACACATTCTTTTCAGTTGTGCTGATAAAATTTGGAAGCAAGGAAGATGATCCATGCTGGTGGTGAAGCAATTTTCCTTCATGCTAAAGGGCAGAGGGAAATTTCCAATATTTAGAGGCTCTCAAGTGAGAGTATTTTTGAATGAAGCATTGACTTGCTTGGAATTAGGATTAACTCATCCAGTTAATTTTATGTAAACTTTGAGTGATAAATATTAATTCTTATCTCAAGAGCTTTGGGGGATTTTCTTATCACTCTCTATAAACCATCCAGTACATTGTACAATGTGCATCATTATTTTCTTTTAAAAAATATTATTAGTGTACATTATGCTTCAGTGCACTTAATTAAGTAGAATGATTATATGTGATGGGTAAAAGAACAAGAAGTGAATAGGGCAGCTTAAGTTTATCATTTTGATGACTGGAGCTAGTTTTTCATTCAATGGGAGACAATTGGCATTAGACCCTGATGTAAATCACTTCTCAGTCACCCTGGTGTTATGTGGAATCTACAAATGCTTCTCGAGGGAGACTGAGTTGAGCTTTGAAGTTGTTTCTTAACCAGAGCATTTACTGAAATGTTTGGTAAGAGAGAAAATCAGAAGTAAAATAATAACCCATATTCTGAAAAGCAAAAAAGATAATAATGAGAACAAACGAGCCACTGCAATCCCTTTGTTCTTGTTCAGAAATAGCAAACTTTAGCTGGGTTCACAGATTTTCCTCAATCAAACTCTTCAGAGCTGCTTTTAATGACATCATTGCCTGATTTAAGCATTAAGTGTGGGTTGACATCAGTACATGCATAATATATTGAAGAATCAAGTCATGATTGGGCCAATATTTATATGCAGATGTCCTTCCAGACCATTCATGACTGTCACAGTGAGAAGAAAATACTATGGAAGGAACTGCATGAAGTTAAATTATGAACTGCAAAGAGACTTTGGATGTGACACCGGCTTCAATGCGCTGCATGGGATTCAAAAGAGAAATGTGCTTTCGAGTCTCATTTCATTACTTAACTATTATGTTGTAGATTGATTACACTGGCCAACACACATTTTGGTGCCTCAAATATTAGCCCTCTTTCTGGGTATATTTCACCTGCTGATTCAAAAAATGGCACCAGTTTTCCCCTATCAGCACTAGTTTTTGATATACAGAACATATGCCTGTTGCCATCTCCTTACTCATAGAAAATGATTATCATGTTTAACAAACTAGAACTGATGTGGCTTATTCAATACAATTTTCTGAATAGGTGCCCCAAATTACCCCAGCAACAGACCTAAAAACTAAGATATCAAGACTTTTTTCCCTTAGGCTATGTATCAATGTTTGGGTTAAAATATGGAGCTCCTTGTTAGGTCTGATTCTACTTTTGATGAGTGAAGACCTTCAGACCATTTCCCCAAGAAATCCTTTGAAAGATCTAGAAAAACTGTCAGGATGAAATCTTTTGTTTTGCTCTCAGGCTATTAATGCTAATATGTTACACCACAGAGGCAGATCAAAAGGAGCAGCAGGTTTAGAGATTCCTTCAGGTGACACAACTAGGACAACTGCATTTTTCATGAAGAAAACAAAATACATGTCTTTGGTCTGAACCTCCAACACCATCACCAAAGCTTCCCATTATCAGATTTGCAATTTTTTAACTCGCTGTATTAATTCAAAAGTCACCTTTCTAAAATAGATCACATCCTTTTTATTCCTGTGGACTAAAGTGTCTGTGATTTGTGGAAATGTACTAACTTCTTTGCCCCTCATAGTTCATAACTTGGAACACAGTTCTTATGAAATCTATTTTGAATTTAAGAAGCTGCTATCTAGGAGAAAAATATTGAGCAAAGATATTGAATTTTGCTTCTGCTGTAGATAGCAAAGCTAACTGGAAATATGCCAAGATGAAAGGGAAGAAAATCAAATGCTAATCATTTAAACCTAATGAGATGACTAGTCTTGTCTGTAGTGTGTGTGTGTTCCCTTTGGATACTATGGAGCTAAAGACATGTCTTGAACTCTATTTTGGTGGGAAAGTGTATCACAGAATTTTAATTCTTCTATTATGTAGAGAGACAGTTATTAATTAATTAACATGCAAAACTTCCAGGTGAATGCTTTGCTTCCTTCTTCTTCTGAAGCAGAGAGGTTTTACTGCTCAATCATTCATTTTTATTTGAGTCAGAACATATGAAGCACCCTTTTCCTGTACTGCCATATGAACAATACATTAATTTACAAACCCCGAATATCTGCTGCATTGCTAGAATTACTTACATTTATAGTTCTACTGACAAGGTTAAGCTGTCATTTGAACTACTAAAAAATAGAGCAAGGGGAAAAAATGTTATGCCGTGAAGGAATTTCAAAACAGAATTACCACAATCTTGGGTCAAGAGAGAATAAAAATGAAGAGATGAAAATAGCAGGACTTGAACACATCCCCCATTCCTCTACAGGTTACAAATCAACTTTCTTTGTTTTAGGCAGTTCTCTGTGCATAGACTTTAAGGTTTGTTCTTCTTTATTTATTTATTTATTTATTTATTTAATCTGTGCCTCACCTTTCATCCAACAAGAGACAAACACATTTTTTCCAGTGTGAACAATAGTTCTATCTAGGTCCAGCAGCTTTCCCCCTAAAATAGGAGATATTTAACACTTTACATTTTATAAGTCTAATTGAGTTTCCATGAATATTTGGCTATCCTGCACTGCAGACAACGCTGAATGACAACTGCAATGAGCTGTATTTGCAGAAAATTTATTTGCACTGTGATTGGAAATTCAGTTTGACATAATTTCTAAATGTAAAGAGCATGTGGGGCTTTCATATAATAGTATCAAAAATGCAGATTTAGCTGCTGTCATCCACCTGGGTTTTAAATTGAGTGCTTTTATATATTTTAAGAGAACACACCATCTCTAAATAGCAGAGCATTTCAAAAAAGAAAAGTGTAGCTAATCAAACCAAATCATCTGTTACAAATTACTTCCATAAGAACTTAGCAACTAAGGGCACTTTAAAGCATCTTCTAGAAATCATCAGTGCCGAGAATATCATTATGCATATAAAAATGTTTAAGTGCAGATAAAGATGAAAATATAACATTACATTTAGAATGGTTTATTTATCTCTTCTATTGGAAAGCTTCTAATTGTTTTAGAGGACAAAACCCACAATTAAGTATTTTGGACAGGACATAATAGAACAAGGTAATTTGGGGAAGATAGTCAACTACTTCCACTCTAGTTTCTAATAAACATCTCTGTATGATTCATTTTAAAAATTCCATTTTCGGTCCTGTTTTCAGTCCCCCCCCACCCCCGCCCATTCAGTTTACCAGGAAATTCCCAAAATTGGAAGAGGGAAAATACAATTGCATGATCCATCAGCCAGAAGTTTTTGCGGATCTGGCCCATTTGGAACAATGGGGGGACTGGCGAGGCTCCTCTTTCTGTCATTTTTATGGCCATCAAGACAAAAATGGCCTAACTTAGAAGACACATTTATGATTTCAAGCCCCCAAGTTTCAGAATGTTTGGAGCATCCACTGATTTTTAGGAATTTTTAAAATTTTCTACAAATAAAGGAGGAAGGCTGCTGGACTAGTGTGGGAGTACACATACATAAGCCAGAAGGTAGGACTGGGGAGGGAATAGCAGAGACTGAGAATCAAAGAGGTGAACTAGAAGAAGAAGAAAGAGCTTTTTTATTTTTAGGAGTTTGACCTTAGGCTGCTACTGCAAGACAGAGTACAGAAGCCAGAAGGAATCCCTGAGCTTGGCTCTGTCTCTAGTCTAGCTACTCATTGAGAACTAGAAATCTGATGAAACAAAGACTTGTGCAGTTCAGGGATGAAACCCAAAAAAGTTTAAGCAAAAAAAAAGGAAAAACAAAATTCACACAAAAACCCTTATTATACTCACCTCTCCCAACGCATGCCCACCCACTCCTCCCTAGCAAAACTACAAAAATCACAGAAGGACTATGAGCAAGATATTAAATAAGAAAATTTAATGCAGAAGAAAAAGGTCAGAATTCTCAAAAAGCAATCCTAAGTCGTGACGGCATTGAGATAGGACACAGAACTAGCAGCTAGCATACAATCTCTCTCCCTCTCTTTCTCTTTCGCTCTCTCTCTCTCTCATGCCAGACACCACAGAAGAATGGTGAGCTTGCCCTGATAATATAGACCAGTTTTACAAAAGGACACATGATCTACTTTATTCTTCTGATTGGCTCTGGTAAGGCTAATGGGAAAAACGCACATGGCTGCTCTTTTCATGTGGCAGACAGATGCACCCAAAAATCGGTGGCCACATGTGCATTATTGCCAGGCCTTCTGCTGCCCCCCTCCCATCCCTTTTCTGGGGGTCTGGCTGCAGGGTTGCCTGAATTCCACAATAACAGTATTGCAAACCGGTACCATGCATACCCCGAATATTCAGGAGAAACCTCATAATGGCCTGCCTGATATCATTGGAAGTGATATGGATAGAATGAATTACTGTGCATTTCGATTTCAATATAAACATTTGCATTTTGGGTAGATATAATTTTTCCCAACAAACCAGAGCCATAGCCAGGTCTTCTTCTTGTCAGCTTTTCTGTTATACCTCAGCCAGCCATGGCTTCAGAGCCTGATCAGGAGCTGAACTCTGACACAGATGAGGTTTATTATGACTTTTCACCCAGTTCCGAGAACCTTTTGCAGCTCCAGGTGCCTGGAGAAATCAGCCAGGAAGAGCAGTTAATTGGAAGGGATTCTCCCTTGTCTGGGCCAGATGTTCTCAGCTTGCCTGAGAATGTGGGTTTTAATCGGAGAGAATTTCTGAATCGTGAGAGAAGTGTTAAACAAGGCCTTCATAGAAGTCAACGTCTGACGTCCCGAGGGGATAATGGTTAGATTTCACATGGGAACTTTTTGGGAGTATTGCTCTCCCTACTTGGGATTCAGTTTAGGATCCATAAAAGTGTTTTGCACAGTAGATTCCTTGCGGTGTCAACGTTGCTTTCTTGGAGAGAGGTTTCTCCGTTTCTAGCTCCAGTTTCCAAGCCAAGTATTTCCAGTTCCAGTTTCAGTCGGGCCAAGCTGAGCTGTGACTCTCGAGTAGACCTTGATTTTACTCCCGTTGTTATTTCCTTGTTCCTGTTTCAAGTTTGCCTCCGCTTTGACAACTTTGCTGCCTTGATCACTACAACGTATCATCAGTGGATTGAACTCTGTTTCCTGCCAGCCTTGTTTCCTTGTTGGAATTCATGGACTTTGATTGCTTGGAAGAGCTAACGAGTTCTCCTTGTGGATTATAATATCGGACAACTACATGTGCTACTTAATCTAAGGCTTATCTGGGAGGATACTGCCCATCTCTTCTCACTATTGCAGAAGGGCAGTCCATATCATCGAACAGGGCTGAAACTAGGCAGGCCTTGAATATCCCTGTCACTGAAACCAGACTTCTGTTGAGTTCTGGGCGAGCTCCTGGACATTTCAGACCCAAAGTGCAAATGTTTCTGATATCAAAAAAGGTGGAATATCTCTTCCTGATAATGTGAGCATCTTTGCTAATGCTAGCAAAAGTGCCTGGTGACAGCCAGGTGTTCTCTACAGGTATATAGCTGTCTGCTGTGGCAATGGGAGGGTGATACAAGCCCAGCCCACCTTGTGTTGTCGAAGGCTTTCATGGCCGGAATCACAGGGTTGTTGTATGTCTTTCGGGCTGTGTGACCATGTTCCAGAAGTATTCTCTCCTGACGTTTCGCCCTATGGCAGGCATCCCCAGCCCACCTTCTTTTCCTTGTACTATAGAGCTGACTTAGATGCTATTTGGTCAGAAATCAATAACAGGTGTCCAGCAACTCTCTGAGTGGGATTACACTGGATCAGTTTGAATTGGTGAGCACAAGGGCAACCTTTTTTTAAAAAAAAAAAAATCCCTGTCCTTCTTGACTGGTTGTTTTGGAAAATGACAATCTCCATAACATTTTGGTGATTTTATGATCTTTGGAAAGGCATGATCTTGTTAGAAGTCATAACCTTTTGGAAAATGACGCCAAAACTCCTTGGCAAAAAGCATGACCTGTTAGACTCATAATCTTTTGGGAAAATGGCTTTCATGCAAGGCAATTAGGGTTCTTGGCTGTTAAACTGATTGTTGTGGTTCAGCCTGATGATGAAGAAAGGGGATTTGGGGAACAGCATTTTGTCCCTGGAAATGTTGATTTTTCTGAAGTGCAGGTGGATTCGGAAAGTGTTGATAGCTTAGAAAAACAGAGGTCTGTGGATGCCTCTGAGTCTAGCAGAGATGCTGCCAAAGTTTGTGATAAGGATGACCTTTCACTTGAATCTGAGAATTGTCAACAGAATGCAGGTGGGAACGAAGAGGATGAGTTTGTGTTAGATAGGGATTCCAGATTGAAATTAAAATCAGGACTCAGACGCACCGTGAGAATCGGAGGCAAGCATGGGGTTGGGGTAGAGCTCAAAGGAATATGTTTTTCAGTTGCAGAGAGGCTTTAAAGTAGATATTTCTGGGGAGAGATTTTAGTCAGAGCAACCTTGCTTTTGGAGAATCAGCTCTTGCCTTGTTCAAGCCTCGAATCTGTGTTTGGATTACTTTTGAAGCTCATGTATTCATGTTACCTTGGATTTACTGTGCTATTTTTGGATTTTGGACTAATATCTACGAAATTATTGAACTATGTTTAAGGATTGCACTTGCAATTGGTTTTTACTTATTTTTCTGCTTTTTAATAAGTTTTGTTATCTTTCTTCAATAAACTGAAAAGACTCAAGCCTGCTGTGGTGGAGTTTGTGTGTTGGAGCAAGGTGAACCAACGCTGAGGTGTGACACTGATGTAGCTAGATATGTCTTTGTTCTGTTAGGGACAAAGATATGCCAATGCACAAAATACACAGAGAGACATATTTATTGCTTAATTGTGTAGTCTTTACTTTGAATGTAGTTGTTCTTCAGAAACTTTGTTTTTGTGGCAGAAACTTAGTTAAATTGGTAGAGACTCAACAAAACAAAATGTGCTATAGGACGATGTCACTTGCATAAAGTATTTGAAGTGTAGTAACCCATTGCCATGTTTTTATGATAAAACCAATTAGGAACTGCCATTTATAACCCAGGAACAGAAATCATAGTGTAGAATATTGACAAATGTATTAGAACTCTGGCTGGCTACAGACTGATCTCCTCTCGTAATTGGGGTTTTCTGATGCTGCTGCATGCTGAGAAATGTTGTTTAGGGTAGAGCCTTTTGAATTATTTGGAATAGGGCTTCTCCCCTTCCCAAACTACATTTCCCAGAGTTCTGTGCTGTTCCCAAAATGGACTGCTCCCTATTTTCACCTCTCCTAATGCCAATACTCCATTAATTCCAGGCAGGCAGGCAGCCTTTTTGGCTTAATAACTTTGCTTCCTTGCACTGAATATGAAACTGACTTTATAAGAGCCGTCTGAGATTTACAATTGTTTTTTAAAAAAGGTATGGGATAAGTTTTGATTCTAAAATATTTGATGTGGGCCATGCAAATGCTTCGAATATGACTTCTGACTTACAAAACGCTCTTATTATTTTCTTACTATTTCCAACACTTCCAAATTTTGTGCACATGGCCTAGGGAAGAGATGCATTTGAATCTCATATGCAACACATTATTAATGCCTCTCTCTGACAAAATGGAAATCCCCATCCTGTTTAAAAGAAGCAGTCATTAGGATTGCTGTTAAAGAAATTCCCTCCCTCCTCCCGAATCCCCTGGACTTTAATAATTACAGATCAGTGTCTAATCTTCTTTTCATGAGCAAGGTGATTGTGAGGAGAGTTGAAGCTGAAGATAAGCCAGAGCTGTTTGCCATCAAGGATACTAACCTGGGAATGGAGGTGTGTCAACCAGTTCTGTTACAGGATTGCTACTTCAACATCTTCTACTGCTATTCTAAGATAGAAGCCTTGTTCATGTTTAAAATATTGCTCCTAAAATAGTACTCCATCAGAAAGGCCAATTCTAGGCCTGTCTCCACCCACCCCCCTTTTGGTATAGATTTGGTCTTTTTTAGTTGATGGACCATGGATAACAACAGGCATTCACTCTCAAATTTCTTTCCTGAACTCAAACTTGCAAAAGTTTCAAGCTATATTTTTAATTCCTCATAATTGTGAGTCTTATTTTCCCTTATCTAAATAATTGGTCCTCCTGATGATATCTCATCCATATGTATTTAAACCTGTGCCTAATAGTGGGTCTGGATTTAATACGTGCTAGTTCTCTAGACATTAAAAAGAACCTACCAAGAAAGGATGGCAAACAAATGTAGACATCCCCATTGTGCCTAACTTTGTGTTGGATTGTGACCCTTTACTTTAATCTCCACTTTGCTCAGTGAACAGTAAAGCAGAGCCAAAGAAAGAACTGGAAGCTGTACAAAGAAAGAAAATGTACGGCTTCACATTGTGAACAGTAAATGACTGATTTAATTGCCAGGATTATGATGTGTCTGTCTCTATGTATGTTTAGTATCTGGAGGAGGCAGCCAACTGTGCCCCTGTTCCAGTGTATTCCAGCTAACTGCTTCAAGTAAGAACTTAATGGTCCATCTGCAAGGGAAAAAATACCCCCTTTTCATCTCTCTATCTATCTATCTATATAGAAATAACTGAGAAAAAGGATTGCAAAGCTTCAGCACCAAAGCCGCTTTACTTTATCAAGGACATCAAACAGGGCAACCGCTGGATGCTCAATTTCAGTGTAAAAATTGCATTATTTTGTTATGCCACATTATAAATAAATGCAAAGGAGAACATCAAAGGTTTTTTCCTCTTCCTTCCTTACCTGGGGAGGAAAACATCCTAGAAACCCCACTAGTAATGATATTGGTAAATAGCATGCAGCTAACAATAAGGGACAGTTCCTCTTATACTGCTCTTTCTGCAGATCTATCATCTCAAACAGTCACTTAATAATGGATCTGAACTAGAAAATCTGTTTGGTGTTGTTCTCTCCTTGAAAAGCGATTTATCCAAGGAGTTCAAACAGTATTTCAGAAGGCTTGCAAATTCTACAGGACAGTCAAAAGATGTGCCTTTGTTCTACAAATTTCTTGAATGCACTGTCAAAATGGAAAACAGCCACCTGGAGGACTATAGGCAATATATAACTTATATAAATCCAGTAGTTTGGGGTTTATTTAAAAGAAATTTTTTCATGTAATTGTAGGAATTATTCCTGCAATTGACAACTGTAATATAATCAAACTTGTTTGCAGTAGCAAGAGTTCACAGCCAGCCTGACTCAATACAGGATTTTGGAGAAGGGGGTCCATTTAAACTATGGTTTGCATTTTTGTTCCTTCTATTGTTCATCACCATTCTGAACTTTATGACGAATTATGGCATTAAATTCTGGACTATACTACTTCATACTGTAAGGAGATTGCATAAGTTCCAAACATGTAGCCCTTATTCTGGGCTTTCTAAATGCCAAGAACCTACTGATCAATAAATTCTAAATACAGGTAAGTTTTAATAATAGCCTACTTCAAATGTTACTCAGTGAAACAATCAGTACATATATAGTTCCTTTTTCTGGTTCTTACTGTACATATTTATAGCAAATATCAGCAGCACATTTCTTTTTATCAAGAAGCTCCTTGGCTGATAAAAAATCCAGGTCCTTCATCACAAAGGATATTTACATATAACCATATTGTGTGAGGAATTTGGATCAGCCATATGTCTTTTGGGATTGAGTTAAACATACAACAACCTAGCCAGCTATATCTCAGTTGACTGTTCTGATACAAACTATTTCATACAGTTAATATACAACAAATATAGGAAATAGTTCTGAGTTCTTCATTATAAAGGGCATCTCCATATTGCCATATAGCCACATTGGGTGAGGAACTTGAACATATAAATGTGTATCTCAGGTAGCTGTTTTGATACCAAATATCCAATATGGCTAATATATTTGATAAATATAGGAAACAATTATCTTGAAGAGTAAAATATGAAGAGTTAGTGAGGTGGCAAGGTTGTTTTCCTTTCTTCAGTTTTCATATTAAGAACAAAAGTTTTCAGATCCTCAAGAGACTGAAGAATTTTCAGATGTATCATGGAACTATATGAAAGACTGAACTTGATATTTACCAATGTAAGATCAAACCACTGACCCAGCAAGCCTGATATCTTGCCAGCGGTTATTGCTTAATGCTTCAGAGGAAGCGCAACATTTTTAAAACACCTGGATGACTTGAAATGCTTGCTGCTGACTGAGGAAAGAGAAGGAGAAAGAGAGATAGAGCAACAAGTGAAATTGGAAGAATTTTCCCTCTGAAAGATTAACACTACATCACTAACGTGTTGGAGTAATCTCAGATATTGGAAACTGGGAATTATTCACTCGATCAGACTCTTCTATAATTGTAGTTTTTACCCAAGGATATTGTGCATTATGAAAACCAAAAACTGAGAATAACATGAGACAAATCAAGTATGAAAGTTGCAATCAAATATTAACCAGATTCTATTATGCATATATCAGAAAGCAGTAGTATAGACCTTGGACCAGAATATTCATCACAACAAGGTGCAGATGGTGTCAGAACTGTGAATCAGGAATTGGCTTCTGACTATATAATCCTGAAGATGAAGTACAGACAACCAAAGAATCAAAGGAAAGCCAAAAGTGGGAAGGAGGTGAAAAAAAGGAGAAATTGTATATGTGGTGGTGCATCTTTAATGGTGATTCATGCATCAGTGCTTACAAGTACAGTGAGCAGGAAAGCACTAACCTAATCACTGAATGAGGTTTTCATTGAATGAAGTTTTATCTATTGAGCTGTGAGCAATACAATAAAAATGTTCTAACTTGCCTAGTTCGGTAACAAAGAAGTGGAGAGAATAGCCTGCTGTGTGTAATTCAACTACACACTAAAATCTATTCTTTGTCTGAAATACATCTTGCATCAAAGACAAAAAGAGCTTTTCAGATATTCCTCCTTTTGATATAATTGTAATCTTCAAAGATATTTGAAGTTTTGACCTCCCAAATCTCAATGATTTTCTCTTATTCTTTCTTTCAGAAGTGTAATCTTCATGCATACATGGCATTATATGGAAGTAAGTCAATTGAGTTCAGGTAAATACATAAATTAACGACAAAGTAACAAAAGTCTTGAATGGCTATATATTCATTTGCACCCAGAATTGAAATAACAAAAACAAATGTAAAATGGACAGCAAGTGGAGTGCTCAGCTGCTTACATTTTCAGAACAGGAAATTAGACCACTGAGTTGGGAAGCTTCATGTCTCCTTTTGTGCTTTTTAAAAAGTAGTTGTTTGTCATTGGCTCAGGTGTTCTTTGGCTCATTGGAGTTAAATCTTTATGTGCCTTGGAGTTATTTTGCAAAGATCACGAGGAGATATGCTTCACAGAAACCGACCATGAGTCAAAACAGAAGAACTGGTGTTTGTTTGCTTTCAGAAGCAGGCCAGCCCCAGGACACCTTTGAGGAATTCAGAAATCCAAAGTAGAGTTTTATACATAAAACACCATAGAAAACCACCTCTCCAGATCAATAAACAAAGTCTTCATTTTGTTTGTTTGTTTTTGGAAATACTGTTTGTGTCAGTGCAGGATTCCCAGACTACTTATTTGATAAATGTTTCAATAAAATACTTTTTTCACTTAGAATGCTTATAACATAATTGATGTAAAGTTAATAATCCAATATGCAGGATGTGTGTGTGTGTGTGTGCTTTGACATGTCTTTCCAGTTTATGATGACCCCATGATTTTCACAAAGTTTTCTTAGGCAAGGAATATTCAAAGGTGGTTTTGCTATTCTTTGCATCCTTAGCTTCCATGATCAGATGGATTTGGGTGTCTTAAGGCCCTTGATGTCTCTATTGCATGCCTAAATTCTACATATACTGTTTAAATTTAAACTTCCTTTGTTTGAGTGTGTTTGTATGCAATAGCTATGCTTGTGGTATCTCATCCTTATGAGTTATGAAAGCAAATAACATTAACCCAACGTCTGGGCAAAGATAAAATCAGCTTATTTTGTACTTCAAATCTTACATTTCAGATTTTTTATTTATTTTTATTAGTGAAATAATCAGCCCAAAAGTTTACATTTTTGTATGCTGCGAGGGAATGCAGTTTGCATGAGCAAAATACATTCAAAATGAAAATATGCTTAAAAAATCAAACAGCACACTGATGAGAAAATAGGATGTAACGAACTTGCAAATGAAGTTTTTTGAAAATGTATCAACTAGAAATAGACTTGTCATTCAATCTAAGGGATGTGATATCTACTATTTTGCAGTAATACAGAGCAATTTCTGGCTTAGACCGTTTTGAACATGTCCACCATTTTATCTGCAGCACAATGAATGTTTGCATTGGTCCAATTAAAAAAATCTCAGTGCAGCATTGTTTCCCTCTTTTCCCCAACAATGTGTTTGTCATTCAATACGAATCTTATACTATGGTCCTCATCACATGGAGGTCCAGAAGCTGTTGAACAACCAGGCAAACAGCGGGACAGCATACAGTTTTGTCCCCTTACCATAGTGGGTTATAGGCTGCCATGCCATGTTTTCCTGCTGTTCCCAGCTTACTTTTATGCTTTCCCTGGCCCCTCAGGGCTCCATCTCTGTGTGGTGCCAGCACAAAGCCCAACAGAGCCCTGCCAGAAGTAGACCTGTGTCACTTGATGGGCTTTGGCAGTCTCTGTCCTGGCATCATGACAGCAGTGCACAGAAACAGGGGGAAACACCCATCTGATGAGGTCCTATATCTCACAAGCATTTGACCTTTTTGAGATGTCATCATTGTCCCTAAAATCAATCTCATTACTGGATCTAAAATTACTGAGTGTAAGGAAAAGGTAGGACACTGCTAGACAGTAGAAGTATGCAAATGAATCAGAAGTTTTCGTTACTTGGAAGTAAATTATATGTTTTATATATTTACATGCAGTGTGCACCGAACATTAAGAAATTGAACTTTCATTGTTTTGAGTCTTACGTTTTGATTCCTTCTTAGGTTTCTGTGACACAGGTAAAATTCACACAACTTTGGTAAAGCCAAGAGAACATAAAGTGTTCAAAAGCCCATTCTTTTTGCTTTGCCCTCTCATCTCCATAAGGAAAATGCTGTGAGTGTGATTAAATTTAATGCAGATTAGAACACAGCCATCTTAAATGTGGTTTTGGAAAGTGAGGCCCCCAGTTGCAGGTAATGCAAAAGGCCCTGCTGTTATTTCCCAGAATGCAATTCTGCTCAGGACCCAAATGAGGGCTGAAGGACCCAAATGATAGCTGGCTGCAGCAGTCATCATTTAGAATTAGTCTAATAATAATAATACATAAAATTATTGAATCTGCAAAGAGGACTAAAAAAGAGGACTAAAGTAAGTAAGTAATAGTATAAATATGTGCTAACTTGAAGTTCTGTGGTTGTGTGTCATAGACAGATGGACATTCAAGGGATTGCTGTTGTCACTCTTTTGGGGATAAGTTGTTTTGGTCTCAATTTTTAAAAATCCCCAAAAATCTGTAGATGTGTGAATCTTTCTGAAATGTCTGAGGATGGGTGTCCTAGTCACCCTGTGTATTGCATATTAAATTCAAGTAGATAACTCTTGTAGTTTTTTTTTTAAAAAATGTTGTTTATAAAATTTTTTAAAATTCACCAAAAATCCATGTATAAGTGAAATGTTATGACACTTGATGGGCAAAGAGTGGTAAATGTCTTCTACCATTGTAACAAGTTTCACTCCAATAGCTTTAAAACTGAGGGAGATAGGAGCCCCTGAAGTTTCCCCACTGACAGTGATGTTTTCCTTAATGTGCATGCGCAATTGCCATTAATGAAGTAATTACGAAATTTCATTAGTCTCGTTAGAATTCCAAACTTTTCACTTCTCAAACATTTGGAAATGTAGCACCAGCACCCCCTAGTTTTGTAAGTACTTTAGAAACATTTTTATAGATTGCACATGCTTAGTAGACAGTATTTATTTCCTATCTTGCAGTTACATCTGTCCATATTGTGTTCTAGAAATGCTTATTAAAACAAACTGCTTGCTTTTGAATGGCATGTGCTTCTAATTTTAATTCCCATGTGTATGTGTATATAATTTGTGTCAGACTACCAAAAGTTGTAGAAGCACTATATGGAAAGTTAGAAAACTTATTTCCCTCTAATGTTTTCATAGCACTGAGGGGATGTATCCTGAGAGAGAGAGTCTGACAGAGTTTTTTTTTTTTTGGGGGGGGGGGGGTGAAGCCAGAAACCATCTGTAAAAGACATTGTTTAAATTTAGAGAAATTAATACATAGGCTATCAGGAAAGGAGGAGATTTTAACAGAACAGGTTGTGCCATCTAAAGGTTAAAATATGAGTCTGTTCTTCTTCTTCTTCAGATATTTCACATTTATTGTTCCCATAGCAACTGTAACGCACATTGTTAAGCAATGTGAGTCATTATTGAATGGCAGTAGTTTTACCATAATTAAAGCAGAAGATAGATTTCCGATAGAATAGGCAACTTTAACCTATGCCCTAACCAATTACATGACCATACAATCTCCAGATAAAATAAATACTATTATGACATTTTTTCAGACTTTCATTCAACTATTTCATGTCAATGTTTCAACACATACACAAAGAGGAAACAGCTCTTTTTCTTTTTTTAAAGCAAACTTTTCTTTAAGAGCATTCTTCTCTAGGTTTCCACAAAGAAATACATACTTAAGATTGTAGTTATTCATATTTTATGATAAGAAAGATTTTAAAAACACTACACAGATGTTTTGGATCCTAACAATAACTACCATTTCAAATGTGTTTTGTAGCTTGTGAATACAGAAATATTAGTGAGTACTAGTCACTCTGAAAGGAAAATTGTATTGATATATACATGTATTCACTTCAAAATCGGCTCTAAATGGACAAAGAATGTCATCCAACAACACATTTGTAACATTAAAATTTCTGTTGATACAGCTCATCTTTGGGTAATTCTGGACAGTCAGAAGTCTTGAACAGTGGTAGTTGGTGGGGTTCCATGTTTACAGGTTGTGAATCCTCTATTTTGAAGAGAAGATTCTGTCCCTTGATAGGTACTTTGAAATGGAACCCCATCTACAGAACCAAATAATACAGTGTAGATGTCACATTATCCTGGGGCATCCAGGCAACACACCCAGATGAATACATTTGAACCTAAGTCTTTTAAGCCAGGTTAAAAAATACCTTTAAAGATATGGATCATCTTATTTATTTACCTTATTTCTACCCCACCTTTTTCTACCCTGAAGGTGACTCAAGGTGGCTTACATATGGCAACTATTCGATGCTTTAAAAATACATACAGCAGAGACAAAAAAAATAATAAATTCAAATTCAAATTTAATACACATTAACTATTTAAAATATCACATTCAAAATTAAAATCACATCATCCAAAAATCATAATCTAAGGCCATTTGTTGAAGCAGTGAAGACTGCCATCTGGGATCACCACCCACAATTTCAGGAGGCATCTCCAGAGCCATCCCACAAAACCATTACTAATGTGGTGGGTTTACACCTCATTCTGCATTTTGTGCTGTGTAGAAGCTGTCTGAGACTAAAAAAAACAGAATGGGTCCCATGCTTCCTTGGCCTTGATGCCCTATTGGCTCTGTCCCTGTTTAAAACTAAAGTGCAATCACAAAAGATATATCCATGCCACTTTATCTACCTACAAAATTCCAGTGTTTGTAGTTTGGTGAGGTACTTAAAAGTACCTCTACTTTGATTTTCATCAGCATAACATTCATACTTCACCACTAAACAATAAACTCCATGTATCTGTAGGATGCAGCCATGGTGGTAAAAGTGGCATCAGACTTCTACAATTGTGTAATGTGGATACAACCAAGAACTCTTTATATTTATTTACTGTGACCTATTGGAATCCAGAACAGCAGTGGAACTTTAAAAAAAGAAAGAGAAGCCTAACCAAATTGACTGATCAACTGTCTCTGGTTACTGGATCATCCAACCATGTGAGGTGGTCGTGCAGGTCCCAAGCAGTCCTAACAGAACTTGAAAGTAGTGAGCAACAAGTAACATATAGACTCTAATGAATTACTTTTTTTAGATAATCAGGATGTGACAAAGTTACTTGTACAAGATGCAGAACAAATGGGAATGACTGCTTAGTATCTGAGGAATGTTTTCTGGTAACTTTTCCTAATCTTTTCACAAAACTACTTAGAAATGTTAAAATACATTTCATGAGGGTTTCATAAAGTGTCTGTCTCCTCCTCCTCCTCCAAAAATACCAGAATATTATGGCTAATGATATAATTGAACACCCCTAGTGTTTACATTTGTATCCCACATTCTTCCTTCTAGTGGACAGCAGGGTGTTTCCTCCATTGTATTCCAATGTGTCTGTGAAGAGCACAAGATACTTCTGTGTCAGGATCCCCAATCCTTGACATCTCTGGTCAGCTGACAAAGAACAGATGCCAGCCATAAAAGCAGGCCGGCCATAAAACATCAATTACCCTCTGGTATGTGAGAGTCCCTATATATATGGCACAAAAGAAGGTTCTGGCGTTCGGCACAATAAAACTTGTTGGAATCTACCCGCGTGTGTCTTGGTGCTTTCTTTGGAAGACGGACCCACAGCACAACTGGGAGAAGAGAACCCAACATTCTGCAACCAAACACCTTGGGCTTTCTTTGCCTAAAATAATTAGCAAGATTTTAGATGTTATTATGTCTTTTCAACGGCTTTTCTACTTCATAATGGGCCAAGCTGAAATGGGTAAGGTCAGATCACATTTTCTTCCTGTAATTGCTGCAACTATTTACTAATTGCAACTTTTGTAATAACTTTATAATAAAAATGTTTCTTGTTAGGTTGCTGTTGTCTTGCCAATCAATAGTTCATCATATTGCCAGTCTGCCCTTTTAAATGTACATCTCTCATCTAGACCTTTTTCTGGGGTCAAGGAGCACCTTAGTAATCATTTCAGCTTTCTTGAGTGCAGTGTGCTGGATAATTTTTGTCAAAGTTAAATAATATAATTTGCAGAACCCATGCTTGATACCAACAGGATTAGCTGGCTCCAGGAAAGCTTTCCTTAGGTATATTGGCTTCCTTGGAAACAAGTTATCTCCTTGAGATTGTATATTTTCCCCAAGGAAATATTTTGATTTTTTTTCTTTTTTTGCCACAGGAGTAAATAAACTTCAATTTGAGTAGAGGTTACTGCTGGTAACAATACTGTTCCTGAGGCTGGATCTACACTGCCCTATATCCCAACATCTGACCACACTATCTGCTTATCCCAGATTGTCTGGCAGTGTAGGCTCAAATCATTCAGTTCAAAGCAGATAATCTATGATTAGGTCCTGAGTATAAGATCTTGTTTTTTTTTATTTCTGTACTTTTCTTATACAAGAATCCATGTTATGATTAATTTGCTGCTGACTGATCTTAAGTACATTCTGAATTTGTCTCTTGAAACATCTTTACAGTCTTGCTAATTTGGATTAGTTATACCCTGTATTGTCGAAGGCTTTCATGGCCAGAATCACAGGGTTGTTGTATGTCTTTCGGGCTGTGTGGCCATGTTCCAGAAGAGAACAGTCAGGAGAGAATGCTTCTGGAACATGGCCACACAGCCCGAAAGACATACAACAACCCCATACCCTGTATTGTTACCTCATTTGCCCTTAGATTCTTCTGACTTAGATTGTATAATTTTTGGAAAGGTAACTTTTTTGTTATCATCCTGGACTATCACTGGCTGACCTGTGGATGACTGTAATGATATTGATCCTAGACAGTTAAACCGTAGGGCCAAAAACCTTAAAGGCACTAGATCCCATCTCATTTTGATTATTTACTGGTTGGTTAATACTTGGATAGTAGACCTCCAGCGACTACCATATGCTACAGGGCATATTTCAAAGAAAAGAACTGGCAAAACCATCTTTGAGTATTCCTTGACTAATCATGGAAAGTCATAAGGTCATCGTAAATTGACACCGATATATTTTTAATTATTATATGAACTTCTATTTCTTGTCTTACAGTAAACATGAAATGATGTTTAATATAACTTCAATATCTTTTAAAATAAAAATCAGCATATTGCAGAAACATGAAGGTGCTAACTTTAAGGTAGGGCTTTTGCTATCCTGCTGTTGTCTGTCATCTATCAGACTGTACAATCATATGATGTGATACATCTGTTCCTCATTTTAAATTACTCTTTTCAACCTGGTATCAGCTTTTGTTGACAAAAAGGACCACCAACTGTTCTTGCATCTGCTCCTGCCCTAAACATAAATGCTTTGTAAGTGCAGTGAACCTGCCACCATTTCTTCAACACATATTTTAATGTTAGTGCTTTTAAGCATGATCTGAATTTATGGACTCATAGTTTTGCAGCACTTAGTTGTATTTATGCATAAAATTCACTCCCCCCTTTTCTTAAGATAAAGTTTTTGTAAGGGCTCAATAGCTAAATCTACCTAGTGGCCTAATGAGTGAATAGATGCATAGACAGACATAGACATAAACATAAACATAGATAATCTTGATATATTTTAATCAATTAAATGGTCCCTAATGATGCTCCATGCAGTCATGCCAGCCACATGACCTGGAGATGTCTATGGACAATGCCGGCTTTTCGGCTTAGAAATGGAGATGAGCACCAACCCCCAGAGTCGATCACGACTGGACTTAACGTCAGGGGAAACCTTTACCTTTTTAATTCCAGTTTAAGCCTTTATGTGGATTTCAGCCTGTGTTACAAAAAACCTCTGCCATGATGGATTGTACATGAGTTATTGGGACTTTCCATGTATGTAAACATTTTCTTAACAAATTTAGTAATGTGTTTAATATGCATTGTTAAAGGAAATGATAAATAAGCAGTGAGTCGTGTGACAGATGAGCGGGAAAAAGCTCTTAATACTTAGCTATAATACTTCCCACTTTTACTAATATTTATTAACCCATATATTTGTCAATGTTATTTAATTGAAATGCTCTCACACTGTATATAAAATATAGGAATTCTGAATATGATTTTCTATACTACTTTATTCAATAGGCAAGTCATCTCCTAAGTCATCTAGCTTTTAGCGTTCTTCCACACATGACTAAATTGTGGGAGGAACTGGGATATTAAATCTCAGTTCTTCCTGGGATTTAGTCCCTACCCCCAGCCCAAGCCCTGCTTGTTCCTGGAGGCTACCAGAGATTGAAGGCATCAAGCCACCACATATGAAAAATGACATGTCAGGAGGTGGGGGAGGTGGATTGGGAGGAAAGGTTGGGGGCACCATTCCACTCCTTTGGGCTCTTAGGATAGCTATGGGGGTCGACATCCCCCTATGTGGAAGCATTAAAGGAATCAATCCTCACAAGGCCCTCGCCTGGAAAGATCAGGACTTTAGCATAAAGTGTTTTATTAATCTGGAGTAAACTGGGAAATTCCAGTTTTCTCCAGATTAAATCGGTTTTACCTGAGGCATCATTTGGATGCCTCAGGTAAAACCAAGACAGGTCCTGTGTTTTGGGCTTGTCTGGTAGGGTCCCTAGTTAGTCAAGCACCTAAGTATCCAGGGGATACTTCAAGCACTTGATTCTTTCAAGTCCAAAAATTCATCAACATACAACTTAAATTTCCCCTACTGGAAATGTGCCAGAGAACATGGCATGCTTTTTGATTAAGAGCTGCAAGACCCACACAGTGTTTGTATGTCTCTTTTATGTGATCCTTTCAAACACTCTTTTCCCAGCTCATGCCAAATCTGAATTTCTTAGACCAGTATTCTGGTTCCAACCCCTTGTATCTTTCTTTTCTTCCAAGCCTGATATTCAACTGATGTGATACAATTCCTGTTCTGATTGATATATTGACAGGCAAGATTGTGTATCCAGGGGAAGAGAATGATCCTTTTCTGATAAGGATCAGTGGGATAACGTATGCTTTTAATGCAAAGAATCTCACCCAGGTTCAATTCCTAGCATCTCAGTCTAGGAATGGGAACATATTTTGTTTGTAACCTTGAAGGCTGCTATTCAACTATAGACAATGATAAGAGAAATTTACCAAATGTTTGGAATGGTATAAGGAAGTTCCTATGTTCCTGTGAAAAGAGGTTCAGAGTCCTGAACAACTTTAATTAGCAAATAGCCACAAGGTTTGTTGTGGTGGTGGTTAATATGACTATTATATTTGTTGCCCATGCTTTTATTAGTGTCTCTAGAACTATTTGTATAAAATGGGCAGTCAAGATCACTTGCAAAATTCAGCTGATCTACAAAAGCAAGAACAGTGTGTGACAGAAGGCGTTCTACCTGTAATGCTTAGAAATTCCAGTATCTGTTTGGCTCAAATAAAATTCATCTATGTAAAAATGCAAAATAGTATGCCAATAATGAAAGAATATGGCCCTATATAGAGAACAATTCTGAAGATAGATTTGCTTCATTCCAGTATTTGTGATAGCAGAGCCTGCTAATTACTTTCTGAGTCATACCTTAATAAAAAGCACTCATATTGCTACTTTGTATTCTCAGTAGACTAGTTCTATACAGTTGTAATTTGCTAATTCACAGTAATTCTTGGAAAACTACTGGATTTTTGTGAATTAGTGGAGAGGTAAGCAAACATTATTAGACTTCAGTATTAAAATGAAGACTATATTAATGCTAATTTATGTTGTCAGTTACCTTTTAATTTTAATAATTCAGGCTGTTGCTGACAATTGTGATACAACTGAATATTGCCAAAGAAGTCTGACACCAAATCTGCTTTTTTAGGTGCTTAGCAAGTTGTTTTCTGATTGGTCTTTTCTTAGTTCAGAAAATTCTTATTACAGTTGATTTCAAATTGTGTCCCATTGTTCTCTTCTCCCATAGGCATTCATGTTTGTTCAAACTCATCATCTGCCCATAGGTGTGATGGAAAAAGCTGTTTCTCCACTGCGGCCCCATCTACACTGATAATATAATGCAGCTTGGAACTGGTTTCACTGTGTGAGTGATTAGATTGACAGGTCTGGAACTGGTTTGTTGATTAGATTAACCATGGAACATGGCATTAAACAAATCTGTGGGCACTGTTATTTCATTGCTGGAAAAGATGCACAACAGTGCTCCAGAGGCATAGGAGATGAAAACAAAAAATGAAAAGTGACAGTTGGGAGTGGAGGTACTCAATTACCCCTTCCAGGAGATCAATGAACCCCCTGCTAGCTAGCCATGCTTTTCAGGGATTTTTCAGCAGCCTCTGTTCCACCTAGTACTGAATCCTACAGAGTGCTTCAGCAAGGGCAAGGGTCAACAAGGTGCTCCACATTCTGCAGAACTGATTTCATGCTGGGGTAAGCTGGAATCTGTTTCAACACATTAAAGAGCTTAATTCAGACTTTACTGCAACTTACTTTAATGCACTGTGTATCCTTAAGTCTGTGCTGCAGCATACTTTGGCAGTGTGCATTTTGTGGCTGACAGTTTCACACTGAATTGAATCCACATTATAGTGTCAGTGTAGATGTGCCAACTAAGACTGGTTTCTGTCAGTTTCTCCATGTATAATGAGTTAAGGCGTATCTTCTCATCAGATGATATGATGCCTTTGATCAGTCCTAGAAATCTTGGACTTTTCAGATATTAAGCAATCAGATTATCTGTAACAATAGTCCAGTATTGTTGTAGATCCACTACTTTAGCCACCATTTTTGTAGCTGAAAAAAACTTCACCACACCATCAATGTAAAACTTGCTCTTGTCTTCTGAGTTCACATGTGTCTATGGTATTTATAAAGATGTCAAATAAACATTTGGTGTTAGAAAGGTACCCACATTAAAATGGGGTGGGATGAGGTTAGATTTGAATACCTGGAGTATCTGGAAAATTGTGAGGACTGTAAAAAAAGTACCATTGGGAGATCTGCATAATTCATATCCTTAGGCTAAGACTGAATCCATATGTAACTGATTTAATTTTAATTTATCTCAAGGACATTGTGGGATTTCTTAGGGTGAGTAAGGGGGGCTATTGTGACAAGAATAAGTCTACATCAACATGGGCTAGAACTTGAAGGTAGAAAAAGCTTTGGTGAGAGATATAGTTGGCTAGGGGTGCTTCCAGACAGCACCAAATTCTATGTTTTAAAATGGGGAGTAAAAAATCCCAAGACCTGACTGCAGGTCCCCATACAGACCCCATACAGACCTGTTAGTCCCAGGAGTCAGTCCTCCACCATCCTCACAGGTTCCCTCTGCATTGGATGGAGGGTGAATAGTAGAATCTGGTAAAAGGGTTTTTAAAAATAAAATTCACTCCGTTATGCGCTGGACTATATTATGCACACATGTGAATATCTTAATATAAGCTGATTCACATGCACACATATGGGGTCTAGCACATAATGAAGGGATTTTTTTAAATAAAAAAATCAATCAGATCTCTCTCTTCCCTCAATTGTTAAATCAAGCTCTGTTTAATATTATAAAGTTTAAAATAAAGAGATTCAAAGAATTTTACTTGCTCTCCATTTGTGCTTCCTTTACACCAGCTCTGTCCATTTGACAGCACAATCAGCTGATCAGATGTTTCTGGTGTTTTAAAAGCAGACTTGTGCTTGAGCAGTCTACACAGGAGGGAGGGAAGGAAGTCACGTGTTTTTCATGAGTGCAGGAGTATACAGTGATGCAAATATGCGTATTTTCTGGACAGAATCAGGATATAAGTGCACCTTTTAAACATTTTTTTTGTCCGTTGCAGGGAATCAGCATGGATTTCCCACTAGCGTCATTTAGACACCCCTTCTTTTATCCCAGTAATGTCTGCATTTTAGGGTCTGTGAAGACAATATTTCAGACACAAGCAGGATTGCCAAACCTCTGCCAATTGAACAATGTAGTGGAAGTGCAACTTTGCCAGTCTGAATCAGTTGGCAGGGTCTCTATACAGTAGATAATAGATTGCTCTCTTGAATGCAACAATAAGATCACTTTCTTGTCAGTAAGAGGGGAGTTTGTAGAAAAATTCAAGTTTAAACTTTAAAATGAGGCTTGACTTTTTCCAAAATGACCATGGAATTCAGAATCTCATGCTCATGCCCTAAGATGCCAGACTCTGACAAGAGGCAGCATCCTACCTGAATAGATCAATGAGTGCATTTGCACTATACAATTAATGCAGTTTGACACCACTAACTGCCATGACTCAATGCTATGAAATAATGGCCATGGTAGTTTGATGAGGCACCAGCACACTTTGACAGTGACGATTAAAGACCTTGTAAACTACAACTTTCATGATTCTCCAGCAGTGATGCATGAGAGTTAAGTGGTGTCAAGCTAAATTAATTCAAGTGTAAATGCACTCAAGGTCTGCTAGCATTTCATATTTCTCAAGCATAACTCATAACAGTATGTCATGTTATAGTGGAATCATAGCACTATAATTGTGTAGTGTGAAAAGTCCCATCGGAGCATGTATTTCCTTTTGCTACCTTATATCAGAAATGTAAATTCTGACATCTCATAAGCAGCCTGGTTAGAATGATCCCATTTGGACAAATTCAGTTCATGGTACTTTTGAATCTGTGCTAGAGGCTAGATTTTTCAATATATTGTATACTGCATATAGCTGCTAAAATTTTCACAAGTGAGACAAATTAATTTACAGTTTTAAAAGAAGTTGACCCCAAGACATAGAGTGTTATTGCTTACCTTTAAAGACCTGAGACTCAAGTGCTCTCATATTGTTCTTCCCAAAGTCTAATGTGGTGGTGTTGGGGAGGGATTATTTTCCACTCCAACTGTCATTAACTTGCAACTTCCAGCATTTTTTTTTACCAATGCCTATGCTAAGGCTGGTGATAGTGAAATCCAACAGCACCTGGAAAGTTGCATGGTTCTCACTCCTTCTGTTTATTGAAATTGCTTGTTCTATGTTTTCTTTGTTAGTAATGTTGGTAGAATCATGTATTTTTTCAACTGTCAATGGTGAAACTGGTCCAAACTTGGCACACAGACCCTCCTCCATGACCAATAAAAATGTTGGAGGGGTTTAGGGAAGACTGACCCTGGATTCTAGAAGTTATAATTCACCAACTTCCAGAGACCACTCTGAATCCAGCTAACCATGAATCTGGGCCAGACTTGGCACACACACACACACACACACACACACACACACACACACACCCAACATGGCCAACTTTGAATACTGGTGAGGTTTGGGATAATTTGACCATGAATTTTGGAAGTTGTAGTTCACCTATACTCAGAGGGCACTGCAAACCCAACCAATGATGTATCTAGACCAAAACTGGCACACAGCTTCAACATAGCCAACTTTGAATACAGGTGGGATTTGAGCAGAGATTGACCCAAAAGTTTGAAAGTTTTAGTTCACCTATAATCCATGACTACTGTGAATCCAATCAGTGATGGATCTGGACCACACTTGGCACACATACCCAACATTGCCAACTTCGAATACTTGTGGGGTTTTTGGGGGATTGACCAATGCTTTTGGGAATTTTCATTCACCAACAACAAAAGAACACTATGAACCCAACCAATGCTAGATCTGGGCCAAACTTGGCACACATACCTAACATCATTCTATCCAGCTATTGAAAAATTCTAACAAGTTTTTTTCTGGTCACTTTTGTTTCTCAAGTCAGTTCCTTCACAAGCAGACCTCATTTCTACCATTTTCATTCCTTGATCTCTTTCATATTCTGACCTGTCCAGCACCAGAGCTTGAACAGTCTATCTCATAACATTTCTTCTTAAACACACAATGATACTGTAAAACCATAATAATGAATATTGTACAAGAAATTTAATTTATTTCTATAAATCCTCACTATAACTTTATATGGCTATTAAACTTTTACAGGAGCAATATCTGGGCTCATGTTCAAATGGCATTACTGTTCAACAGTTAAATGAAAATTAGAAAAGTGCTACTGAGATAAAGGAATTGCACTGAACTTTTTTGGCATTCAAAGAGATACAGTTATTTAAAGTACAACCCTATGCATTCATTGTCCAATTGCAAATATGTGTGTTTTAGGAGTACTACGTAGAAAAGATCTATGCATTCAAATGCAGGGTCGGACAACTATCATAAAAGCATCTAATGTTTTAATATTTTTTTGATTTTTAAAAAAAATATTTTACACATTATGTAATATAATGTAATGCAATTTTATTTCCTATATATACTGAGTTTGGTATTACCTTGTTGTAAATAAAAATTTAAAAAGGTATTAATATTCAATCCCCTTTGTGACTTTTGGCCAACCCTGTATTTGGGTCAGCCAGAAGTTGAGAGTTGGCATTGGCCATGATACATAATCTTCTTCTCACTCTTCCTATTTTTTCCTAAAAGCTAACCTTAAACAAGATTTTACCTTAGCATGGCAAAGGCTGAAAGTAAATGTTTTCTTTTTTCCCAAATGAGGTTAGCTATACTTGGTAAAAAGTTCTAATGTAATCTCCCTTGCCCAGCCTGTCCAAATGTGATGTAAATATCATCTATCTATGCTCCAAACACACTAAAATGAACCTATTTCTCCCTATATATAAGTGATAGCAAGTAAAATTAGCTGGGTGGGGTAGAGTCAAAATTGTGACTAGACAGTAATTGTAATTGTTATGGACAAGTAAATTAGGTAATTTGTTTTGTATTCACAATAGCTATGATTGTGATAGATTTGTCACAATCATAACTCTTTCTCTCTTTCACACACACAACCTACTTTACCAGGCATCAGATACAGGGAGAAAAGGAAGTTCATTCTGCCAGTGATCACAGTACTAGGGAATTATATTTCCAGAGATCAGCCTATGAGAGGTTACTTAGGGCTTATCTATATGATTTAAAAAACAACACCAGGAGTCACCTCTAATCCACTGCTAGGAAATCTATACAACAAACAGTGACTTCTAGTATATATCCTGAATTTTTTGCCCTCAACCTGACTTTGCTGTGGTATAAGTAAAGTCAGAGGATATCCTGGAGGAAACTAGAGTATCTACAAGCTTTGCAGGCTTCTGGACAGCTAGATAAGGTCTGTTTCAGCCCAATCAATTGTCCAGACAATACTGATGCCATCATTCTTTCCCTCTGCTGATCTGAGAGAGATTGCTCTATTCCCTCCTTGCTAGTCATGCAGGTGCTCCATTATATCAGCAGATGTGGCTGTGATGGCCAGGCACTTGGAAGGAGCTCCATGGTAGCAGTGACATGAAAGACAAAAACTGATGTGGTCCTCACTGAGTGAAGTGGCTGGATGCCAAAGGATGTCATCATGATCACTCCTGGGCCAGTCCAGAGCATAATGTTTCATTCACAACATTTACAAATGTATACAATCAGTCAATCTGTCACTTGCTCTTTTACTGCTGTATTTCCTGAAGCAGAAGAATAGACTTTAATGTCTTTTATTGGACACCGTCTGCTTAGCAACACTCTAGTTTTTATTCATTTGAAGATGATTTTAGTGTCACCTCTTTCCTTTGACAGAGGTCAAAAGAAGTAACATCTTCATCAAAGGAATTTTATTAGCCATAAAATGAGCCTTCGTCAAACTGACGATATGCCAGGATATTATGAGCAAGAATATTTCAGCTTCCCCCTGGCTTTAATTGTTGAAATAAAGCAACTAACCCCTCTTATTCACATGTATTTGCTTGGATAAGTCACCAAATCAGAAACAGGATGGATATGTCTTAACTGTGATGAAAAGACATCTGTATTGACTCAGGTTGCATACTGGAAATAAAGGCACATATAAATGCAATACCTCAATGATTCCAGTATTTTCTGCAAAGAAAACTGCAGAGAAATACTATTTCTCTTGCAAAACAGCTGCATTCAAATTTTGCACAAAATAAGCTCCTGATGCGATGATTCTCATCCATGGATTTTCAACATTTAGAGTGGGGATTGACCATTTCAAAATATTATTCTCATCCTAATGATAGAATTTTGTGTGAGTTTTTTGTTTATATTTTATAGAGCTTCTGGAAGTCAAGATTTAAGGGCATCATATTGATTTGCCTGCTACAGTTCTACATCGTTTAGTTAATGAGTGAAGCACCATGACTTCATGGAAACTGAATAGTGCAGAGATCCCAAATACTATGGGAAAACCTTGAAATTTTTGGGAAAATCTGTTTACAGACAGCTGTTTGTACATTTTGCAAACACTTCATCAAAACCATTGCAACGGTGCTGTAGGAATAGATAAGGAGTAAATTAAACAGAAAACATAGTCAGACAAGTAAGGAAAAATGCTATAATAAAGCTAGCTTTTAGGGTGCCATGCACTGCGATATTTATTCAGCAACAGCTGTGTAATGACAATGCAATTCATTTTTGTAGGCTTCTAAAAGAAAAGTAAAATGCAAGTTTCATTTTATATTCCACAGGCTTCCTGGGAACAGGTTTACCAGATGGAAAAAAGTGACGGGAATAGCTTGAGTTTATCTATCTGAAGGACCAAGCGTTTTGGATGTTCTAATATGGCCAAAGAAGTCTCCTGTTTTTAAGAAATTTTGCACCCCATCATGCTATGCCTATCACAGCAATGCATCAATCAAAGCTATACTAAATCAAAAGATTCTATAATATGGACACAGATTAGTATACAAGAACTTCATCATAAACAGATTCTCATCCAGTTCTTTGTATATAAGGGCTCCATACATATGCCTAACAAATAAGTATATAGATGGTACATAATGTGTGTAACATCGAACGTATTTAGGCTGTAATTGCGATATGGATTAGTAAATATTAGGCATGTGTGATCCAGGAAAAAAATGGTTCTAAACTCTCTTCGAAAGTAGGGGGCTCTGGTGCTTCATTTCTAAAGTCATTTCTGAATTTTGAAGGCAAAAAGTTCAAAACTTTCTGAAACTTCCGAATCTTTGTATGCACCTCGTTAATGGCAGATGAAAGTGTTATTTCCTGTTTCAATGGGTTGTCATTACTTTGAAAGTCATTGTTCTACTTCAGGAACTTTGTTTTTGTGACTGAAACTTTGTTAAATTGGTGGAGAGCGACTCCCTTGCACAAAGACAAAGTTTTGGCAGTGTAATCAAGTTTTGCCATGTTTTTATGACAGAACCAATTAGGAAATGACATTTATCAACCAGAATCAGAAATCATAGCACACCATCAAATCACTCCTGACAGATGACCATCAGCCTCTGAATAAGAAAATCTGTTCCTGGTTTGAAAGTGTTATTTCCTGTTTCATTGGTTTTTCTGGGGCTGAGAGTATGTGACTTGCCCAAGATCACCCAGTGGGTTTCCATGGCTGAGTGGGGAATCAAGCCACAATCATAGTACAACTCTCAAACCAGTACACTACATCATGCTGTCTCAAAATGGCCCAGTGCTAGCCAGGAGAGAAAACACTCCAGGCTTGGTTTCTATGGGGCTCTTATGCCCCAATGCTATATCCAGGAGTGAAATGAGCTCTTATGCCCTGATACTATATCCAGAAGTGAAAACGCTCCAGGTTTGGTTTCTTTGGGGCTCTTAAGCCTCATGCAGGAGATTGGTTGAAAATGATTTCTCATATATCCGAAGGTATTCTGAGGATGGGCTCCAACGCCTCAAACTGAAAGGTTAATTCAGAAGCGCCAAACCACCTCGGAACCCCATTCAGAACCCAAAATAGATATGATTTTATTACAATTAATGACAATTCCAATTAATTCACCCATGCCTAGAAAATATGACAGCAAATGTCACTGTATTTTTGCATCAGCATTTTGTGCTAAATGATCCAAGATACAGAAATGTAATTGCCATTTTTAAAATCATGCAATGCATCTCTCTGCTTGAAACATATCCATAAATAGAATTAATTTGCACATAGAGATCATCTGTATTTGTGTATAAACAAGGAACTCTTTGTTGGCTCCTCTTGCTTGTTTACTTTGGGACAATAAAGAGTCTGTGACTAAAATTAATGGCAGCCCTGCCAGATTTTTTAAACCTTTCATTCCAAGGAATGAAATGGCAGTGAACAGGATTTCATGTCATTTATTTTGCTGATCCTTCATTGGAGGAGAGACTTTAATATAATCCATCAATGGAAAAAAGATTCAGAAAGGATGTGTTTTTCCCACTGGACTCCGAAGCCTTGAAAGGCAACTTTGATAGGGCACAGAGTAAAAGAAACACTAAGTGCTACAATTAGAGCTTCGACTATGTGCATAAAAAAATTAATTCAAGATAACTAAACACCAGTCATAAAAACAAACCACTGAACATAAAAGAAGCCATGATGGATCAGTTCAAGGGTCATTTCAGTCAAACACTATGTTTTTGCTACGGCCGGCCCCTTGCTGATAAAATAGTCAGGTCATGAGAAACTTGTTTTCTCAAGCAAATAGTACTAAAAAGTACAATCACACTGATACTGGAGTTATCGGAATTTACATGGAATCATCATGACTAATTGTCATTGATCATATTATTCTCAGTGGATTTGTCTAATTCCCTTTTAAAGCTACCTGAGGTCATGACTGTCTAAATGTAGGACCCAGTCCTACAGTTTCCATGTGCCATCTGAAGAAACATTTCTTTTAATGCCTGAATCACTTGTATTCAATTACTGTGAATGGCTCACTTCTGTCATGCCTTCCTTTATTTATCTTCCCACTCCAAACTTAAAAGCTTTGCTGTGTATTTTTGGGTGGTCCATTTCTCCGGCTTTTTAAATTATCAATGCAGGAGGTTCATTCTGCTATGTCTCTGTGTTAGGATACAGAGCATTAGTCACTCATGGCAAAAAAGAGATACAGCTGAATTATTTGCATTTTACTAGATGTAAAAAGGGTAAAGGTAAAAGTTTCCCCTGATGTTAAGTCCAGTCGTGTCCGATTCTGGGGGTTGGTGCTCATCTCCATTTCTAAGCCAAGGAGCCGGTGTTGTCTGTAGACACCTCCAAGGTCATGTGGCTGGCATGACTGCATGGAGCGCCATTACCTTCCCACCGGAGCGGTACCTATTGATCTACTCACATTTGCATGTTTTCGAACTGCTAGGTTGGCAGAAGCTGGAGCTAACAGCGGGTCTGCATGTTTCATAGAATCATAGAGTAATAGAGTTGGAAGAGACGTCATGGGCCATCCAGTCCAACCCCCTGCCAAGAAGCAGGAAATCGCATTCAAAGCACCCCTGACTGATGGCCATCCAGCCTCTGCTTAAAAGCCCCCAAAGAAGGAGCCTCCACCACACTCAGAGGCAGAGAGTTCCACTGCCGAACAGCTCTCACAGTGAGGAAATTCTTCCTGATATTCAGGTGAAATCTTCTTTCCTGTAGTTTAAAGTCATTGTTCCACATCCTAGTCTCCAGTGCAGCAGAAAACAAGCTTGCTCCCTCCTCCCTATGACTTCCCCTCACATATTTGTACATGGCTATCATATCTCCTCTCAGCCTTCTCTTCAGCAAGGTAAACATGCCCAAATCTTTAAGCCACTCCTCATAGGGCTTGTTCTCCAGACCCTTGATCATTTTAGTTGCCCTCCTCTGGACACATTCCAGCTTGTCAACATCTCCCTTCAACTGCGGTGCCCAGAACTGGACACAGGTATGGTCTGACCAAGGCAGAATAGAAAGGTAGCATGACTTCCCTGGATCTAGACACTATACTCCTATTGATGCAGGCCAAAATCCCGTTGGCTTTTTTAGCTACCGCATCACATTGTTGGCTCATGTTTAACTTGTTGTCCATAAGGACTCCAAGGTCTTTTTCACACGTACTGCTGTTGAGCCAGGCATCCCCCATTCTGTATCTTTGTATTCCGTTTTTTTCTGCATATTGAAGTATCTTGCATTTGTCCCTGTTGAATTTCATTTTGTTAGTTTTGTCTCATCTCTCTAATCTGTTAAGATTATTTTGAATTCTGCTCTTGTCTTCTGGAGTGTTAGCTATCCCTCCCATTTTGGTGTCATCTGCAAACTTGATGGTCGTGCCTTCTAACCCTTCGTCTAAGTCATTAATAAAGATCTTGAACAGGACCAGACCCAGGACCGAACCCTGCGGCACTCCACTCGTGACTTGTTTCCAAGATGAGCACGATGCATTGGTGAGCCCCCTTTGCATTCGTTCACTTAGCCAATTACAGATCCACCTCACTGTCTAGCCCACATTTGACTAGCTTGTTTACCAGAAGGTCATGCGGGACTTTGTCGAAGGCCTTACTGAAATCCAGGTACGCTATAATCTCGGTGTTCCCTGTATCAACCCAGCTTGTAACTCTATCGAAAATCTGTGATGACCGTATTTGTTTCTAAGTGTTTGCAGACCACTTCCTTAATGATCTTTTCCAGAATCTTGCCTGGTATCGACATGAGGCTGATGGACAGTAATTGTTTGGGTCGTTCTTTTTGCCCTTCTTGAAGATAGGGACCACTTTTGACCTCCTCCAACCTGCTGGGACTTCTCCCATTCTCCAAGAGCTCTCAAAGATGATTGCCAGTGATTCTGAAATAACCTCAGCGAGTTCCTTCAATACTCTTAGATGTAGTTGATCTGGCCCTGGGGACTTGAATTCATTTAGAGCAGCCAGGTGTTCCTGGACAACTTGTTTCCCTATTTGGGGTTGGATTTCCATGTTGCTGAGGTTGAAGACAGCTTTCTTTTTGTGAGAAGATGAGGCATAGAAGGCATTAAGTAGTACTGCCTTTTCTCTGTCCCCTGTCCCCATCACCCCATCTTCTCCTCACAGAGGCCCTATCGCCTCCTTGTTCGTCCTGTTTCTACCAATGTAAGCAAAAAAGCCTTTTTTGTTGTTGTTTTTAATGTTCCTGGCAAGCCTGAGCTCATTTTGTGCTTCAGCCTTGCAAACCTTTTCCCTTCAGGAGTTGGCTTTTCGTTTGAATTCTTCTTTGGTAATTTCTCCCCTTTTCCACTTCTTGTGCATGTCTCTTTTGAGTCTTAGCCCGGTTAGAGGTTCTTTGGACATCCATTCTGGCTTCTTCGCACTTGTCTTATTTTTTTTCTTTGTTGGCATTGTTTGCATTTGCACTTTGAGTATTTCACTTTTGAAAAACTTTTGAAAAATCCATCCTTAACTCCCTTGTCTTTTAATATTGGCATCCATGGAATGCCTCTCAGTATTTCCTTCATTTTTTTGAAGTCAGCTCTCCTAAAGTCCAGAATGCAAGTTTGACTTGTCTTAGTTTCAGCCTTCTTTGTATGGCAAACTGCAGGAGCACATGGTCACTTGCCCCTAAGGATCTGACCACTTCAACTGCATTGATCAGGTCTTCCACATTTGTTATGATGAGATCAAGAGTAGCTGATCCCCTTGTTGCCTCTTCTACCTTCTGGACCATAAAATTGTCTGCAAGGCAAGTGAGGAATTTGTTGGACTTTGTACTCTTGGCCGAGTTTTTTCACAGTGAGGACATTGATTTCCAGGTGGAAGGTGGTCCTGACAAGGGTTGGCTTGACACGCCTTCCTCTCAACTAATTTCTCCCTTTCAGCCCCATTTGTGCCTTTTTGAATTCTACAGCATTGTTGGGAACAGCTGACCTCCAGTTAGAATGCTTGAGCTTCCCAGTTCTTGGTGTCTATGCCACAGCTTTTAGAATTTGTTTAAGCCCATCTTTAAATCTCATTTGCTCTTCCATCAACATTCAGTTTTCCATCCTTGAGTTGAGAGTATAGTTAACAGCTTTGGGAGACTGTGATCAGGCATTTGGACAATGTGAACAGTCCATTGAAGTTGATGGTGGAGGATCATCAGTTCAGTGCTGGTGGTCTTTGCTTCTTCCAGAACAGTGACAATTTGTCTGCCTTTCTTCCCAAGAGATTTACAGGATTTTTTTGGAGTCAATGCTGATGGAATTGTTCCAGAAATTGATAGTGATGTTTATAGATGATCCACATTTCACTGTCATATAACAGGGTTCAGAGGACAGTAGCTTTATAAACAAGTACCTTGGTATCCCTACCAATGACCTGATTCTCAAACACTAACAGCTTCATCAAAAAAAAAATGCTGCTATCGCAGAGCTCAGACGGTGTTGTATTTTAGTATCAATGTTGACTTTTGTGAAGCGATGGCTGCCAAGTTAATGGAAATGGACAACATTTTCTAATGTTACACAATTAGGCTTTATTTCTGGCATTGCAGAGGGATGAGTTGGTGCCTGCTAATTAAGCTCTTTGATTTTCTGGATGTTCAGTGAGAGGCCAAGTTTTTTGTATGATTCTGCGAAGGTGTTTAGAGTGGTTTTTAGGTCTTCTTCTGAATGAGTGCAGACTACATTATCATCAGCATATTGGAGTTCTATACTAGATATTGTTGTGATCTTGGTTTTGGCTTTCAGTCTGCCATCTGTCTGAAAGGTGATTTCCACCCCAGTGGGAAGCTTCCCATCAACAAGGTGCAGTATCATAGTGATGAGGGTGGAAAATAAGGTTGGAGCAATAATACGTGCCTATTTGACACCTGATTACATCTTAAATAGGTCACTTTGGGAGGCATTGCTGTCTAGGACTATTGCCATCATTCATATATATATATGTGTGTGTGTGTGTGTGTGTGTGTGTGTGTGTGTTGTTTATAACTGTTAGGTTGAAAGAAAAAAAACAGGTAATGTTCCTCTGGGGTTTTATTTGGTTTTTTTATTATTTATTTGGGGTCAAGATTATGTGCCTGGCCTTAGCATTCCCAATTGTACCAGACAAATGACTTCCAAAATGGATTGTTTGATGCATACATAATTTAACCACTGATTTATTTTCCTAAGAAAACACTACTTGCTTCCACAGGACATCACAGTCAGGGGGAATAGACTTGCATGATTCAAAGAGTTGTTTCCTACATTTGTAACCCCCTCCTGTGCTTGTCAGAAATGGTAATGCCAACTTTTTTTCCTTCCCAATGAAATGAAAAGCAAAGGCACAACTTTAATGAGACATAACAGGTTTTTGAAAGAAAAATAAACTACAAGAAATGCAAAAATGTCATGCAAGTGTTTAGTCATTCGTCTCCCAGTCAACATAATTATGGCTGTCAAATATGCTGTGGGAATTTTTTCCCTTCCTTATTTTTTCATCATCCATTTCTTGCTCTCAGCTGGTAGCAAGCATCAACATCAGTGTCTGAACCTACATCAGTTTTTTTTCTGACAGCACCAGAACCTTTCATTTCAAATATCTGTGTTTCATGCTGCCAACCTTCTTGCAGTTGCACAAGTGTTGGCTGGTACATTGCTTTGTAGCACTGAAAGCACACTTCAAATGTGTTTGGAATACAGGGAATACTTGCAAGGATGGCTTGTTCTACATCCTCTTACAAAGGCAGGGTGCTGGTTGGGGCAGTTTCAGGACTGCAAGTATTTCAGCATTGCACCTCTTTACTAGTTACCTTCAATTCTATTAGAACCGAAAAAGGAGGAGGAGTTTGGCCGAATTTTTGACACTGGGATTGAAGATGTAAGTGTTATGTAGGTAACAAAAGCAGGGAATAAAATAGGCAGATGATTCATATTAGAATGTCTATTTCTAAAATAGAAATAGCATTGCAGGGGGGAGGTTTTCTGTTAGGTAACATATGCATATGATTAAAGACAACCATACAAAGAAAGGGAACTTTGGCAGATAATGCTACACTGAGGCCTCTTCTATACTGTCCTTATATCCCAGATTCTGATCTCAGAGTTTCTGTTTATCCTAGTTTATAGGGCAGTGGAGACTCATATCATCCAGTTCAACACATATAACTTGGGATCAGATCCTGGGATATAAGGACAGTGTAGAAGAGGCCTGAGGCTAGATCTACACTTTCCTATATTCCAGATTATCTGCTTTGAATTTGATTATATGAGTCTACACTACCGAATAATCTGGGATAAGTAGATAATCTGGGATCAGATCCTAGGCAGTATATATCCAGACTGAGTGCTTCCAGACTCATGGCTGCTAGGATTACTGAACAAAATATATTGGCAACAGTTCCACCTTTGGACTATTTTATGAAAAGAAAAAGAAAGTAAATAAGATAATTATTACAAAAACATAATCTGTTATAAGTGGGAAATGATATTATCTGGATCTCGCACACAAGTCTATGAATGAGGACACATAATACCACATTAAAATTTATTGGGCTTGGTGGAGATTGACATGACTTTTCAAATTCTGAAGTTTCTATAAAATCCTACAGCTCTTTATATGTATGACAAATGGAAGAGAAAACCAGGCCACTTGAGCTCTTAGACCTCTTTGGTCTTATTTGCATGGGTCCAAAAAATTGAAGTAGATCAGAAGTCACTCCTTGATGTCCACATGATGACTAGGGGCTTCTAGTCTTTGATGCAGGATAAAACAGAGTAATCTAGTTTTGCATTAAGGAAAGGCATTGAATGCTCTGGAGCTTTGGTTGAATTCTGGAGCAGAGCTGCATTTTGGAGAGATTGTGGACAGCTGATGGGCTCTGATGTGAACCACTTGTCCAACACAGACCACTGCTACCATGGGCATAATCCATCACTCTTGTGAGTGCAAGCAAATGGGGTTCATGTCTCCTGAAGGCTGGAGAACTTTGGAGGGCTGCTGGCAATTGCATGTTCCTTTGCTTGCTCTGATTGCAAATGGGCTTGTGTTACCAGGGCCTGAAATCCCTCTTCCTTGATGATGATGATGATGATTTTTCTCTTCACAAAGGAGATTCAAAGCAACTTACATTAAAAACATTTCAACACAATTTAAAATCCAAAAATATACAAACATTAAAATAGAATGAACATCAATGATATTAATTAAAAGTTAACAGTTCAAAGCTAAAACCACAGCACCCCCGACTTAATCTTAAAAATCTCCTTCTTTAAAAGCCTGCCTGAATATAAAGGTCTTATCCTGCTGCCAAAAGAACAGTAGGGAGAGGGCCATTCTGGCTTCCCTGGGAAGAAAAAAATTCCAGACTCATGGGGCCACCACCAAGATGGAAGGCCTGCTCCCTCATTCCTACTAACCAAGCTTGTGATGAAGGTGGGACTGAGAGAAGGCCATATTGTGAAGATCTCAGGGCTCAAGCAGGTTTATACAAGGAGATGTGGTTATGCGAATAGCCTGGACCTACATAACCTTCTCCTTGGTTATGTTGGCATTTTTGCTGATGTCACTAAATATGCATGCAATAGCCAGAGCTCTGCAGCAGAGCCAGGTGTCTGCAGCAGCAACATTGAAAGGGAAGGGAAGATGACAATCTAGCTGAGCTGAATCAGCCTTGGCCTGGCAATACCAAGAAGATGTTACCCCACCACTGTCATGGGTCAGAGACAGAGCATAACAGCTCTGTGTTTTATTTATTTATTTATTTACTTTATTGTATTCCTACCCTGCTGTCTCTCACCCTGGAAGGGACTCAGAGAGGCTTTTAGTTTTGGCAAATATTCAATGCCACATTGAAACATATATGGCTGTGTGGGAAGGGCCCTAAGATTAAGTCAGGAGGGTTCTGTGGTTTTGAAGTTGGAATATGTTTTGATGGATTTTAACTGAATTATTTAGTGCTGTTTGTGTTTTAATTTTTGTGTATTTTAAATGTGCTAAAGTTTTTGTGTTAAGTCCCCTTTGAAGGTGGGAGATAAAGCAAGGTATAATAGTAGTAGTAGTACTAGTAGTAGTACTTCTCTAGGCTCATAATTTGCATCTTTGTATTCACTTCCAGCCTTGAGAAGGTTACGAAAATCCCGTTCTTGTAAACCTGTTGAATCAACCAGAGGCGGGAGCTGGGAAAATAATGGACCTGCGAGAGCAATGGGAGCCATGCCTATGGTGACGATACGGTGAGGGAGGGAAGTGGGGCTGCTAGAGGAGGGGTGCCCCCCCTCCTCCTCCTCCTCCTCAGCTTCCCTTGCTGGCCACTCATACAGTCCTTGCTGGGCCTCATTGCCAGTTTAACTGCAGTCATGGTGTCGATGAAAGAGATGCTTGGCGTTCCTGCCCTCTGCATCTTCTTCTGCCTTCCAGAACCCCAGAATTCATGAGAGTCCTGGACTAATCTTGCCTTCTGAGGTGAAATGTTTCACTGCCACTCACCTTTGTCCTGATCTTTGGAGCATGTGTTTATTTTTTCCTCAGTTGATATTCTTTAAAATGACTTCTTTTCTCAGGAAATTGATGTACAAAGGACAACCGGACTGTTCTCAGGATTTTCTTGGACTGTCCTAGGCAGGTTTACCAGTGATGCAGACTGATGAGATCTGTAGTCCAAAAACATCTATAGGGCTGTGTTTTCTTGTCCTTGTAATAAATATACTACTTGGAGACTCTTTGTTTAAACTCTTGTATAAGCTAAATGCAGACATCTAACTTGTCAAATTATTTTATGAAAATATAATAGGAATGCCCATAGTGACAACATAGGAGCTCATAAGTCATAAGAACATTGAAAAAAAGAGCAGAAAATAAATTCTTAAAGTACAATTTTAGAAAACAAAAGACCAGTCCTTTACAGAAAGATTTCAAAGACTTTCCTGCTAAATTACATACATATACATAAGTTTATACTAGGCTTAGTTTTATTATAATAAGCAATTAATGTTTGCCAGCCACATAATTTTTAGGATTGGTCATAATAGTTCTTTCTAGTCACATCTGTTTAAACACTGTTACCAGTCATATTATTGGTTTTCATTTTGTACTAACCAACTCTTGTTCTGAGATTTATTTTTATTTAGTTATTTCTGTTCTCTCTTTGCCGCCATTACTTTAGCTAGCTAACAAATTACTCATTATATTTCTATTTTTTCTCTCTCTCCCCCACCTTTCATAAACTTTGAAATTATTTAACAAAGAGATGTGTGGGCTAGATGAGAGCAAATGCCAGTTCTGTCTTTGACAAGAAGGAAAGTTCTCTTCCTGTACATTCTTTCTGAATATGTGCTAATATTTTACATGTGGAATATTTCATTTGGTTGCTTAACATCTCCAGCAGTTTCCACCTGCATCACATTTCTTGTTTAAATGCTCAGTTGCAACCATGGCATCATGCTCAGTACATATGGTATCATAAGATGGGCTCACCATATGTTATCTTCTAGAATTTCTTCATTACAGCCATGAATTAACCAAACATGGCCCTGGAATCTACCTTTCTAGCCTGGCAATGTCCTGATCAAAGTGTTCCTAAAATGCTGCAAATCAGAGTGCTGAGAAATTCATGTCCTCAGCATACTACCTGTCACACACAGTTGTGGTAGAACACAAAGGGATGTCTCCAGTTGGGTATCTGTTCTCAAAATACTTTTGATTAGGATCACATTCTGAACATTATTTCTCAATGCCCAAATCTCCAGTGCTTCAGAAGCACTTTTATTTGGGTGCTGCCAAGATGTATAAAAAGATGAGAAGACCTCATCTGTCATAACTACAATGATTGTACTGTAGTTACTATGTTAGCTTTAATTTATTGTTCGTCTGGCTTACAGTATGACCCCCACATTCACAGGGGATATGTTCCTGAACTTACCATGGTAACAGGAAATTGTGGATAATAGTGAAACTTATTAATATGCTTGGAAGTTACGATAGAGTCTTGCTAGATGACCTAGAGTATTCCTAAAGGTATAAAAAATGTTCTCCACTAAGACACTATGGTAACTTCTGGTGGAAGCATAGTATAGAATTGCCTGGAGGACATAGACAATTTCTAGGTAAAGGTTTCCCTTGACGTTAAGTCCAGTCGTGTCCGACTCTGGTGGTTGGTGTTCATCTCAATTTCTAAGCTGAAGAGCTGACGTTGTCTGTAGACACCTCCAAGGTCATGTGGCTGGCATGACTGCATGGAGCGCCGTTACTTTCCTGCGGAGCGGGATCTATTGATCTACTCACATTTGCATGTTTTCGAACTGCTAGGTTGGCAGAAGCTGGAGCTAACAGCGAGCGCTCACTCCGCTAGCCGGATTTGAACCTGCGACCTTCCGGTCTGCAAATTCAGCAGCTCAGTGCTTTAACACACTGTGCCACCAAGTGCTCCTAGACAATTTCTAGTGGTATCTGAGTGGGAATAGCCCATTTAACCCTGTACATACATATATTGTTTCAACAATAGTCAGAGTTCCCTTTGACATTATATATCAAACTTGGAATGTTATCGCATGAAGCTCCTAAAATGGGTTCTGCCATTACAAGCCAGTCTTGGAGTATACCACCACAGAGCCTCTTTTTATTGGAAACCCTTTGAGAAAGTTCAAAACACATTGCAGGTATATAACTTTTCCCAATTCGTATATTCCCTGTCTTGCTCCCCTCAACCTACCCATACATATTTCCATGATAACCTATCTCCATTCCCTCTTTCTCCACCCAAACTTTCCTCAACATAGAATTAGCATCCTGTGGCTAGTAATACATTTAATTCTTCTTGAGGTGTTCAGGTTTTTCCCCCAATTTAAATTGTCCCATTTTAATTTTTAAAAGAATATATTCTGCAAACATTGGGGTTTATCCAAATCTGCGGACACCTCTTGTTTTTGTAAGGACCAGTCCATTTTGACCGTTTCAGAATTCACTATTAGAGGCTAAATTTGTGATTAGAATATAGCAGGCAGTGGCAAAATATGGTTGTTCAATTATTTTGTACTGCAACTTCCATGAGCATAGGCTCCATCCAGATGAGCAATGCTGGGCATTGCAGTCTGTTCACATTTAGAAGAGACATTTAGCCCTTTGCTTGTGATATCTAGAGCACAACATTCTACCTCTGATATATAGAATCATAGAATCATAGAATAGTAGAGTTGGAAGAGACCTCATGGGCCATCCGGTCCAACCCCCCCCCCCCCCCCCCCGCTAAGAAGCAGGAAATCTCATTCAAAGCACCCCCGACAGATGGCCATACAGCCTCTGTTTAAAAGCCTCCAAAGAAGGAGCCTCCACCACAGTCCGGGGCAGAGAGTTCCACTGTCGAACAGCCCTCACAGTGAGGAAGTTCTTCTTGATGTTCAGGTGGAATCTCCTTTCCTGTAGTTTGAAGCCATTGTTCCGTGTCCTAGTCTGCAGGGCAGCAGAAAACAAGCTTGCTCCCTCCTCCCTATGACTTCCCTTCACGTATTTGTACATGGCTATCATGTCTCCTCTCAGCCTTCTCTTTTGCAGGCTAAACATGCCCAGCTCTTTAAGCCACTCCTCATAGGGCTTGTTCTCCAGACCCTTAATCATTTTAGTCGCCCTCCTCTGGACGCTTTCCAGCTTGTCAACATCTCCCTTCAACTGCGGTACCCAAAATTGGACACAGTATTCCAGGTGTGGTCTGACCAAGGCAGAGTAGAGGCGTAGCATGACTTCCCTGGATCTAGACGCTATACCCCTATTTATGCTTTTTTAGCTACCGCATCACATTGTTGGCTCATGTTTAACTTGTTGTCCATGAGGACTCCAAGGTTTTTTTCGCACACACTGCTGTCAAGCCAGGCGTCCCCCATTCTGAATCTTTGCATTCCATTTTTTTCTGCCGAAGTGAAGTATCTTGCATTTGTCCCTGTTGAACTTCATTTTGTTAGTTTCGGCCCATCTCTCTAGTATAGAATCTAGAAGACCAAAATTTGATGTGATATAAAAGACAGGATGAGCAAAACTAGATCAAATTAAAGGTCAGTGTCATCTATCATGCCACCCCACATGCCTCTGAGAAACACATAAGAAGAATATGAACAGAATAGCCTTTGACTTTGTATTTGAACTTCTAAAACCTTTGCCAGCATGGTCAATGGTCATGAATAGTGGGACATAAAGTGCAAAACTCATGGGGAGCAAAAGGTCAAAAACCACTGTTTTAGAGTAGAGGAATATGTTCCATTTAGCTATCATGGCTAAGAGACACGAAAAGTCACACACGGTTGTCTAAATAATTTCCTAAGCACTCACTCAATTCTGCTCAGACATTTTGCCTAAATAGGAGTGAAATACAGGTAAGAATAATTTATTTCTGTGCATTATTTACACTTTTATTTTTCCCTGCTCCAATTTGTTTTGTGATGACATATAGGTCTGAAGGAGGCTTTTGTGTATTAACATTACTTTAATACACATATCTCCGCTCAAGCTAGGAAGACTGGAAGTTTGGGATGGGGCTAGCACACATGGTCTATATAGGTCTATATAAATTAGTTTCCCTTTCACATAAAACATCAACCCCATATATACATCTTGTGTGGTATGAAGACATGCAATGAACTTGCTGACTTTCCCCACTGAAATTAGTAGAAATTTAAATCTTTTTAGCTTTGGCTGAGTCATCCATACCATGATGACTGATATATTGAAAAAAAGAACAATTAAAGCTGTTCAATGAGAAAAAAGAGAAAGACAAAATCTGATTAATCAGGCTGAAGTCCTTGCAGTATAGTTTCATAATGCCATCTACATTAAACTTCAACAAGGAATGCAGATGGTTGTTCAAGGTTACTTTTGCTATTTATTTTTATTGCTTGTGAAAGCATTTATATGGCCACAGTTTTAAAAACAAAATCTAGCAGTTTGTCTTACAGCTTAATGCTATTCTTAAATCTCAGAAAACCAAGGTGAGGAATATACAATTTGAGATGTTTCTTTGTTAGGGAAGTTCCTACATCACTGTCAAATTTGCCATGCCAAATCATCAATCATTTTCAGTGTTGTGGCAGAGCAAACCTTTTTGTTTCCTGAACTACAGGACATATTTGTTATATTTCTCAGAAGACCGATTTGACTGATATTCACAAGGTTTACAGCAAAACTCCAACAGCAACTTGAAATGGTATGACAATCCAACATGATGTTCAATCATTTTTTTTACCAGGCAAGGGATAAAGGAAGGTTGTTTCCCATTTCTGCAAAATTGTCAGCTTAAAAATATCATGCTTAAAATAACATTTTGCTCAAGTATACACATCTTCAGATATAATCCATCAGGAATAGTTAAGAGAATAAGAAGGTATCTGGATACACATACAAAAAACAAATTTGAACTGTCATTCAAGTAAATCTTTTATATGTTGAATAATTGAAGACATAGTTACTACAACATATGTTTGTTGGTATCACAATGTATTGCATTTAAGTTTATACTCATTAAGACATTAACCCATTTGCCTGAAACAGAATGTATAACTTCCTATTCAGTTCTAAGTATTAGTATATTGTTCTCTAGAACATTTATCATCCCAAGCATATACACTGCAACCCATTGTTGAATATAATTCACTTACCTGTTGCACTTACCTTTGCTTACCATGCATTGGATTCTACTGTTATACATTGTTCTTGAAAATCATCATCTATATATATAAAAGAGTGATGGAATCCTGGCACCGAGCAAAACAACAAAACTAAACACCCCCCAACCTCGAAATTTCACAACACAATCCATCATCCACGCCTCGAGGTTGAAACCACAAAATATCACATCACGAACCTCCACAGGGCCTAAAAAACCCCAAAAACTGGAGCTATTCAGTGCAATTCCAATGGGCCACAGCAACGTGTGGCAGGGCACAGCTAGTTATTTATATAATCTTCAATACAAGCGATTTTGCAGAGTGATCATAGGGAAAAATATCTTACCACAATTGCATTTTTAGGTCCCTGAATGCAAGGAACATACATGTGGAGATCAACAATGGAGATAGTAAAAATTGGAGAAGAAAAAGACGTAACATGAGATAAAGACAACAATTATGAGAAATAAAGATGAATATTAGAAAATATAGTTGCAGATACATAGCATATTTTTGTCTATGAATGAGGACTACCAAAACATCTACACTTTAGAATTAATGCATTTTACACCACTATAACTGCCATGGCTTAATGCTAGGCTTGAGCGATCCATGAAAAAATTGATTCTAAGCTCGTTTCAAAAGTAGGGGGCGCCAGCGTTTCGTTTCTGATGTCATTTCCGAATTTTGCCCCCCAAAAAATTCGAAATTAACGAAAATTCGTTATTTTCTAAATTAATTCGTTAATGGCGGGCGCGCATGCGCAGTGGCCAAAAAAAAACAGCACGAGGGGAGATTTTACAGGACTCTCCCGCCCTCATTTTTTGAGTGATCTTCTTCAAACATGGTACAGTGGTAGAACACATTTAACACTGATAGCTCACCAAAATTTGGAACGTTTCCCTTATCCTCTGATCTTTGGCGAATTTTCATAGCTTTTATAATAAACCATTTTTTAATAATTGCAGAAATCTGTTCCTGGTTTGAAAGTCTTATTTCCTGTTTCATTGGGTTGTCTTTACTGTGAAAGTCATTGTTCTACTTCAGAAACTTTGTTTTTGTGGCTGAAACTTTGTTAAATTGGTGGACCAAACCATAATATGTTCCATCCATGTCGCTTGCACAAAGTTCAGGCAGTGTCATAGATTTTGCCATGTTTCTATGACAGAACCAATTAGGAAATGACATTTATCACCCAGGAACAGAAATCATAGTACACCATCAAATCCTTCCTGACAGATGGCCATCAGCCTCTGAATAAGGAAATTAGTTCCTGGTTTGAAAGTGCTATTTCCTGTTTCATTGGCTTTTCTGGGCTGAGAGTGTGTGACTTGCCCAAGTGGGTGGCTGAGTGGGGAATCAAGCCACAATTGGAGTTCAAAATTCAAACCTCTTCCTCCCTCCTTCTCTCTAAACTTCTCATACCTTCCAAGAATTCACATACTGTATGAAAGTTTGGTCAAGATGGTCAGAGGAGGGCAACTAAAATGATCTAGGGTCTGGAGAACAAGCCCTATGAGGAGTGGCTTGAAGAACTGGGCATGTTTAGCCTGCAGAAAAGAAGGCTGAGAGGAGACATGATGTATAATATGTGAGGGGAAGTCATAGAGAGGAGGGAGCAAGCTTGTTTTCTGCTGCCCTGCAGACTAGGATGCGGAACAATGGCTTCAAACTACAGGAAAGGAGATTTCACCTGAACATTAGGAAGAACTTCCTCACTGTGAGCTGTTCAGCTGTGGAACTCTCTGCCCCGGACTGTGGTGGAGGCTCCTTCTTTGGAGGCTTTTAAGCAGAGGCTGGATGGCCATCTGTTGGGAGAGATTGGATGGTGTCTTCCTGCCTGGCAGAAGGGGTTGGGCTGGATGGCCCACGAGGTCTCTTCCAACTCTACTGTTCAATGACTCTATGATTCTAAGTGAGGACAAAAGGGGGTGGGGAATGTTAAGAGGAGAGAGGGCCTGGAACACCTGGGAATTGTAGTTTGCAAGTGGGCATAGTACTATTGGAGAAACGTTTGCTTCAGCCCAATGCTTTTATAAATGGTCAAAATTCAGAGGCTTCCTTCTCCTGCATTTTGAAAGCTATTATGATGAAATTTGCCAGAATGGAAGCAAAAATTAAGTACTCTTAGCCTATCAAGTTTCATAATGTTTGACCCATCCACTGATTTTTGGGGATTTCTGAAGCAACATTTTTTTAAAATGTTAGCAGATCGATAGCCACGCCTCCCTGTCCTTCTTCCTTCCACTTTGATTGGCTTGCTAAGGCTTCTGGGAAATGGAGTTTTTTCTCTCGTTATGGCGAATTGCTTCATTTCCACTTAAAAGAATGGTCAATATTCAGAGGCTTCATTCTCCTGCATTATGAAAGCTATTATGATGAAATTTGCCAGAATGGAAGCAAAAATTAAGTACTCTTTGCCTATCAAGTTTCATAATGTTTGGCCCATCCACTGATTTTTGGGGATTTTTGAAGCAACATTTTTTTTAAAATGCTAGCAGATCGATGGCCATGCCTCTCCCTCCCTCCCTCTTCCGCTCTGATTGGCTGAGAGGCATGCCAACATGGCTTCTCCTCTCAGAGGGGCTACATCTGCATCCGAAGACATCAGAAACAAACGAAAAAAGGTACTTTTATTATTCAAATTCGTAATATTTGTAAGGGCAGTGAGCAGATGGTTCAATATCAATTCAAAAGTGCTTACGAAACGAATTTTTAACGAATTTAACGAACTAACGAAAAATTTGCTCAAGCCTACTTAATGCTATAGAATTGTGGGAATTGTAAATTTGCAAGGTCTTTATCCTTCTCTTCTCAAGGGTGCTGGTGCCTCACCAAAATACAAATGCCAGGAATCTAATATGGTGCACAGAGTACCATTTTCTGAAGTCAATTTTATTCCCTCGTCCAGTATGACATACTCCTAAACTCAAACATTCAAACATTTTACTGATTTTGTCTCCCAAAATAATATGTCCGAAATGCTAAATCAACCTGGCCTGAAACCCACCCACCCCATCCACACACACGCAAAAAAATCTGACAGTAATATATTTCATCCATGCACCCATTTCCATTAGAATGCCTCTTTGTCTATCATGCAGCTAATGCTTTATTTTATTATGAACTCTTATTTCAAAAGCTACTGTGCTTTTTAGTACATTGTAGGACAGTTGTATCTTAGTCAGATCTGATCAAGTTATGTTGCAGTTGATGAATTTTTATGCAAGCATTATGGAAATCAGTGCCTTTACACAGAAATGCAAACTGTAGCTACTAGGGCTGTGCAAAATTATCATTAGTCCTCATAAGTCAGATCAAATTTGTTAAATTCACACTTATGACACAATACCCAACATGTGGGCATGGCCTGCGCCAAAAACATAAGAATCAAAACTTACTCAACACTTTTTCATTTGAATTTTGTAAACCTCGGAAGCCTGCCAAAATCAGTTTCATTTTCAGCGCAAGTGAGCAAACCAAAGCCAAAAAGACTGTCATTCCTATTTAAATTAATGGCCTCTTGCCATTAGGAGAGGGAAACAGCATGGAGAAAGCAGAGTTCACTGGGAAAGAGACCGAGAAAGCACAGAATTCTGGGGAATGTAGTTTGGAAAGGCAAAGAGTATATGCCAGAGAATTCAAAGGCCCTGCCCTAACTTACATTTCCCAGAATTCTGCTCAGCATTAGAAAGCTCAATCAGGATAGGGGAGAGATTTGTCCCTCTGTAGCAGCAGCCATCCAAAGTGCCAATAAATTGTTGAATCTGCAAAGAGGATGACTAACTCATACTTCCAGAAATGAAATCTCTGTGCTGGGCTAAGAAGAAATCCCTAAATAGAAGTTCTATTGGTTAATATGAGAGACTGTTGTGACTTTAAAAAAATGTTTTTGTTTAAAAAAATTAAATTCCCTAAAATCAGTGGATGTATGAATATTTCTGAAAGTTGGGGGGAACGATCCCATGTTATCTCTTGTCATCGTACAGAAAATGCAAGGAGATAGCTCTTGCAGTTTTTTAGAATGGTTGTTTATAAAGACTGAAAATTCCCCAAAACCCCTTGGATAAGTGAGACATTTTGAAACTTGATGGGCTAACAGTGGTAAATGTGTTCTAGAATTATAGCAAGTTTCACCCCAATAGTTGTAACATGAGGAAGAAAGGAGACCCTGAAATTTCCCCACTTGTTCAATTACTATAATGAAAAAGTAACAAAAATCATTACTATTGTTACAGTAATGAAATTTTCACTAATGAGACTTTAGAAATGAAACTGGCATCTCCTAATGTTGTAATGAGTTTTGAATTTTTTTTCCACATATCTCACAGCCCTAGTAGCTACAGAAGTCTGAAGTACAGGCCACCCTCCATGTATGCTGGTAAAACTTTTATGAATTTATTTGCAGATATGATTATTGTGTTCCCTCTAGGAATCTCTCTAGATCATGCAACATGACTCCATCAGAAGTTGACCTTAGAGTTGCATTGGAGGACCTAGAGATTCCTAGAGAGTTGTCATCTCAGGTAATGGTTTTTTAAAAGAAATGTGGAGTGTGCACTGCACCTACACGTTTTTTCACAATGGTGTCATTCAGCATAATTCTAGCATATTTAAAAGGGGAACTGTTTTGCTGGTACTCCACTCTTAAAGTTCAAGCTGTGAATGTTTTAAAGGTAGCCAAATGCACTACGGATGGAAATAATATTGGAAAATGTTATTTTAAAATTGTTTAGCAAACCTTTCTGAAGTAACAGATGACAAGGAGAAACTTGGACTGCTAAGACTCTGCAATTCTGGAATCATTCAATGCAATTTTTCAGTTTTCATTTATTTTTAATATATAGCATTTTCTGAATAGACAAAAATAGTTTATGTAATTCTGCTAGAAATATTATGTTTCCTGTGGAGATATCATTTTTACACAAAATATTAAAGATCAAGATTATGAATTCTAAAAGTGAGAAGAAAATGACTAAAACTGCTTTTTTGCTTCTTTTGAGAGAGAAAAAACCAAACACCTTTATTAATCTTTCCCTAAAATGCACCAGGCCTATAGGAGAGAGATCTCAGCAGCCTTATACAACCTTATGGTCTATAAAATGCAACATTAATATCTGTATCTGCTGTGGTTTGGTTCCAAGACATCTGTGTGTACCAAAATCCATGGAGGTTCAGGTTGCAGCATATACAATGACACAGCAAAATTGTGTCCCTTGAATGAAATGGCAAAATTACTGTTTGTTTTTTAGTGTGGTTTTTTTTTTTTGTGTGTGTGGGGTGGATATTTTCAAGCTTCAGACGATCCTTATGAGAATCTGCCTATGGTGTTTGTCGATTCTTTTTATCCTTTCCATAGGATTATTACAGACAGATTTGTTTATCTTGTTTTCTTTCTTGTACTAAATGCCAAATTTTGAGAAAACTTCTATACTTTGGATGACGACAGAAAGCATATTATATCAAGTTTTGGTCTTAACAGTCGCTGCATTTCAAACCAGGAGGCAATTATGTTTAATATGCTTATATTTATTATCATTATTGACCCATTTGTTGCATGTTTGTTTTTCCTTCCATACTTGGATAAACTCTGATTTTAATCAAATAAAGATTGATAGATTTGAGTATTCTGAAGAACTATGTAACATTTGCTGAATCTTGGATTTATGTCTTAAGACATTGTCTATTCTTAAGTGAAACACTCCATACGTTTTGAAGTCCTGTTTGTTGATAACTACATAGATTCAGCAACACCTGGTGAAGTTATGAATGTTATGAATTTAAAGGTATTGAAATGTGGCTTCATACATATATAAATCAAACCAACTATCTTCAAGTGTGTATCTTAATTCATTCAGGATCTAGGCTTTGCAGTAGAAAGCCTTCCATATTTTATGAAGTGGGCATGCCAAGATCCTGAAATAAACCAGAACTATATTGAAATTTGATTGTGGAATACAACTTACAAACCAGGCCTAGGGTTGTTTAAATTAGTCCCCATACCGCAAGTGAGCATTCAGGTTCTCATTACAAATCATTGGCATTTCTTTCTGCACTACCACCCACACAATTTAAGCAGTCTAGCTAGCTGGCTCAATCTGTAATTTCTATCATTCATATGCATGATATAATAAAAAACTGAAGCATCTCTTCTCTTTGTCCTCTGACTGATCAGAGTTCACACAGTGTGTATTAAAGAGGTAAATTTTGGAATAGGATCAGCAGGTCACAGTCTTTGAAGATTATGTCTTTCAGAACATAAGATCATCTTTCTTATATAGTTTTTTTTTTCTTTATGAAATGCTACTTCACTGGTTTCTTCTTTCTTCATGACCTCAGTGGAGGTTAACAATTTTGACAGAAGGCAGTGCTAACTTTCAGTTAAAGTTACGCCTGGAGAGTATTCTTGAAGGAATTTAACATTGCTGGATCAGGCCAGTTTGGGACTGTATTGAACAGCAGAACTGTGATGCTGAGCTCGAATTTAAAGAGTCTCCAGTACAGCTGGATTCCAACTGTACTGGAACTAAATTTCCCACTAAAGTGAATGGTATTTAAATTTTCATAACTAGCCTTTACCATTGATTTCTATGAGAATTAAGTTCAATTTACTTAGGACCTCATCACATGAGGTCTGGGCTCTGTCCAAAAATGCTTCCAGTTAAGCTGCATTATATGGGTCTAAACTGACCATATAACCCTGTTTCAAATGTATTATATGGCAGTGTAGATAGCAACACACTTGACATTTAACTCAGACCCCATTTACACTATCATATTATGCAGTATGAAATTGCATTATAGGGTCAGTGTAGACTTATATCATCATCATCATCATCATCATCATCATCATCATCATTTTATTCTTGTACCCTGCCTCCATCTCCCCGAAGGGACTCGGGGCGGCTTACATGAGAAAACATGAAAAAACTGCATTATATGTGTCTACACCAACCATATAGTGCATTACAGACTGCATTATATAAATGTAGATGCTGTTTCAGAAGAAAGCAAAAATTTAAAGAACATATCTATTTGTAGCACTTTTTATATGAGAAACAACAATAACTTCACAATGTGGCCAAATACAACAAAATCCAAAATACATAGCAACTTTTATTGGTCAACAAAAATACACAGAATACAGCATGCAAGTTTTTATCAGGCAAATATATATATATTAAAAATAATAAAGGCAAAAGATGTTAAACTCCTACAAGATACAATAAAAATGATGATATTAGAGTCACAGGCCTACATTTTCTATCTGGTGTTGTTTCTGTGATTGTTCAGGTGCTCCAGGGAATGCAGGCAAAGGCCTTTCCACTTCTTAATCATGTTGGGAAGAGAACAAATGGCAATAAAAAGTAGGCAATAAAACATAAACTTTATTAACAGCAGGAAAGTAACTTCCCTGGAGATCCAGGTTGTATGACTGTTTACATCTCTTGCCTGATGAAAAAGCCAGTGGACCTTCAAAAGTTTGTATGATGCATTTTGTGCATTTTGGTTAAATTTTGTTGTATTTCATTGCATGGACATCATCACTAGCCCTGGATATGTTTCCATAATGCATATGTGAACATTATGAAATTATACAACATATATCTCTGAGGGCATTTCCAGGCAGCACCAAAATGTGGGATTAATATGAAGGAAAAACAAACCTGGGACCTCAGAGCAGGTCCTCACACAGGCCTGCTGGTCTCAGGCTTTCTTTCCCCACCATCCTCACAGCCCTTCTGTGTCTCGAAGTAAAATGGAGGGCACATGGGGGACATCTGGCAGAAGTTTTTTGAATAAAAAATCACTCAATTATGCACAGATGCTTATATGCACACATGCGAATATCCTGCATGCATACACACATCAGTGCATAATGGAGGGAATCTTTTAGCACAAATATCATCTGGCCACCCCCCTTTTTTTAACTCATTCTCTCCTGAATTATAGGTACTGTGTGGAAGTGCCCTCATAAGGCAAGCTGAGAGGAATTGGGAAATGCTTTTTCTACTAAGCAGTAAAATTTAAGCAAAAGTGTTCTCCTATGCCTCACACAGAAAGAATACGCTCTATGTCCCTGAGTTGTGTCTAGTCTGACAGGGATGGGATGTAATGAACTGAGAGTTCCAATGCTAGCTGAAATTGGGAGCTGATACAGCAAGGTTACAAAAACGTTTCAGATTTTACTAACATTTTTACTTATTACATTATAAAAAGCACACTTCCAGGTATGGGATTACCATGATAACAAAGTAGAACTAATTAAGTAAAGAAGAATCATGGGATGTGCCCACATGGCACAAATGAATACGCACTTCAAGGTGAATAGAATAGCTTTATATTCATTTCGGTTCAGTTAAGGACATATCTTCTCTCACTATTACTCCAGAAGAACATAAACAGATGGACTTTATACTTACATATGCATAAATCACAAACAGCATGCTATTATTTGTGTGTGTGTGTGTGTGACAAAAATAAGGATGCCACATATTCCTAGTTGTTGATACTACATATTTCAATGAGTTTTGCTTCCGAATAGACATGTATAGGATTGGCTTGTAAATGCCATCATCAAATCAGGACGGGAAAGGTCAAATATTAAATGTGTCCTTTACATCTGTTATGCTCAACCTATTATGAGACTTAATGTTTTGATCAATGTATTTTTGAAGAGAGATATGTTCAACAAAAAGCCCCAAAAAGGTTGCAGCTGTGAGATTGGATCTCTGTAACCTAGCTGGCATTTTATAATCTTCCATGGCCTGACATTTGATGAGCATCTCTTTCTGTTTAGTATGTTTTTTCACTTCCTTTTTTACATTAGGGATGAAAATGAAATTGTTGGATTCATATTTCCCTATGAAAACATCCATTTCACACCTCCTGAGACTGGCAAGGACACATAGCACGTCTTGCTACAGGAATTCATACATTTCAGGAGTGTATGCATTTTGACAATTCAAAGATATAAATAAAACCATGTGCACTTTAAAAAAACTATTTACAATTAAAATCCATATGCATGAAAATATGCATAAACACATAGTAGTCAATGAAAATCGTTCATTGAAAAAGGTGACTGGTTAGGGAAGAAATGCTGTTGGAGTTATGAAGGATGAAATAGAAATGAACCTGACTGATTTTAATATTCCTGTTCTGCGCTCTTCTCTTTCTGATCTTACAAAGCAGTTCAATAATGTGGACCCAGATCAAGTACGGAAGTATGTAGACTAGTTGCAACAGCATGTATAGTTACAATAACAATTAGTGTATAATTAACAGTCTACATCTAGTCCAAGATACTCGTGGAAGCAATTGTTGGCACAGCACATAGTCCAGCTTCAGTTTATATGGACAATGTTAGAATGCTTGTGTTTGTCTGGGAAGATGAGGAAAATGTCACTCTGACATTAAGTCTTTCTCATATGTTGGAAATATATGAAAACAGAGACTGAAAAACGATGGGATTTTGCCATACGTGTTCAGTTCTAGAGTCCAAATGTCCCTATTTTGATCACATTTTTCTCAGCAATTTGAATGTTTCATATTAATTTTTTGCCATGTAGTATATGGTATGAAATGCTCCATGCTGAACATCTAAATTAAAGAAACAAAATCTTTTTGCACTTTCAAGTGAGTTTTCATACCAGCACAGCTATCAAGTGAAACTTGATAACAATCTAATTCAATTCAAAAGCCTAAAACAATTGTTAATTTATATTTGATATACTGAATCAATGGAACCATGGTAAACTAACACTTTTATGAAATCCATTGATTAGTTTAGTTGCGACTAGGAAGAAAGACTGCAAATCCCCCAAAGACTAAGCAATTTGTCACAAAATATTTAAGGTTATACAACTGTGGTTTGCGGACTGTTTGTTTTATATGAAAAACTGCATTAAAAATATCAGGTTTTAGGAATCATTTTGGAAGCACAGGGGTGAGAATATCAAGTAAACTATCAAATGTGGGCTGCTTTTTATTTATGTGCTTCGGCAAAAGTTACAAAGGGAAAAATATCCTTTTTTAGAAAGGAATTCTTACCTGATAATATATGGTGGGATTTGGAACCTGAGATATTCTTGGTTCTAGCAAGGGATTTCACTGGCCCAGAACATGAAGAAAACATTCAAATATGTATGAATATATATATATATATATATATATATATATATATATATATATATATTGTGTAGGTGAATCTGATGAATTAATTTTTGATGTCCTTAGAGACTGGACTACATGTGTTTTGCCAAGAGAGATAACACAGGTATTCAAGCTCTCCAAAATGCTGTTTTTCCTCACCTGACAATTGGGAGAAATGGGGGTTAGGTCTTTGGTCCCAGGTGGCAGCCTTATAAATCTTTATCTTCTCCAACACATTCAATATAAATAATATGTACTATTACTTTATAGGTGTGAAACATAGATTGACCTTCAGATTTCCTTTTGCTTTTCTGAGCTTGAATATTACAGAATGTAGTAACATGTGACAATGTATGGTTCAGAGATGCTCTATTACAGGGGTCCCGAAACTAAGGCCCGTGAGCCGGATACATTTACCTGGCCCCTGGTCCTAAACTTTAGACTTAGGGTCATCCTAAGTCTGTAACGATTTGAAGGCATGCAACAACAACAATCTTCATTAACTTGACAATGTCATCAGCAAAAAAGGCCCACACTTCCTATTGAAATACTAATAGGTTTATGCTGGTTGAAATTGTTATTAATTTTAAATATTTTATTGTTCTTTCATGGTTGTTTTTTGTAGTGCAAAAAAAAATGTGCAGTGCAATGTGCATATGAATTTATTCATTTTTTTTCCAAACAATAGTCCAGCCCCCCAACAGTCTGGGAGATGTGAATCAGCCATCTACTCAAAAGGTTTGAGGACCCCTGCTCTGTTACCTTATTCTGAGCTAGAAATTGATGCAATTCCAGGTCTCCAAAAGACCTTCTTTTTTGTGTGAAAAACAGTAATAAACATCTGTGACATAATATTGGTGGATGATAAATCGATGCAGCAGGGGGGAAGTATCAAAGTTCTTTAGTTGTTTGGGTTATAATCTCATCACAGCAACCAGTATAATTGGATCCCTAAACTCCTATGGCCAACACTGTGAAACCCAAACCTAGGGTGGGGTTCATTCCCTATCTATCCAAAGTAAGACATCTGGAAGATGAATGTTCAGGGTTATAGAGAACCAAACTATGAAAATTAAAGTGCAGGGGTGTGACCATGGACCATCCTAACAGCTGTATTAACAATATGTGAAACCCACTATAGGTATACATCAAACACTACATTGTTAATATTAATGTTTTAGCTGTCCTAAAGAATAAACTCTGAATAGTCTCCTGATTGCTAACTATAATGAATAAAAGTGTGGATGATTCCTTGCAATTAATATGTATGTCATGTTTATTTTTTTAAAGTAAAATATATTTGTGAGTTAGGGTTGTCAAGAAAGAAGAAATTAATAAAACATAAAGACGTAGAGTGGAAGCAACAATTTCCCCCTACACTCTTCTCCTCCCCTTCATCCCCTGTTCTACTCAAATCCCCCTCCCTCCCTCTCCCTTTTTTCCTTCTCTTTCCCCTATGTTCGTCCCCTACTATTGAATTATCCAAAATCTTTTTATGTATATCCCTTTGAAAAACCCTTAATAAAAATTATAAAGCTAAAAAAGAAAATTCAAACATATTGCAAAAAATACTTTTGAACATGATGAATGCTCTCTACTTACCCGCCAACCATAATAGATGAATATGGGATAACATCAGTTACCATTCAAAATACCATTCATCACATCCTCCTGAGTAGTAATTTTTGGGATTATTTTTTATTTGTCTATGGAATCTAGCACCTCCATCATGCCTTTTTCCATACTGTTGCTTATTTGATTTGGCTTGGGTAGGTTTTGTATCTCATCTTGTACAAAAAACTAGGTTTGGAAGGTGGGGATATTGGTTTAAGAGGAATCATTCTGTGGTTGAAAGTGGGTTGTAATAGTCCTAGGGCCCTTCCACACATCCATATAACCCAGAATATCAAGGCAGATAATCCCATAATATCTGATTTGAACTGGGTTATCTGAATCCACACTGTCATATATTCCAGTTCAAAGTGGATACTGTGGGATTTTATTCAGCTGTGTGGAAGCTGTGTGTCCTTAGTTGACACAATTTGAGATCAAAAGCATTTGCAGGAGATTGCTTAAAATCTATAGGGATTTCATAGTTTCTTCCTTGCCAAACACAATCAGCAGGACTTAATGAGAACTAGTTGCACTTGTGTAAGTAAGGCTGGATCTACACTGCCCTATCTCCCAGGATCTAATCTCTGATTATCTTCTTATCCCAAATTATCTGGAATTGTAGACTCATATAATCCAGTTCAAAGCAGATAATCTGGGATAAGATCCTGGGATATAGGGCAATGTAGATCCATCCTAAGTTGCAAGCAACCTGGGCTGGGTGTAGAGATAGAGTGGCATTATTCTTATTATGAGATAGATTTCACTAAAGATATTGTCAGTTTTAATCTAGTTTAATGCCTTAAATCTCTATTGCAGGTCTCTCTGTGTGTAGTCCTTTGGAGTACAACAATAGGCTGATTGATCAAAAATATGCAAACAACCTGTTCAATGCTACAGTACCACAAAACATCAAAACAAAATCTGCTCCATTGTACAATGAGGAGGAAAATTAAGGAATTTTCACATTATCCATGCAAGAATGAACCAAGTCAGGACTCATATCTCTAATAAGCATGCAGTTTCATATACTTGAAAGTCTTTGTACATTACTTTTTTTTATTTAGAGATACCAGCAACATCCCTCTTAATCTTTTTTCTCCACATTCTCACACACATGAACCATTATTATTATTATTATTATTATTATTATTATTATTATTATTATTATTCACACATACTAATCTTCTACTACAATTCCAGTCACATCATTAGAGAGAGAGAGAGAGAGAGAGAGAGAGAGAGAGAGAGAGAGAGAGAGAATGAGTGTACATTTAAAGGAATAGACAATACTGAGGGCAATGTTTGAAGAGCAAGGAATCACTTCCACATAAACACAGAGCTCTTTCTAATGGCAACAGTATTGCCACTCACATTTGCATGTGAAAAACAAAAGAAAATGCTCTCTGGCAATTGCTGGAAAACATGAAAAGTGGTTATTATACTCCCACAGTTGTTCAACAGAATGCTTAAACTAAGAAACAGATTCTGAATCACATCCTCCAGAGTTTTCCACTTTCTTCCTTTAGCAATAGCAAAATCCATTTAGATGTAGATTTAAAGACTTACAGCCATCATAATCAGCTGTTGCTTTTGTCTGTTGATAGTGGATAAGGATATATTTAACTTGCATGGAGTGTGTGTGATTATTTCTGTTAACTCTTCAACTTTACCTTTGTCTGGAATGATGATGTGGGAGCTATGAGCCACTTCACATGGGGAGACAGTCTTCTGTTTGAAGAGATTTGCCCAGGCAATGGGAAATTTCTCAACAATGCTGATAGGATCTCTTCCATATCTGTGATGATCTCAAGGATGTTCCTGTTGCACTAGAGCCCTGAAACACCTTTTCACCACAAACCACACTCTGTCCAGGTAACCCAGTAAGCAAAAGTTTGTTTAAAGAAGAGTAGATAGAAAAATAAGCAAAATCAAAAGAGAATCAAAGTTCAAAAGATTATTTCCAAAATAGCCACGAGTCCAAAATATAGTCTCCAGAGTCAATCCACAAAAATATCCATAAACAAGATAGCATGAATCCAAGGCAGGCAACCTATGCCACACATGACCTAGAAGCAAGAACAAACTTAGAAACTTGAATACACGAATTCCAAGAACATAGGACCCAAAAACCAAGAGTTGTTCACCTGAATACAATGTTGCTTTCATAAAGGATTGTACCAGCAGGAACCACTTTAAAAAACCTCAATCCCTCCCATAACATCATTTCTCACACACCTGCTTTTCCTCTCCTTATCTCTAAGCCTCTGGGAAAAGGAGTGCTGCCTCCACTCTTGTTTGGCTGAGGGGTGGGCTCAGATGAGCTAATGCTGCAGTTGGTTCAAGCCCTGATTATGTGGCTGTGGATTCCCTCCCAACCAGGTGGAAACAATGAATTCTGGGGTGAGGGAATGGTGGGATTAGGCAAATGTGAAGTCTAGGATGTTGGGACAATGGATGACAATCTTTCAGGTCCACTCTCAGATGGAACAAACAAAGAGCAGGCTTCAAAATGTCTATTGGAATGGCAGAATAATCTTAATTCTTTTGTTCATGGTTTGGTCTGGCTGATGACTTAGGTCCCTCGAGAGGGGGATCTAAAATGGCAATCTTGTGGCCTTCATCAAAGTGACAGGAAAATAATGTCCAAGCAATAATTGTCCTTGCTGTGACTTCAGCTTAAGGCATTGGAGGAAATTTCTGGAATGTTGACTTTCCTCAAAGGTTGAGCAGAGGTTAAAATAATTCCCTGAAGTTTGCCTTTTATATTCAATATATTTACAGGAATAAAATAAAATAAAATGTGATCAAGAATAGTTCATTAGCAGGGAAACAGAGGGCGAACGCAGGGGTCTGAGGTTGCTGAAGTGGCTGCACAGTGGCCATGCATGAAGTGTTATTTCCTTTTTCTTTTAATTGTCTGCACACGGATGAATATTAGTACAGAAAAAATTGAAAATGGAGACATAAAGTAGGGCAGAGCCAAGAAAGGTTTTGTGAAGTCATTGTAGCATCATATGGATATTTATGATGCTATATTGTAGCATCATAAGGATATATTTCATTTTGGTTAGCAGGATACTTTGTTGCCCCTAGAGAGACCTCACACTGGGGCCAGGGGGCATGCAATAGGTGCTGGTGCAGACTAGCACCTATTAAAGACCCAGGGTTGGCTCTGTTCAATCAGGGCAAAGTCAGGACCAAGCACCTGCTAAAGATTCCTGGGGTCCATGAAAATGCTCTTGGTTACACCCAACTTCATTCAATTCATACTTTAAAGGATACTTTAAAGGATATCCCATTCAACATGCTCTGATCCAGATCAGCAAAGATTAAAGAGGGTTGTTGTGAGTTTTCTGGGTTATATGGTCATGTTCCCGAATCATGGCCATATAGCCCTAAAAACTCACAACCCAGTGATTCTGGCTGTGAAAGCCTTCTATAACACAAAGATTAGAGATGAATCATGTAAAATGGGAAAAATTGACTTTTTGGGAGTGTGGCCTGACTTCATATAAAGGGAAGGGTGCCACTGTGATCCATTTCAACCCCTTGTCCTTGGAGAACTATAGATACTTTTTATTAGGGGAGGTGGTGCCATGTTCGACAACGAGAAACTAGAAGCCACATGATTCTACTTCCAGATGATTATTATTTTAATCTATGGAATGACAGACAACATTTATGAGAAAATTGATACAAAACCTTGCCAGAAACCCAGATTCCAACTCTGTCCATAAATCTGCTTGGGAAATATCTTCTCAGGACCTAATCACATCACTAAGAATTATAAATATAATTTCTCATGCACATCCACACATGTGATCTATATCATCTGTTAACAGTGCTCTTCAGCACTCTATATTGGACAAACATCATTCTCTCTGCCACAGGATAATCAGAAATATATCAACCATTAGGAATGAGGATTTAAAAACCATTCCAGAATGCTTGAATTTTCTAGGACATTCCATCTCAAACCTTAGAAAACAATACCAAAATAAAAAAGAAAGATTGGAAAGAGAATAAGCAGAATTGTAATATTTTCACTATTCAACTCTATTGACAGTGGGTTGAACAAAGGCTTTTTAAAGGGTTTTTTATTATGCATATTTTATACTAATTATCCAGCCTCATGAAGGCTCTCTTGGACACCTTAGCACATTTTTTCTAGTTCCCAGAGATCATCTACTTGTTATGATTTTAGGCAATATATTTTCTCTGCCTTTGTCTCTCAATGACCATAATTAAAATTGAACTTCTTACATCATCACCATACCCATAAGTTTGCAGCTAAAGTCACACCATACAGGAAATATTATTGCACCAATGAAGCATTCAGGAAATGATAGTAGTTACTAGTCATGTGCAAAAAAATTGTAAAGCATCGTAAGTCGGATCAGTTTTGCATGATTTGTACTTACGAAGCAATATCCGATGTACCTGCGTGGTCCATGACAAAAATTAAGAAATTGAAACTTACCCATATTTTTTCATTATAGTTTTGTAAATCTTGGAAGGTTCCCAAAATCACTTTCATATTCAGTGCAACGAAGAAAAGCTCAAAAAGCAAAGCGAAAAAGGTTGCCTTAGCCTTTCTGCTATAAATTAATGACCTCTCTCTTGCCATAAGGAGAGGGGAACAGAGGGAGCAGTGTTTTCTGGGAACAACACAGAACTCTGAGAAATGTGGTTTGAGAAGGGAGGAGCTCTATGCCAGTGAATTCAAAAGGTTTTGCCCTTAACTGCTTTTCCCAGAATGCATCAGCATCAGAAAGTACCAATCAAGGGAGTGGGGAGATATTTGTTCCTCCCTAACAGCAGCCAGCACGAGTTCCAATGAATGGTTGAATCTGCAAAGAGGAGAACTGACGGATACTTCTAGTAAGTAAATATCTGAACTGGACAGGGAAGGAAACCCTAAATGGATGGCCCCCATACTATAGGGTAAGCATATTAATTAGTTTAGAGGCTAGCTGGCCATCTGTCAGGAGAGTTTTAATTGTGACCTTCTGCCTGGAAGCAGGGAGTTGGACTAGATGGCTCTTGGGGTTCCCCTCCAACTCTAGGATTCTATGAAAATGTAGAATAGGTTAATATTGGTTAACATGAGATACATTCAATGAGATAACTGTTGCGGCTTTAAAAAAGTTTGTGTCAAAACATTTTTAAATCCCTAAAATCAGTAGATGTATGAATATTTCTGAAAGTTGGAGGATTAATTCCCTTTTATCTCCTGTCATTGTATAGAAATTTCAAGGAGATAGCTCTCAAGGAGATATACTTTAATTTCTCTCCCATTTGAGTTCTTTCTTACAAAATTTGATTAAAAAAACAAAACAAAATAAAATCTTGTTTGCTCCTGGATCTGAGTAGATATGCATAGAAATGCAGTATAAATATTCTTCCTTCTAAATGGAGAATTTCAACAAAGGGGCCATTTGGGTGAACGTAGCTAAAGAACTGTGAGAATTAGAAACACTATCATACACAGTTTCCGATTCCTTGTGCTTTTCAGTCATGTTCACTTCAGCAATGTTACAACTAGATTAAAGATATCACTCATCATCAAAAATAGAGAAGATTGGGTTGAGTCGTGTGCCCATACAATTGATTTAGATCCTGGAGTCATCTATGTACTTTTGAAAAGTAACATTTAAAGAGCTATTTTGGATGTGTTAGAACGCTGCTTCTTAAACCATGGATCACAACCCCAAATGGAGTCCCCTTAGATGAATGTTGTGGCCATGAAAAAATGTACAACAGTAAAAGGTTTCTGAACACCATCTAGTGGCTGTTTTAGTCATTTTCACATATATAAGCAACATGATTCAGTGTTTACAGTGGAATCTGCAGAAGATGCTTCAGCTATACTTCATATACAGAAAAGTCAGCCTGTTTAGCAAGCCTTGCAAATGCTGATTTATTATCTGATTTTATATTTATATGATGCATATATATCTAGTTTCATGTAAAAATTTCTTGGTTAGAAAGGGGTCACAAAAGAATTTTCTTGGGCAGAAAGGTGTCATGAGTGGAAAATGTTTAAAAAGCTTTGTGTTAGAAGATCAAGAAAATATTAGATTCACAAATTGGTTATATTCACTTGCAACAGCAAGTACGACAATGGAACTGAATCCACAACCAATAATAAATTCCAGCCAATACTAATTCTGTAATACAAATATGTTATAAACTTTCTTTTTCTTTTTAGTCACAACACACATCAACCTTTGGGAGAGTAGAATGAAAACTAAAATGGTGAAAATGTAGAGAACATCATAAAGGATCTTGTCAGTATCTCATCCTTCTACTGTTTTAAATAATGACACCCCCTATTAAGAAACTGATTTTGAAAATGTGATTTCATTGACTTCTTGTTCTTGCTTCTGAAATTTCTTTATAAATGACAAAACAGATTGCTATGTAAAAGGAGTCTTAACTACAAATTAGTTACAGCAGGGGTTCTGTTTTACAACTCATTAAAAATCTGCTGAACTTCAGTTCCTGGAGTTTTGCCTAAACTGTTTCTCAGGAATTATACACTTGGAAATTTCTTGTTTGCTATAATAGATAAACAAAAGAGTTATAAACCAACAGTGTGGAAAATTATTACATTGCATTTATCTTCTACTTCCTGTCATCTACCTTTAAATTGATGCCTATCATTTGTTTTAATTGCTATATTTCAACTGTATTGGGTTCTTTTTCTCAAGTTTCAAAGAGGATATTTTTCTATCTTATATTTCCTTGATGTTTGTGTAAAATATTGAGAAATATGGTAGACTATAATGTGGTATTACCTGAAGTTAATAAAACTTTCAGTGGAGCTATTAATTTATCATTAAGAACAGCTATAAGTGGCTATAACAACATCGTTTCGGTTGATTCATCATAATCACTCTGTAATGGACAATGAAAATGAAAATCAAACGTCTTTTCGTCACCTTATGAAGGCTGGAAAATCACAGAAAGGGCAATGGGCTTTACCAGGAGAAAATTCATTAAACCAAAATAAATAAAGAAAAAGTGGTTTGCTACATGCTTATAACCATGATAGATGTTGCATTTTAATTTTTTAAAATACCAATAGCCATTTTCTGAATTCTAGCTATTTCTTTATAAGAGTAAAAATATAGCAGTGTAAAAATAGAATTACTTTTGCTGATGGAATTGTGCAAGCACGTAGTTACTTTATAGAAATAGTAGCACTGCTTTTTCTTATGTTTTGCTGTGCTTTTGTAGTATTGCTAAATGTTATTTGCAGTGCCAGCACTAAAATTTAATGGTGTAACACTAAAAAATGTTGACCATTTCCTCTTCCTTAGCAGCCACCTCTCCACAAAATTTGACATTGACACTAAAATACAACACTGTCTGAGCTCTGCAAGTGCAGCATTTTCTCAAATGAAGCAGAGAGTTGTGAATTTTCTGGGCTGTATGACTATGTTCCAGAAGCATTATCTTCTGATGTTTCACCCACATCTTTGGAAGGCATCCTCAGAGGTTGTGAGGTATATTGGAAAAACTAAGCAAGGAAGGTTCATATATCTGTGGAAGACCCAGGGTGGGAGAAAAAAACTCTTGTCTATTAGAAGCCAGTGTGAATGTTGTAGTTCATCTTCTTGATTAGCATTACTGGTTTTGCCAACTTCATATCCTGGCTTCTTCTTGCCTGGGGGAATCCTTTGTTCAGAGGTACTAGCTGCCCCTTATTGATTCATGTCTGGAATTCCTCTGTTTTCAGAGAGTTATTCCTTATTTAGGAGGAAACCATGAAAATAAACAAAATCTGGCTACCTGTATTAAAAAATTCTAAAATCAGAATAGTAAATAAGGAACAACACTCTGAAAACAGAGGAATTCCAGACATGAATCAATCAGGGGCAGCTAACACCTCCAAACAAAGGATTCAGATCTGTCAGCAGGTGGATATAAAATGGAGTGGGAAGAAAGGTTACATCTTTATCTCTTCTGTGTGACTCAGTTGTATCTGCCTATGATGTATGTGACTATTTGATTACTCTGATTGTTTGTAAGTACAAGGAAAGTGGATCTGCATATTATACACACACACACACAATTTTATTCAAGAAAACAAAATTCCAGATATAGTAATAAACAGAAACACAAAACATGTGCAAGAAAAACATATTAAAATGGTCCCTGCATCAAGAAAGTACATTGTAACAAGGACTTTTCTTAATGTATTAATAAAGTCAACAAGTAAATCAACAAAAATACAATCATAATATATAATTAACATGATGAAATGATGGTAGATGCAATGAGATTTTCCTGCTTCTTGCAGGGGGTTGGACTGGATGGCCCATGAGGTCTCTTTCAATTCTACGATTCTATGATGCAATAGTATAAAAGCACCTAATTTAGTTTAAAACTTTCTCCGTCTCTGTCTTGAGTATACTGCACATAGTTATAATACAATTTTTCTGATTACTTGAATGTGTTTCACATTTTTTCCTCTCCCTTTCCCCTTTCTTTTTGCCACTTTCCCCTGGACCAACTTATCTTATTCTTTATCTTCAGAATTCCATTGTTTCTGTTGCAGGTTTGTCCCCATGCTTCTGTAAATCCAAATTCTATAAACTTCCCCCATATTTTCCAAAAGTCCGTTTGTTTCTTTATTCCCTTTTTAACTTTTATGTCACAAGTCAGTTTGTTATTAATCACTGTTTCAAACTTCTTTATACCATTCTTCCAATTGAATTTTGCTTTTATCTTTCCAAAAATTTTGCTACTATCAGTCTCACTGCTGTTAATAGGTTGTAAATTAATTCCTTCACTTTTTGTGAGGATATATTATTATCATACAATGACAATAGTGCTATTTCTGATGTACCTTTTATCTCTAATTTTATTATTGCTCTTATTTTCCAAAATACTATTTCCCAATTTGTTTGTATAAGTTTACATGACCACCACATATGAATATATGAGCCTATCTTTTGGCATCATCTCCAGCATAGATTTGACTGTTCCTCCTCTATCTGATTTAATCTACCTGGTGTTAAGTACTTTCTCCATATTATTTTTATTTATTTTTATTTTTATAGACATATCTGCATTAAAGCCTCCAGATATTTTGGATGAAAATCTGAATACATGAGTTTACTAAACAGTGTGTAGATAAGGTCAGATGCTAGCAGCTGAACTCTGCTGATAGACTAGCTGAAGCTTGTTTTTGCTGTGAAAGGACTCTGCTGTATTTTGCTTGCTTCTGGGATATTCACCATCCATAGTGCTGTCGTTCAGGAAGGTCATGATTTGGAAACTAAAAATCATTTCATGAACCCATCCTATAACATTATGGACCCACCACTAAGAGCATACCCTTGAAAGAAAAACATACTTTGTCACAAGTGATCCCCTATGATGATGATGATAATTATGATGAGATGTTATTTATATTTTCAATTATGTGTGTGTTTATTGATTTAATATCTCTTTATTTAAAGAAAATAGTAACAGAAGTCAGCCTGGCAAGTTCCTGACAGCTATCACAATATTCCTATACTTATTTACCATGAGATAGCTGTTTTATCTCTTTGCTGTCTCTTAGGCTGCATCTACACTGTCATAAATGCAGTATGGTACTGCATTATATAGTCAGTATAGATCCATATAATGCAGTGAAATGCAGTGAAGTTGTGTTATATAGGTTTATGCTGAGAATATAATGCAGAACCAAATCTATGATGGATACGCAAGAACAATAGCATAAGCATCACTTGAATAGGTCTAAAAGACTATAAAAATATAAATTTCAACCATGCAAAATGATACATGAAAACAATTTTCCCAGCCCCAGTGACAGTAGATAAGAATTTGAATTTTCTTTTCTCTTCTGTTACTACAAAATTGCAACCAATGTTGTTGTGTAATGAACTATACCTTTCTGGTTTTGTTCTTCTTTTCCTATGCATGTTACACCTTTACTATTTTACATCACTCTGAAATATGTAAATGCATGAGTAAATACATACATTCATTCATCTGCACGCGCACACTCCACATATTCTCTGGAATCTTCAGGAAAGGCACCAAAAGGATTAGAAAATTAAAAAAAATTCTTCAAACTAGTTAGAGGGGTGACACATAAGAAGCCACCAATATGATGCATTCTGGATTGTTGTCAGCAATATTTGGTAAGTGATGTGAAGAAAAGTGTTACATTCTTATCTATCTTCAATTATGTAGTCAATGTTTTCAATATATCATATTTTGGTGCTAAATTCGTAAATAGAGTAATTACTACATAGCATTAATGTGTAATGAACTACTTTTTCTGTCAAATTTGTTGTATAACATGATGTTTTGGTGCTTAATTTGTAAAATCATAACCTATTTTGATGTTTAATAGGCTTTTTCTTAATCTCTCCTTATTATCCAACATATTCACTTATCCAACATTCTGCCGGCCCGTTTTATGTTGGATAAGTGAGACTCTACTGTATATATATGAGTGATGGAATAATGGCAGCGGACAAAACAACAAAACTACAGGCCCCCCAAGCTCAAAATTTGACAACACAACCCATAATCCATGCCTCTAGGTTGATACAACAAAAAGAAAAGAAAAATAAATTCTTAATTAGAGGGAGAGGAATAATTGTTTTTATCCAATTGCTGCCAGTTAGAAGGCTAAGCTCCGCCCACTTGGTCTCCTAGCAACCCACTCAGCCCAGGGGACAGGCAGAGTTAGGCCTCACTTAGGCCTCTTCCACAGATTATCTAATTTGCACTGGATTATATGGCAGTGTAGACTCAAGGCCCTTCCACACAGCTATATAACCCATTTATAATTTTATATTATCTGCTTTGAACTGGATTATCTTGACTCCACACTGCCATATAATCCACTTCAGTGTGCATTTTATACAGCTGTGAAGAAGGGGCCTCATATAATCCAGTTCTAAGCAGATAATATAAGATTATCAATATACAGTAGAGTCTCACTTATCCAACATAAACAGGCTGGCAGAACGTTGGATAAGTGAATATGTTGGATAATAAGAAGGGATTCAGGAAAGAGCTGATTAAACATCAGATTAGGTAATCATTATACAAATTAAGCACCAAAACATCATGTTATACAACAAATTTGACAAAAAAAGTAGTTCCATGTGCAGTAATGCTATGTAGTAATAACTGTATTTACAAATTTACCACCAAAATATCACAATGAATTTAAAACACTGAATACAAAAATATTGATTACTAAAAGGCAGACTGTGTTGAATCATCCAGAACAGGGGTCCCCAAACTTTTTAAGCCGAGGGCCGGTCCACAATCCTCCAGACTGTTGAGGGGCCGAATTATCATTTGAAAAAAAAAATACAAACAAATTCCGATGCACACTGCACATGTCTTATTTGTAGTGCAAAAACAACAACAAAAAGAAGAAAAATGAAAGAACAATACAATATTTAAAAATAAAAACAATTTTAACCAACATACATTGATCAGGATTTCAATGGGAAGTGTGCTCCTGCTTCTGGCCAATGAGATAGTCAAGTTAATTAGGATTGTTGTTGTTGTTGTTGTGTGCCTTCAAGTTATTTCAGACTTTGGGCGAGCCTAAGTCTAAAATTTATTCATTTATTATTTATTTATTTACTGCATTTATTTACTACATTTGTATCACACCCTTCTCACCCCAAAGGGGACTCAGAGTGGCTTACAAGTTATATGTACATACAATATATTATATTATTAGCATAGCACAATATTAGCATTATATATTACTATATTGAACTATACCACTATACTGTAATATTATTAGTAATATTATATGTAATATAGAATATATAATTAATATTATTATATAGTATTATTATTAGTGTTATATTGTATTACATTATAATATTATTATTAATATTATATGTATATACAATATATTATATTATAAAACTGAGGGCGGGGGCCAGGTAAATGACCTTGGAGGGCCGCATCCGGCCCCCGGGCCTTAGTTTGGGGACCCCTGATCCAGAACATTGGATAAGCAAATGTTGAATAAGTGAGATTCTACTTTAATATGAAATAATTACTGTGATAGAATAATACAGAATAATATAATCTCTAAAACCAGGACAGTAAATAAAGAGCAACACTCTGAAAGCAGGGAAATTGGAAATTCCACAAAAGAAACAATCAGGGCCAGCTAACACCTCCCAAGAAAGGATTCTTCCAGAAAGGATGCTGAGAAGGGAGTGAAGCACTGTGTATTACCAAAGTCATTATTATTACTATCATTACTATTATTATTATTATTATTATTATTATTATTATTATTATTATTATGTTGCTGTGAACTGTCAAAATGAATACAATCTGGCTCCAAGTATTCAAAAACACTAAAATTGGAATATATAAAATTACTATGGTATAATAAAACAGAACAATACAATCTCTAAAATCAGAACACTCTGAAAACAGGGGAATTCCACACAGGAAACAATCAGGGCCAGCTAACACCTCCCAACAAAGTATTCCCATCATCAAAGTCGGGCAAATCCTCTGTTTTCTCAAGACCACAGACAGTAGAAGCACATAAAATATTGCAAACAACGCCACTCTGAAAAAAAGGAAATTCCAGACAGAAAACAATCAGGGCCAGCTAACACCTCCCAACAAAAAAAATCACTCAGGGAGGAAACAGCCAGGCTTTAAAGCTGCAAGGCCATTACATGCTAATTATTTTCCCTAATTGCAGCATTCATACTTGCCTCCAACAGACAAAAAAAACAACAATCCGAAATATTGTATATTCACAACCTTTAGGAAATAATATCCCCTGATGGTGCAGCGTGTTAAAGCGCTGAGCTGCTGAACTTCTGGACCGAAAGGCCAAAGGTTTGAATTGGAGGACCAGAGTGAGTCCCCACTGTTAGCTCCAGCTTCTGCCAACCCAGAAGTTCGAAAACATGCAAATGTGAGTGCATCAATAGGTACCGCTCTAGCGAGAAGGTAGAAATGGAGATGAGCACCAACCCCCAGAGTCAGACACGACTGGACTTAATGTCAGGGGAAAATCTTTATCCTTTACCTTAACTACCACCAATTCCTCAATACTTTATTTCCCAGACCACCAGACTTCGCCACAGGAACCCGTGGCCGGGCACAGCCAGTTTCTATTAAAAACATTCAGCTAAGGAGCATTCTCTATCTCCATCCTCTTATAACAGAAAACACAGTAAATGGGGCAGAGGGGAAGAGATTAAGATCTTCTTCCTTGTTCTGCTTTGCTCTGGATTGCTCTTCTGATGCATTTTTGCCTAAGTGCCTGGAAATACGATTGAAACAGCTAATATGCTATTTATTATTCGTGGACAAGTAATATTGCTCATTAATACTTTTAGACTCTGAAAAATAATAATGTTAAAAGAATTTCCCTGCCCCACAAAAATGTTTCCTAATTGTTGATTCAGCAAGTATAAATGACAGTTGGCCCTCCATAGCAATGGTTTATGCATCTGCAGACTGAACCATCTATGACTTGAAAATATTCCACAATAGTTTTGCCATTTTATATAAGGGACACCATTTTATTAATCCATAACATATAATGGAACTTGTGAATTCATGGATTTTGGTATCTATAGAGGATGCTGGAACCAAACCACAGCAGATACAAAGAACCAAACTGCACCTGTTACTTCCTAAATCTAATGACATAGGTAAGTCTTCCTTTTTTTTTTCAAAGTAAGGTTGTTTCTACAAGTTGCAAGCGACTTACCTAGCTGTAACATGTTACTTCCAAGATGTGTCTCCACCTCCTATGGAACTAGTCTCTCCCAAAAGAAGCAGATTTTAATAGATGTGCAAAATGGACCTTGCTTTGCTGCTTGTTATCTTATCCTTTCACTTCCAGAATGCACTAGCAGCCTCCACATTTCCAGGTTAAAAGGCTCTCCCCGCCCTCCCAACATGAATCACACCCTTCCTTCACTGGTGCAATACTTTGCAAATCTTCCCACTACCTCCCAGGTCACAACCTCACACTATCAAGCAGCCATCCAAGTTTTTTTTTTATTTCATCTCTTTCAAAATAGAGCTTGGCTTTCAAAGACAGCACAAAAAGAAATAATAGTCCCAGTTGGATTAGATAAATTCATTATTTTGCTATATACAAATGAGAATCGGATTTGTTATCAAATGGCAGGGGTGGTTGGTCGCTTCAGTGGTATTGGGATAGTGAATTCTAGGTTTGCGAGACAGTGATTGTATTCTGGGGATGCCCCAAAGAGATTCACAAACATATACCCACAGTTGTTTCTGCATCTTGCAAAGCTGCTTTAAAACCATCTGAAACCCAAGATGGATACACTACGTTACAGACACCAGCAGCTGCCATCAAATAGAAAAGTGTAGGCCCCATGAATGCATAATATGCAGGGGTTGTCACACTAAAACCAGGTGAAATCTTTATATTTGATCAAAATGAGGGTGTCCACATGGATGCAATAGAGAGGCAGAAAGAAGGGCACAATTAGTGCTGGCTTGAGGCAATTCTCCCATTTTAATTTTTGGACAGGAGAGGGTAGGAAGACCTCTGTTAAGTATACATAGCTGCATAAGAATCCATGGATTATGATGTGGAGCTGGAGTGCTTTGGGTAGAGAAGAACTTTGGCCCAGGACCGATGACTCAACAGGACGTCACTGGTGATTCTTCTCCCCTGCAGATTAAATAAAGTTATCATGTTTTGACTTCAAGCTACGTTATCTGGTCTTATTTTCTTAGTGAGTAAGGAAACTTTACATAATATAATATTATTGATCCCAATAACTAATGTGAATCTAGATGATTTTGCTGAAAAAAGATATAGTTTGAAAATTTATTATAAACCAAATACATGACTCTTAGGTGGATCATTATATCAAATTGGTCCAGCATGCGGCTTTCGCAGCCTCTGCTGTCGACTGCATAACATCGGGAATCCACCCAGCTTGTTTGCTTTTTTGTTTTTTGGGGGTTTTTTTGTTTTGTTTTTTGCTGGTGCCACCACCAGATGTTTGGTGCTGGTGCTGCTGCTGCTATCACTGCTGGTCACCGGCCGGGTCCCTGGTGTCTGGTTTCTACCATCTACTACCGCCACTTCCCACTGCTGGCATGTGGCTGTATTGACCGACTGGGACCTCCTTCCAGTTTGCTAAGGCCAGCTGGTGATTCACTGCCCTGGGTCTCAACATCGCCCTTGTGCCGACTAGATCAGTCACCCTTCTTCAACAGCACCTGGCAGGGTTGTTATGTGTTTTCCAGGCTGTATGGCATGCTCCAGAAGTATTCTCCCCTGATATTTCACCCACATCTATGGCAGGCATCCTCAGAGGTTGTGAGGATGCCTGCCATAGTTGTGGGCGAAATGTTCCCCTGTCCTCCAAAGACCCTATACCATGTCTATCACCCCACAAGAAGACCCAGGACTATATCACCATGCCCAATTGTACCCAAATTACTCTTTGATCCATGGGGACCCAGTGATCAGGGAAGGGGATAAAAGAAGGGTGGGTGGTGGGGAGGGATGTTTTGTTTATATTACTAAATAAATAATTTGCACTAGAACATATATGCCATTTAGAATTTGTGTAATAATCATGGAATTGTCCAACACAATAATTAACATCTCAACAACCAGCCAACATTGAATGAACAGTGAGATATAATGGGGGCAGGAGGGGGTTTCAGGAGGTCAGGAGATTTCTATCCTTGTGCTCCAGAGCCACAGGAGATGCAGGAGGAGGAGGCAGCTCAGGGACCATGTGAGAATTTATGCCCCAAATCTCTCCCAACGTAGTCCACCAGGTTTCTGTGTGCAGCAGCAGGCAAGACCCGGGGGCAAGTAGGAGGAGTCACAGTGGTCTATTGGGATTCCATCCACCTGACTAGGTGCCCTGTCCCACAGTCACCTTTGAATGTGACTACCTTAGGGTGAGTTACCAAAACAGAAAGGGGATTCTGTTGGTGTACCATCCACCCTGCTGCTCAACAGTCTCCCTGCCTGAGCTAGCCAGGTGTTGGAGTCCCAACAGTTAATGGTGCTGGAGGATTTCAACATCCATGCCAAGACCTCCCTGTTGGGAGCAGCTCAGGAATTAATGACCATGATGATAGCCATGGGTCTGCCCAAAATGGTTTCTGTCCCCACTCATAGTGCTGGATACATGTTAGATCTAGTCTTCTGTTCGGGATGGGATGATGGTGGTGGTATTGTGGAGGAACTTACAGCTCCTTAGTCATTGGCCAATCACTACCTGGTCAGGTTTAGACTTACTGGGGCTCTAAACCTCCACAGGGTGGAGGACCAATTAGGAAGGTCTGACCTTAGTCACATCCCATCTAGACTACTGCAACACTCTCTACATGGGGCTGCCTTTGAGGATAGTTCAAAAGCTTCAACTAGTCCAGAGATCAGCAGTCAGGTTACTAACTGGAGCCCCGTATAGGGAGATAACCAATCCACTGTTGCGGAAGCAGCTTCTGGGCTAAATACAAAGTGCTGGTTATTACCTATAAAATGGTTCAGGCCCAGACTATTTAACAAACCACAACCCCATTTATAAACCAGGTCAGGCACTGTGGTCCCATCTGAACCCTGGATGGTGGGAACGAGAGTGTCATTTAAAAAACAATTGAAAATACACTTATGTGCTTTAGCTTATGGAGACAAGGAGAACTAGAACATCATCTATTATACTTTCAACTGGAAACAGGTTGTCCTACCCTGGCTTGTTGAGTCCTTATTTAATAATTTTAAAGTATTATAGCTTTATTAGATCTCTATTATGTGGGTGTTTGATTAATTTGGATTGATTATATTCTATTTAACTATTTGAATATATAGTTTTGTTGTTATAAGTTCTTACATTGTTTTGTTTATTGGTTTTAGTCTGGTTGTTTGTTTGTTACTGTTCATATTTGTCATTTAATGTTTGCCATTTTTCTGTTGGGAACCATCCCGAGTCCCCTCAGAGAGATGGTGACAGGGTAAATTGTTTTTATTATTATTAATTATTATTATTATTATTATTATTATTATTATTATTATTATTATTATTATTATTATTATTATTAATTTTATTGTATGACTCAGCAAACAAGATAGATATGCTGCATTTCGTTTCACAAAATCACAAGTTGAACACTTTCAAGTGTCTAGGACTGTGTGATGTATTTTCGGATGATGCGTGCAGATCCCAGTAGGGTGGCCTTTTGCAGCTGACAGATCGTAATTTTGTCAATGTCTATTGTTTCCAAATGCCGGCTGAGATCTTTTGGCACGGCACCCAATGTGGCCATCACCACCGGGACCACCTGCACTGGCTTCTGCCAGAGTCTTTGAAGTTCAATCTTGAGGTCCTGATAGCAGCTGAGTTTTTCCTGTTGTTTTTCGTCAATGCGACTGTCACCTGGGATGGCAACATCAATGATCCAAACCTTTTTCTTTTCCATAACTGTGATGTCTGGTGTGTTGTGTTCCAGAACTTTGTCAGTCTGGATTCGGAAGTCCCACAGTATCTTTGCGTGCTCATTTTCCAATACTTTTGCAGGTTTGTGATCCCACCAGTTCTTTGCTGCTGGGAGATGGTACTTGAGGCATAAGTTCCAATTAATCATTTGGGCCACATAGTTGTGCCTCTGTTTGTAGTCTGTCTGAGCGATTTTCTTACAATGGTTTCATCAGCTTCCATGCACAATCTGCATTTTGTGTTATCAGCTGATTTTTCAATCTTGGCCTTAATTGCATTTGTTCTGATGGCTTGCTCCTGGGCTGCAAGGATCAGGCCTTCTGTCTCCTTCTTTTTATTTTTTTTAAACTTTTTTATTATTGAAAATATAACAGACATTCATGAAAGTGAAAAACAAGAAGTAAAACAAAATAAACCCATACAAAAAAGAAAAAGAAATACAGAAAGATATAAAGGTTTGCACTGTAGTGTACAGCCAGCGCTCGTTAAACTAATGAATGTTTGCAGAGTGGCTGTACCATTGTTATACTTTAACTTATCCTTGTCCCCCTAACCCCTCACCCGTGAACCCAACCCCCTAGACCTCCAATACCACTCAGTAAGTATCATGTAACTGACCATCAACTACCCATATATCTTCTTTCACTAAATCCCCTTTATGGCAGTCATCAAATCTACCTTTGTCTTCTTTTCCAAATACCCAAGTGCCAGCCTCCATTTGTTTACAAAATCCTCATTATTTCCTCCTCTGTTACTATTTGTCAGCTTGGCCATTTGGCTATATCCCCCCAGTTTATCTCTCCAATCTTTAATACCTAGCTCTTCTTCCCCCTTCCATGTTTTAGCTATTATTAGTCTTGCTGCAACAAAATTTCTTCATCTCCTGCGCTAATACGTCTTCTAAATAAACATAATAAGCACATTTCCGGGTTTTTCTTGACCTTTTTGGTAATCATATTGTTTGTTTCTTTCACCACTTTTATCCAGAATTCTTGAACTGTATTACAGGTCCACCATACATGGAAAAAGGTTCCTTTCGCTTTCTTGCATCTCCAACAGGCCCCTCTTTCTGTTTTCTCTATTTTTGCCAGAAGCTCTGGAGTTATGTATGTTCTATAAAACATTTTAAACATATTTTCTCTAATTGAGCCAGCCAGAGAGAATTTAAACCTCTTTTTCCAAAGATGTTCCCACTCTTCCAGATCTATGTTTCTACCAAAGTCTTTGGCTCAAGAAATTATAACAGTTTTTATTTGATCTGTCTCCTTCTTCAGGATCCCATTCGTGAGCCATAGCCAGGTCTTCTCCTTATCAGCTTTTCCTTCAATTTTGTCAAGGAACTTTCCATGCAATGTTTTGTTGTGCCAGTTGTCAGCTCTAGTTTGTAGTGTAGCTTTCTTGTACTGGTTTTTTTGTCTGCTGTGCTTTGAGGAGTTTCTGATTTTTGACTTCAGTCAAAGCAGGTTCTTCACTTTGCTTTACATATTCTGCCAGGGCATGTTCTTCTTTGACTGCTTGTTTTACTTGTAAGAGTCCTCTGCCCCCCGAGTCCCCCCTGCAGGTGCCACCTTGACGTGGTGGTGGGGAGGGGGCTTAACCACTCCAATGATGATTGAGGGCTGTGCTGGCGGTAGTGTAACCACCGGCAGGTCCAACCTAGCCAGAGAGGCCTCAGCTGAGGAGTGGAACTAAGAGCACCTAACCCATTAGCATTATGGAGAATCAAACCAAAACAAAGTCTATACTGGCTCGGTCATCGTCCAGGATAAAAAGGACTGCGGTGGATGCTGCTGATTCTGGACATCCATCGACAAGTGAGCTACAGAATCAAAATACAAATGAACAGTCACAGAAGCGGCAAAAATATACAATGCCAGAAAACTGCACTATTATTATTATTATTATTATTATTATTATTATTATTAGTAGTAGTAGTAGTAGTAGTAGTAGTAGTAATAGTAGTAGTATTGGGCAGGTTACAAATAAAGTTCATTATTTATTTTATTGATGGGGGTGTGATGGTAGAGGAGTGCATGTGGCTGTTTCTCATTTATGACTACCTTGACTGAAATTCTGCCAGGCTGGCTCAACTCTTTATGTGACTTCGAGCTTTAATGAAAACAGGTCATCAGACTAGAGACCACCAGAGCTTGCTTTAGACTAGATTAATTTGGGACATTTCCACCCTGCATTCCTGGCTATGAGTTTTGAGTATGACTTTCAGTTTTGAGTATGATTTACTTTTTAACAGATTCAGAATGTCTGTCAGATGCAAAATGAATGAAGTACCCAAGAAAGCAAAAGGCAGGCAGCTTGGAGAATGGTTTTGCAGGCAGGCAGCGTGAGAGCATTCTGCTGCTTCCATTTCTGTGCTCTTGGGTTTTGACCTGCTGCACCTGCGATATTTCAAATGCTGAGTCCATCATGAACAGCTGTTGACAGTCCCATCAACTTGTTTCAGGTTGTATAGCATGATAGTCAGGGAAGGAAAAGCCAGTAACAGCAACATTCAATTGTGAGATGTTTTGTGGCTTGCACAGATTCTCAATTTTTTAAATAAAAAAAACCTTTTCTGGTACTTAATTTACAATACTCTGTTCTTAATCATGCATTGTGGAATTGCTGCCTTCTTATGCTTGAAGCATTTGTTAGTTTAAGGACTGAACATTAAGTATATCTTAACCAACAGAGTTGTTGACCAGATATGAAGAAAGACCACTATTTCTGTCCTCTGGATAATTATGTAGAAAAGGAAATGACAGGTACAGTATGTTATAATAATAATAAACTTTATTTATATCTGGCCCCCTCTCCCTAAGTGGACTCGGGACAGCTCACAACATGTCAAACAGTATACATGGTATCAATCACACTCAAAATCAAGGATTAAATCAAATAAACAAATCAGAAAGGTCAAATCACATAAGTGAAAATTAAAATCCAGCAAACATAATTAATACAACTCTTAAACATCAATCACATCAATGTAAGATTTAAACAATTAAACATGTAATGTCATTAAAGACAACTCTTGATGATAATGCAGACATAGGCTAGAAGCGTATACATTGTAGAATTAGTTCCGTTTTACACCTCTTAAATATCAAGGCTGAAACTTATGGAACAATGGAAGCTGTAGTTTAACAAAATGCCAAACTATCAAATGCCGTGATTCCATAGTATTGAGCCATGGAAGTTGAAGTGGTGTCAAACTGCATTGATTCAATAGTATGGATGCATAAAGAATAATCAGTCTCATTATGTTAAGATATGTGCAAGATTTGGTTCAGCTGATCATAAATTAAAGACAAGTACTTCTTGGAAATTTCTATTTTCTTAATCACTTTACCAAAATTCTGACAGCAAAACCTGGAGGTGAGCAGAAAAAGCCATGAAGATAACCAAACCTGACTGACAATTGGTTTTGAAATTGATACATTGCATTCAGTATTGTTATATGCCATAGCTGTTCAGGAATATTCTGCCTATCATGATGGTAATGTCTGATCACCTGCAATGTGTGTCCTACACATTTACTGGCTCTGTTTGTTCCAGTTAGCATTATGGCACCATCTCTTATTGATTTCAAATCACCTTTTAATGTGTCATCACATCCTGGCTTTAATTTTTATTTAATTTTATTTTGTGCCAGAAATTTCAAATGTTTAGGAAACACATTTTTCTTGAAGGTTATTCAGAAGTATGTGACCCAATCCACTAATCAGTATTACTGCCACAACCAGAATGGAATCACCTATTTGTCATATTGTCTTCCCTATAGCAATCTGGAAAGATCTAGTAATTATTTATACTATTTTAATAAACTCTACTTTAGTGGTTCTCAACCTGTGGGTCCCAAGGTGTTTTGGCCTAAAATCTCTAAGAAATCCCAGCCAGTTAACCAGCTGTTTGGATTTCTGGGAGTTGAAGACCAAAACATCTGGGGACCTACAGATTGAGAACCACTGCTCTACTTCTTTTTCTATTTAATATATCACCTTTTCCAAACATAGTATCACTTTACCCCAATAGCACCTCAAGTACTGTTTAAGATATACATCCCACTTTAGACTAAGGAATAATCTTAATACACATGGTATATGGAAATTTTATAACAACACAAAGGGAGAGCTGCAACAAAACCTCTCAGTACTAGTAATTTCTCCAATTTACCTAGTCACAGCTTTTTTTTTTTTTTTGAGATACTCTATTTTCTTCTACCTTTTTTCCACATTGCAACAACCAATATCCAATGACCATTAAACATATTCAATTCTCACTGGGTTCTTTGAAATAGTTCCTACATTCTCCTGTGATGCCATTATTTTTGTACAAAATGTTGTTTAACTTGCTATATGTTTTAAGGAAATTAGATTGTGAATATGCTTTTTATTAGAGGTAATAATGTAAGGAGTTGTAGGGAAAGGATGGGGGAATGGAAAGTTGAGAGTGAGTGGTATTTGGTGAAATGTCTGGGGGAATTTCAATAAGGTTGCTTAATGACGGTTCAGATGGCTGTTCATATATAGTTAATTATCTTAGATTTGTTAGAGCTAGAAGAACTGAATGAATGATGTGGGGACTGTGCTTTAAATGTATTAAATACTAAATCAATTTTGTTATGTTAAATTTATGTTAATAAAGTATTGTTTTGTATTCATTTATTTGGGCTTCTTGAAACATTATAGATTAAGCTTGTGCAATCCAGGTAAACTACTATCCGCTTCAGTGTCCTGGATTTCGGTGGGGGTCCTGTTTTTCCATTTTTAGGAGCCTTCCAAATTCAGGAAGACAGAAATCTGTTTTTGATCTGGGAAGCTGAAAGATTCATTTTCTATTTGGCCCATTATTTGGGGGGAGGGGACTTCCCAGGCCTCCTTTCCTGTCATTTTAGGCATTGTTTGTCCTTATGCCCTTCATTAAGACCTGAATTAAAAGCATCATAGTTAAGATACCACTCTTTCTGCAATCCTTTCACTTATGTCTGTATAGGAAACATGGGCTTAATGCTTTGTTAATGCTGTTTCTACTGTAGAGGAAACAGGAGCTGCAGCTGCATACACAGCACAGCTCTCTCCCTGCAGGAGGTAGTTTTTCAAGGTATTTTAAGAGGGCTTCCCATTTCTCAGGGAAGTAAGAGGGATCACCCTGGAGGTATCCGACCCTAGGCTCCCTTAAAAAGGCTCTCCCTTCTCTCTTGATATGATGGCCCCAGAAAGGAGAACTGGTGCCTTACCCTCTCGAGTTTCAATGTCCTTTCTGCTTCCAAATCAAGTGAGAAGAGAAGACTTAGAAATCTCACTTCCTGGGATCCTTTTCCTTCTAGCGACTGCCTCCCTCCTCACACTCCACATGTAATTGAAAGAATCTGAAAGCATCCTGTTTTTGACAGCCACTGTTCTATGGTCAAAAAATGGCTGCAAAAACAATGGTGTTATGGGCTTCCAAACAAGCTGAAGACAAACATCTAATACGAATCAGTGCATAAGCTTACTATAGATTTAAAAGTTATGATTCAGACAAGGCTTCTATGGTGGCAGCAGTGGCTAAAGAGGGATGGGATATAAATTGCATAATAACACACACAGAAACCTTGAGAGATTTCTACACCAGGAATGTGCAAACTATGAACTGCAGTCCAGACCTGACCCATTGGGCTTTTTCCTCTGGCCTGTAGATCGAGAAGCAGCAGCAGCAAAAGCAGAGGAACTGGCCGGGGAGGAGGTGATGGCTCCAGTATCTGCTCTGAGAGGCTTCCAGGTGAAAAGGGGATGGAGAAGAGGAAGAAGGGGTGGGCACCAAGCCTAGCAGGGCTCTGCCATCCAATGGCAGTCAGCTGTAGGACCCAAGCCTTGCCTCCCAGTGATTGACAGGAATCTGTCATTTATTATTGGTTGAGCTTCTCTTTTGATTGACAGCCTCTATCCCTGGAGCCAGGCTCCACCCCTCCCAGTCACTTTATGGCCATTAAAGAGCACTCCCTCCCACAACCTGGTCTCCTTCTAAATAGTGCTGAAAGATCAAGGCAACAAATTTAAATGAGAAGCCCTAATTTGTGTTTGCAGAGCATTTATTCCCCATGTCAGGATAATTTGGCCCTTCAGATGAGGCTGAGCTCACAGCAGGATGGGGAGGAGGAAGAGGAGGGCAAGGAGAAGAGGAGAAGTAGTGGCAAGGTGGCTACTCTCCTTCCCAATGCTCTTTCCCCAGTGCTTCTCATATTTGATAGCTTTTAGTGTAATACTCGGGACTTGAATTTTTTAAGGAATCTACATATTTTGTGTATTCTCTTATATATTATTTGAGACATAATGTCCTTCGCAGATGCATCTCAGGGTGCACCTAAATTAGTGAATGAATGTGCTTTTACACCACTTTCAACTGCCATGGCTCGATGTTATGGAATCATGAGGTTTCTAGTTTTCAAGATTTTTCAGCCTCTTCTACTAAACTACCAATCCCAGTATTCCCTAGCATTGAGCTATGGCAGTTAGTGATGCCAAACTGCATTCATTTTGAACTCTCCATCCAGCTGTCAGTGGCTCATCACATCGGTCAAATTTTAAAATGCAATGCCGCCCCTGTTTCAAAAAGTTTGTCCATGCCTGTTCTACAAGTTCCTTCAGTTGGTAACAACTGAAACAAGACAGGAGAAGGTCATTACATGGCGGCAGATATGGGGACAAGGGATAGCTCTCCCTCTCAGTGGTAAATGTGACATTTGTGAAAGTTGTAACATTTGATGGCAGTAGAGGTTTAGCAGAACCTCACATCTGGTGGAAAAGCAGAGGATTAAGTGATAAAGGCCAATATCCAAGCCTTTTCATTTTCGCATACATCTCCCCCTTCTTGTACACTTGATGCTGAAACACGTTTGCGAGTTGATGCAGTTATTTCTCGATGATATTGGCACATTTAAAATAGTCGGAATTATGATATGGAAAGAATAGATCTGAAATCTAAGACTGGTTGCATCTCTCCAGGCAAGAAAGTGGTCTGCAGGTGGTCCTTGAATCAAGGAAGAAAGGTGATGACCTGAAACCATCTTTGTTCAAAGTTCCTTCCACCTCAAGAACAGAACAGTCCATCATTTCATCAAGAGTCAAAATGAACAATGTATTGATTAAATTTAGAGAATGTATACATTTGCACTGAAATGACCTAATGGGTTTACAGCAGACACATTTAAATAATTTTTCTTCTTCTTTATTCGTTCAGTCGTTTCCGATCCTTTGTGACCTCATGGAACAGTCCACGCCAGAGCTCCTTGTCGGCCGTCACTGCCCCCAGCTCCTTCAAGGTCAAGCCAGTCACTTCAAGGATACCATCCATCCATCTTGTCCTTGGTCAGCCTCGCTTCCTTTTCCTTCCATTTTCCCCAGCATCATGATCTTTTCCAAGCATTCCTGTCTTCTCATGATGTTGCCATAATACTTCATCTTTGCCTCTAATATCCTTCCCTCCACTGAGCAGCTGGGCATTATTTCCTGGAGGATGGACTGGTTGGATCTTCTTGCGGTCCAAGGCACTCTCAGGATTTTCCTCCAGCTCCAAAGTTCAAAAGCATCTATCTTCCTTTGCTCAGCCTTCCTTATGGTCCAGCTCTCACATCCATGGGTTATTATGGGGAATACCATTGCTTTCATTATGCAGACCTTCGTTGCCAGTGTGATGTCTCTGCTCTTCACTATTTTATCAAGATTGGCCATTGCTCTCCTCCCAAGAAGTAAACATCTTCTGATTTCCTGGCTGCAGTCTGCATCTGCAATGAACTTCACGCCTAGAAATATAAAGTCTGTCACTGCCTCCACGTTTTCTCCCTCTATTTGCCAATTATCAATCAGTCCGGTTGCCATGATCTTGGTTTTCTTGATGTTTAACTGCAACCCAGCTTTTGCACTTTCTTCTTTCACCTTGGTGATAAGGCTCCTCCTCTCTTTCAGCCATCAGAGTGGTATCATCTGCATACCTAAGGTTGTTAATGTTTCTTCCAGAAATTTTAACTCCAGCCTTGGATTCATCTAGCCCTGCATGTCGCATGATGTGTTCTGCGTACAAGTTGAATAGGTAAGGTGAAAATATACAGCCCTGCTGTACTCCTTTTCCAATCTTGAACCAGTCTGTTGTTCCGTGGTCTGTTCTTACTGTGGCTATTTGGTCTTTATACAGATTTCTCAGGAGACAGACAAGGTGACTTGGTATCCCCAGACCACCCAGAACTTGCCACAATTTATTATGGTCCACACAGTCGAAGGCTTTAGAACAGTCAACAAAGCAGAAATAGATGTTTTTCTGAAACACCCTAGCTTCCTCCATTATCCAGCAGATAGTGGCAATTTGGTTTTCTCGTTAATCCAACTCTCTAAAAAGTTACAAATAAAAATTCTTCTTTTTTAGAATCAGCAAGGGTGTGATCATGAAGGTTACAGTTGCTGAACAATTAAGAATTCATACGGTCTTGAGACTGTTACTAAAAAGTAATAACAAAGCCACTGGGATTTGTTTTAGCTAATCTCACCACTAAAATCAGCAATTTTTCTTTCTCTAATCTAGGACAGTGGGAAAACATCCCAGGCAGAGAATTATGGCTTAAATGTCATGACTGAATGCCATGGAACCATGAGTTGTAATAAATACGATTTGACTTTGATTCAGATTAGAAAATAGCTAAAGGGGTTAATTTCCATAGAGATCAATCCCATTTATCTGTCAGGAGTTAATCTCAGGGCCCTTCTACACAGCCATATAATCCAGAATATCAAGGCAGAAAATCCCACATTGTCTGCTTTGAATTGGGTTATCTGAGTCCACACTGCCAAATATTGCAGTTCAAAGCAGAAAATGTGGGATTTTATTTAGCTGTGTGGAAGGTGCCTCAGGCAAGTGAAGTGACCAGGGAACTCTCCAGGGGGTTGGATCCTGCATTGTTTTAAGTGTGGCATTTGATGAGAGCTCTCCAAGGTGATGATCCTTGAACTTTTACAATTCCATATGCACATGGCTGAGAATGAGACTTACTATCTAGTCTAGTGAATTAATGGGTTAAATGGCATTTAACCTGAACATCTTCCCTAGTTTACATTTCTTCTACATTTGAAGACTCACATAACTCTGTCACAAAAGAGTTTAGGGCTATTGAAATGAAAAAGGTAAAATGGTACTGTTGAACTTAATCACACTTAATCAAACAAAAAGGGATTGTTAGGAATTGAATCAGCCCCATGAGGTTGGCAAAGTTGAGGGGCAGTAACTACAAAGTTTACTTAGTAGTTTCCTATTATAATTGTTGTTGTTACTATTATTTCAAAGGCTGGATGGGCATCTGTTGGGGTAGCTTGACTGTGCTGTTTCTGTCTGGCAGAATAAAGAGGATTGGACCCCCCCCCCTTGTGCAATTACTTAATGAAAAGTAACAAATAATTTATTATATAGTTATAGTTACAATACAAACCCCTAACGGTTTTTAGTAACACAATATGGGCCGGGCTGTGGCACAGGCTGTAAAGCAAGCCAGCTGCAACAAATCACTCTGACCAAGAGGTCATGAGTTCAAGGCTCAGTGCCTGCGTCTTGTCTCTGTCTCTGTACTATGTTATGGCATTGAATGTTTGCCTTTATATGTGCAATGAGTCCCCTTCGAGGTGAGAAGGGCGGAATATAAATGCTGTAACTAAATAAATAAATAACGGTTTTTAGTAACACAATAGAAACAATTTTCCACACACACACCCAATTTAGTAATTAGTACTGAAACCATTTTTTCATTAATCACACAGGCCTAGTTATTTTAAATTTGATTTCATTGCATTTGTGACACTTTCTAAATTTACTGCCAGGATATATACTCCTCTAAAAAAACACTAAGAAATTGACATTGTGACATTTCTACTGATATTTCTGGTGCTATTTCTGTAAGATGGAGAAAGGCAGCATGTAACAGGTGGAAATATATAACATTTCCTCATATATCCATAGTCATAAATGATAGATTCTTTTTTTCTTTTTTTTTCTTTTTTACTTTCGAAGTTCACATTGTTGGGAATAGAGGCAACATTTATTTGCCAGCAGAAAATTTATTATAAGCTGCTGGTGCATTGAGCTACTGTGATAAAGCTAGACTGGAATTAGTAACAAGAACTGATGCTATCTGTATTTGAATTGATAAAAAAGCCACAGCAGAGGAAAAATTAGCTTCTTAGGCATTACATTACTAATGCACTGGGATGCACTCTGTTGGGTTCAATTAAGCCATATCATTTTGTGTCAAATGAAAAGCAGTATGAAGTGATCTATTAGGACACAGCATGGTCTGACTCAATGTAGAGAAGTAGCTTAGAGATGGTTTTGCAGAAACACTTTCATATTAAGTGCTCCCTATCATTTTGTAGCAATTGAAATCTGAACAAAATCTTCATTTTTAGTAACTATTGAATTGAAAATGAAAAAAAAACCTTTTAAAAATATTTTACAAATGAATACTGCACAGTGTATTCTTCCAAATAGCAATAGCCATCATCCCTAATGAGCATAGTCAATGGTGAGTAGTAGGTATGTGCGATCCAGAAAAAAAACCTGGTTCTAAACTCTGTTCGAAAGTAGGGGGCGCTGATGCTTTGTTTCTAAAGTCATTTCCAAATTTTGAAGGCAAAAAGTTCAAAATTTTCTGAAACTTCCGAATATTAATATGTACCTTGTTAATGGCAGATGTGCATGCGCATGAAGAAAAACATTACTATCAATGGGGAAACTTGAGGGGCTTCTCTCCCTGTCATTTTTGAGCTATCCTGATGAAACCTGCTACAGTGGTAGAACACATTAACCACTGTAAGCTCACTAAATTTCGGAATTTTTGAATTATTCTCAGATTTTTGGTGAATTTTCAAATTTTTTATAATTTTTTAAAATAATAACAAAAATCTGTTCCTGGTTTGAAAGTGTTATTTCCTGTTTCATTTGGTTGTCTTTACTTTGAAAGTTATTGTTCTAATTCAGAAACTTTGTTTTTGTGGATGAAACATTGTTAAATTGGTGGAGACTCAACAAACCATAATGTGCTATTTATAGGACGATGTCTCTTGTGCGAAGACAAAGTTTTGCCATGTTTTTATCAAACCCCAAAAGCTCAAAATCTGCCAGATGTACCAGAAGCAAGTGGAACACCAACTTAACGTTGCGTTAACCAGTTCCACCCCATAGTGATGTACCTATCTAACTGCTTCATTGAATGATGTATAACATATGGTACAAAGCTTGCCAGGAATAAAATAATTAAGAGATTCATCCCTTGGGTAAGACAAGTGATGGGTAAGCCTGTAGTCATCAGGTGTCTTTTTCAGTACCACAATGAGCAGGGATATTCTTAGGTTAGACACCGGCGGTGAACTAAAGGAACCTATAACTCTCCCCTCTTGCATTTTTTTCTGAATCTTTTCATGAAACACGTTTCCTAGGCCTAAATCTGATCTAAGATTCCTAGCACAGAAAACTTTCCTATGTAACAAATCCTGAAACCTTTGGTAAAACCATCCCTCAAATAATTGGCATAGCTAACATTGAAAGAGGCTGAGGAGAGTGCATGGCTGCTTTAAATTTAAGCCACACCCTCTCACCTCATAGCAATTAACAATACATACTTTCTGGCTCACCCTGGATGCAAGCAAATAGATTTATTCTACCCCTCCACTGTTTTACAGAGGAGTAAATGGGTTAACCATCTACATGAGTCTTTTTTAAAAAAAGAAAGAATCAGCTTTGAAGTAAAACACTGATTATTTAAAAAGGGGAAAGAGAAACAACAGCAAAGGAACACTTTAAGTAACACAGCAATGCACAGTAAGTGAATCATGAGTATCTCTCTATCATCTGAAGTGTACTGTACTTTGATCAGTACCATGAGGTAGGCTGTTGAAGAGTATACCATTGAGTAATACAAAAACTGGAACATGTTACTATGGCTATGTATCAAAGATTAGCAAGGCCTCAACAGGTGAATTACATGTAATTTTCCACATCCTGTTATATACAGGAAATTGAAAAGATACCAGACGGGGCAAGAGGGAAAGATAATGAGGCCTCCGGAACTAGAACCATGAGAAGACTTATGGAAAATTAGGTTTATATTCATCATGGTGAGGGGAGAGGAGATACAATAGGCTATGATTGATGCATATAAAATGATAAGGGACATGGAGAAAGAAATTGCTAGGAAAGTGTTCCATTTGGGTAATCATCTCTAGGAGAGGAAATTAGAAATCTAAAAGTGAAAAGTCCAGAAGAGAACATAAAATGTACAAAAGTTCTCTTTCAGTGCAGCTTCTAATATGTGGGAATTGGATGAGCCCATTTCATAAAAGGACATGAATCCATTTATAGACTCACGTAAAATGCCAAACAGAAAAGAAAATTACTCCCTAGTACTTTTTTGAGTAAAGATCAATTAACTTGGGAAATGTATTATCACATGAGTTTATGATGACTGGTAGTTTAGATGGCTCTGTAGAAAAGATAAGGCATGGTCCATCGGTAACAATAATTTCTGATAGCATATTCATTACAACTTATTCATAAAGTTGGAAGTCTGGGTGGAAAAAATTGTCTAGCAAACATTGAGTACTTTGTCAGATTATGATAGTTGTTCCACAAATGTAACTACCATTTTTACAATTATTAATATATTATTATTATTATTATTATTATTATTATTATTATTATTATTATTATTATTATTATTATTATATTAGTTTGGTTATATATTTCTATTATTATTATTATTATTATTATTATTATTATTATTATTATTATTATTAAGTATTTTTTACATTGATAGGTAAAATGCCACACTCTGGGTGGGCAAAAGGAAAGAGGGGAAGGGAAGTAGGGGAGTGAGAGTGTGGGAAGGGGAGGGTCAAGGGGGGGTAAGGAGGGTAAAGGATAGGGGGGTAGTGTTCGTTACTTCCATTCTTCTCTATAATGTAGTTTGCCTTTTTATTGGTGTCCATTGCTTTCCTTGCCTTTCTTCTCTTTTCTGTGGTGGTACTTGTAATCTTCTATTTATTAAACATCATATTATTATTATTATTATTATTATTATTATTATTATTATTATTTCCTTCTTCATCCAATCTTTTACCGAAGTCCAATCTGTCATCTTCATCGGTTTGTTTTGTGTTCTTTATATTAGAACGTTCAATTGATCCATATTCATAATACCCATTGTTTTCTTTATCTTTATCCATTCTTCTATCCTTGGCATTACTTTTTGTTTCCCTGTTCTGGCAAACACAAATGTTACTACCATTTTGTGGTAGTGAGAGTGCATCCTCTTAATGAAGAAAGAGACTATACTGATGGCACCAGAGGAATCACCTCCAGCTCCTTCAAGGACAAGCCAGTCACTTCAAGGATACTATCTATCCATCTTGCCCATCCATAGATAGTGGGAGTGTGCAATTCAGTTAAACCCTATTCTGTTTTTGGTATTCAGATTTCAAATCTGTTTTTCAGGAGCCTCCCAAATTCAGTTGGGAAAAATGGATGTACATATAACTGAAACATGAAATTACACCATTATTGGTTTTAATTTGAGTTTACCTTTTTTGTAATCCCTAACCAGGATAAACTTGTAAAAGAATCTGCTACTTATACTCATAAAGAGTATAATTTGCATGAACTCAGTTTTCATTGTTCTTTCCTTGAGTCTTTTGCTTATTTATAATAGAAATATAAGAGTTTTACATAACCAAGCACATAAAAGGAAGAATAATTTATCCTCAACCTTTAGCCACTCTCTGGGATGATTTGCTATTCTGCAATCTCAAGAGCACATAAAGAGTTTGCTGAGGGCCAGAATTTCATACAAATCTGGGGATAGCTAAACTGACATAAGTTTTAAAAAATTGTCTTGCTCCAGAGATATAATGAAGTTGATATAACAGTTGAGGTTTCTGTTTGAGGAGTATGCTGTGGTCTGTGGTTCCATTTGCAATACAGATTACAAATACATCATAGGTATTCAATGTTCTTTCATTCCAAGGAAAACAAAAACAAAAGTAGCCAGTCCTTGAATCTTTTATAACTCTGGGAAGTATAACAAGTCCTTTGAGTTAAGATATGCAGGACAACCAACCACCTCCTCCTCCTCCTCCTCCTCCTCCTCCTCCTCCTCCTCCTCCTCCTCCTCCTCCTCCTCCTTCTTCTTCTTCTTTTTACAACAACAACAACAATAATAATAATAATAATAATAATAATAATAATAATATAATAATTTGTACCCCACCACCATCTCCCCAAAGAGACTTAGAGCAGCTCACAGAAGCGCTTTGAAGTGCAACATATAAACAAACACTGCATAAGCATATAAACAGCAACATAAAATTAAAAACAACAAACACACATAAAATTCCATCTGATAAAATTGTAAAATTCCTAAAGCACAGTAGAACTTGCGAATAAAGCTGGCTATCTGTAGTAACAAATCAAAGTTCAGAGTGAAGCAATCTGTGGATCCTCAAATATGATAAAAGATTACATAAAGGCCTATCTAAAGAGCTTGCCCAAAAGACTAGAAAAGTAGGGGCTAATCTAATCTAATATTAGCAGTAACATTGTAAATATTTTTAAAATTCATTTTTCTGTTATGTATATGTTTAGTATATGAAAAGAATGAGGAATATCTCATATGTGCCTAAGAGAAAAAAAAATGCTCCAAAACATTTTTAAAATGCACCCATTTACAGGAATAAGTGCTGCTCACAGTTCCAGAGGGATGTTTTTTGTTTTCTCAAGAATGAGCACTGACTCAGAGGCAAGAGCAGCACTGGCTAAGAAAAACTATAAAACTGATTTCACCACAGAATCAATGCAGAATACAAATAAAAGTGTGTACAATGGGCACTGAGAGTTATATTCTAGGGTCTTGAAATTTCTGACAAGTTACGACAATTTTCTATTTTATGTTGCTTTGATCCTTTTATAGCTGAAACTAAGCTATTACGACTTTGAGTTGTGGCAGCATTCTAGTGTGGTTTTGTGAAGGAGTCACAAGCAAAGGTACTGCAAAAGTGGAAATGTAGAAAGAAAAAAGGTATGCACGTGATAATCGTATTCCTATACATCTACCTATTTGTCTTTTGAAAATTCTGAAAAGAGAAAGAAGATATGAATACTTGTCCAACCAGAGTTCCAAGTCACATAGAGGACTGTAACCTTATTGCACAATACTACAACTGTCATTATTTCTTTTTCTATAGTAAAAAGGCATTTCAATGTACAGTATTAAACATGTCTGTACTTTTTCATATCTCACTACCCTGCCCTGAGCATGTTTCCTGTGCTCGCTTCAGACATTTTCTGCCTTACTGAGAAGTTGAGGTGGAGTGAATGGAGCCAGCCATATTGGAAATATGAAAGCTGATGACTGGAATAACTACCTGAAAACAGAACAGGATTAACAGAGCATCAAGATCAGTTTTTTAAAAAACCAAATACAGTATAGTCTCACTTATCCAACACTCGCTCATACAACATTCTGGATTATCCAACACATTTTTGTAGTCAATGTTTTCAATACATCGTGATATTTTGGTGCTAAATTTGTAAATACAGTAATTACTACATAGCATTACTTTGTATTGAACTACTTTTTCTGTCAAATTTGTTGTATAACATGATGTTTTGGTGCTTAATTTGTAAAATCATAACCTAATTTGATGTTTAATAGGCTTTTCCTTAATGCCTCCTTATTATCCAACATATTTGCTTATCCAACATTCTGCTGGCCCATTTATGTTGGATAAGTGAGACTCTGCTGTATATTCTTAGCTACATTATTGGGAAAGAAGGGACACCTATTTCTCTAACAGAGAGGGGATAGGAGGTAAAGGAAGCAATTATATAAAGCCCAAGAATATCACTTTGAATAACGAAAAACAGAGCAGAAAAATGAAAGGACTGATATTTAATAAATGTATCAAACTGTCTGGAGTGTGCATATATTTCTTTGTATCACATTCTAAGCATTCATATTTAGTTCCTGCATAAATAGTCACAGACACATTACATATTTTCCCTTGAATACATGTTATGATGCCATCTTATACAAAATTGACCTTTTGTTCTGTTTCTGGCATAATTCAGAATCCTGTTTATGAAATGAAAAGTCTTATATGGCTTGAGTCCAGAATGTTTGAAAGAATCCATATGAACTTGCTCAAGTGTTGTAAACCACAGAATAAGGTCCTTTTTTTAGCCCCATTACTGTCATTGACACATCCAGTGAGGTCATAAGACAAGGTCTTTTCAGTGGTTGCTTCCAAAGTGTGGAATTAATGATTCTCTGTACATTTATAAAGTATTAAAATGCATTTCCAAGAGAAGGCATGCCTCTTTCACAATAGTCTCAGGAGATGTGAAATTGACACTTCATCAAGAATCTGGATCCCAAAGAACATTTGTCCATCCTTCTTAAATGAACAATTCTGTCTGTTCCCAACTGACAAATAGTCACATCTGTGAAGTTTGCACCATACTTTACCTTCAACATGCACACGTGTCCTCTTATTGATGTCTGCACACGGCTTTGGATTCATCAACATGCTATTTTCTTCTGTTCAAAGCAGAAGTAATTTTTCTTGAAGAAAAATATCTGCTTTATATGGTCTTTCTTTTCTCTGTTGTACTTAACAAGTTATATTGCCTTTTTAAAAAAAATCCCATCTAGTCAAATGTTAAGTATCCCCTAGAGAAGTTGCCTGAATTTGGAGCACTACCATTAATATATTTAATTTGTCATAGTTTTAGAAACATGTAGGCTGTGATGAAATGTCCTTGATGGAATCTGCTTTTTTTATTTTGAATTATTGTTTCTTAGTATTGTTGTAGCCTTTTGTGAAATCCCAAGATCCACATTAGCCATATACTTGCAAAGTGCTGTCCTTCTCTTTGATCTTTGAAACTACTTCTCTATTCTTGGCTTGTGGTTAGGGATACTGAATGTATTTAAAAAGTGTCTTTCTTGCTTTTCTATTTTAAAAAGGCAGGGTAGTCTACAAGAATTTAAAAAAAACCCCTTCATAGTTAGACTGCCATCTCAAAGATGTGAGAAAAGGAGAGGCCCAATCACTCATAACTGTGATTGACAATCATGTTGATTTGTTAGTATAAGCTGCTTTTTACTAGTTCTGTGTACTTAAGTGGGAGTTTAGGACTTGTGAACCTATTAGAATATGTAAAGCTATTAAATTATGACACTTCCCTATAGAAATATCCAAGTGAATTTGCAGGTGTTTGCTTGGTCAAAACATCTGAAAAAAGTCAAGGTAGGCAGAGTCTCTGCCTATCTCTGTTTAGTATTTAAAAATGTAAAGATGGAATGTAAACTCATTTGTAGATTTTCTCATTTAGCTTGTGTGTGTGTGTGTGTGTATGAATGAGATGGGGTTTTGCCAAAAATATTTTTTACAGAATGAATTCAGCACAAATCAATGTTTTGTGCTGATTTTTTCTTCAACAACTTTTTATGTACTGTCCCTTCTCTCTAGTTTTCAGTCATGCTCATTCCCATTCCCATTCTATTTCTAAACATGCAACCACTTCTACATAGGACTGTCTACACAGGCAAAATATTGACCAGTATTTTACATCAGTTACTTACTTAAGTATGTTTGTATATTTAATTAAATATACATAAATATAAAATTGATACCTACCTTTCTCATTGGTGACTTTTTGCATTCATAATCACTAATTAGGGTGCATTTACATTACAGAATGGATGCAGTTTACGCCCACTTGAGTTGCAATGGCTCAATACTATGGAATCATGGGAGATGTAGTTTGCTGAGACACCAGCACGCTTTGGTAGAGAAGGCTAAAAATTTTGCAAAACTACAACTTCCATGACTCCATAGCACAACGCCATGGCAGTGTCAAAATCATGACTAAGGTTGCATAGATGATGTAGTCATTATTGTGATTAAAGTTGCATCTGTACTGTAGAATTACTGTAACCCTAGTTTGTGACACTATTTCAATGACTAGCTCCCTTTCAAGCTTACTTTAATGAGCATCATTGCATGGGGGTCAGAGCATAAGTGAATGGGTAGGGCTAAGAGTAAAGTATAAGCATTCTTGGAGGAGGGAAGGGTAGGCAGATAGGGGGAAAGACACCATTCACATTCTAAACACAAGTGACAATTAACATTTTGCCACTATTTCTATAGCCTTTAGGGCATAGCACATGATACACTTTCTTTCAATTATGTTAAAGCAAATCATTTCCCAAAAATGCATTGCAAATGAGTAACTGAAGGAAAGAATTACCCAGAAAAAAATCTTTATTATGAGGATGGGGAACCTGACAATCACTCACCAAAAGCTGTAAGTTATTTATCAAAATGTAAACTTTTAAGTTTAAATCTTTCTGAGGCTTCAAAATTCTCATGAATTATCCCTAAACACACTTGTCTTATACTGTTCAAATTCAGATCATGTTTATGGCAATAACATCTGGAGCCCACTTCTCTTCATCTTGAGTTGCAATATGGTAGTAAGATTAATGTTTGAACTTTGGTCCTATAATTTAGTTAAGAGTATAAAAACTATCTCCTGTATAACAAAGAAGTTTTCTGTTCATCTCTCTGAAACCAGTTAAAACAAATACCTTTCATAGCCCCACTCCCAACAAGCAAGCTGAATGCCTCAGGTAAATCACCTAAGGAAATGAATATATACATAATATAGTTTAAGTTGCTTCCATATGTTGTGTTTTTTAAATAAACCAAGCAAGCATTGTCACAAGCTATGCTCAATGAATATGACTTAGAAGCAGGCTTTTAGGCAGGTAAATGCCACGTTCTGGACAAGAAGCAAGCTAGAGAGCCTTTACCTACTGGATTCCTAGTCATCTTGGGGGAAGCTTCATTTTAAAAGTACAAACTTTAACCTTTCTATGAAATCCACCTCCACCACTGCTCCATGCTGTTAAGGAAGGAAATGGTCTTATTGTTGCATTCAAGAGAACAATAAGTGCATAACTATCTTGTATACTCCAAATGAATGGGAGAACTTGTAAAATTGGCTGAGACTGGAATATCGATACTTATCTATACTTAATTGGTTTTATCTCATGTGGCAACTCCATTGTATGCTCAGAGGACCAGTGAAGAGTTGTTAAGACTTCTAAGATTTCTAACGGGAGCCGGCTATAGGGAGCACACAATGCCCCTATTAAAGCAGCTCCACTGGCTGCCGATAAACTGCCGGGCCCAATTCAAGGTGCAGGTTTTGACCTATAAAGCCCTACACGGCTCGGGCCCTACCTATCTCCGTGATCGCATCTCCTCCTATGAGCCAGTGCGGACCTTGAGATCTTCCGGGGAGGCTCTTCTCGCGCTCCCACCACCGTCTCAAGTGCGGCTGGTGGGGATGAGGGAACGAGCCTTCTCGGCAGTGGCCCCCCGGCTCTGGAATGCATCGCCAAAAGAGATCAGGCAATCCCCTACATTATCCAATTTCCATAAGGAACTGAAGACCTGGTGGTGTCGGCAGGTTTTTGAATAATTATATTGGACTACCGCCGATTTCTGAGCCTGAATATATTGCACAAGATTTCCCTAGCCTAAAATGATACATTTTAATATATTGGTTTTATGGTTCCCGTCCCCTTGATCTGGTCATGTAAGTGTGATTTATTGTTATAATTGTATTATTTTACTTTGTTTAATAATGTGTATTATGTTGTTATGTAATGTTTGTGTTGCTTTTATGACTGTAAACCGCCCTGAGACCCATCCGGGAGATAGGGCGGTATATAAAAAAAGTTATTATTATTATTATTATTATTATTATTATTATTATTATTATTATTAAGACACAAACAGAGGATTAATATTTGCCCTTTGTACATGGGCCCTTTTTTCTGCACTCATCACTTCAAGTACATGGAGCCTTTCCCCATAGGACAATGTTGTACGACACTAAATCCCAGAGAAAACAGAGATATCCCAAAGAGGATAAGAAAAGTCCCATAGAAGAAAGAGCGGCAGAAATGTCTGAAGTCTCCTTTATTTGGACTTTTCTTCATACCAGAGGATGGGAAAATTGTATTGTGTGCGAGTTAGTCTGAAGTCCCTTTTAGCTTAGTTCAATTATTAATAGCCTGCTCAGATTTGGTTGGAGGTAGATTTTTTAAAGACCTGTCTTTTTATTACTTTTTCTGTTTTAACAAAGTTTTTTTTTCTTCACCTAACTTATTTCCCCTTTTGGAGTTGCCTTTGATTTAATTGTCCATTTTAAAGCTTTCAGTCTCAAAGATCCCATAGAGAGCGCCTGGGACGTCTTTTCCCCAAACCAGTAAATAAAAGCATGGTTCTTTCGATGATGATGATGATGATGATGATGATGATGATGATGATGATGATATTTCTTATCCACCTCTCCCCATAGTTTGAGGTGGTCACAGCACAGTCAAAAACACAAAAATACAATCTATTGGAATTTACTGTTATGTTCATTTTAAGAGATAGTTGAAGACAGACCAGTTGTGTTTGCAGTTGCAAAAATAGCATGATCTTTCAAAAAAAAAATTGATGTCCAGAAATCTCAGTCAGTCTAGTGCTAAAGATGCCACTGCTCAGGAAAGAAGCCCCTAAGTTGTATACAAACATAATAGAAAGGTATTAAAAGTAATTGCCAGTTGAAGCACGGAAACGTGGGGAGGTGTCTATGGTTTTTGAGCTTCTCAATACTTTGACGACTATGAACACAATGACATATGTAATATCAAAGTTGTCTCTTCATAATTATTCCAATTTCACACAAATGTCATTTTTTTAAAATTTAACTGGTTCTGTCAATACACAACAAAATAGCATCATTCCTATATCTCATAAAGTCACATTCAGATCTGAAATTGCAGGATATTTATTGACAAGCATGGAAGCCAGGCAACTGTATGATTATTGTGAGAAGACATGACAAAGAAGAAAGACGAGGAATGACTGTTTCATTCATTTTGGTAAAATGCCTACTTCCTTAATTTCTGCAACTCAGCACACAAAACAAAGATATGAGCCAAAACAGCACAAATCCATATTTCCCCTATGCATTACTATAGGGGGAGTGTGAATTGGATTCAAATTTTGCCCAGGTATAATAGTAAGTAAAGTTGCAAGTTAAAAGTATCTGAGAGGCCAGACAATCTCCATCTCAGCCTTGCTGCTTATATCCCTATTTAAGCATTCAAAAAAAAAATCAGAGAGCCACACTTGTGCCTGCTGGCAATGCCTCCAGTATCCATGTAATGGAAGGCCTTCTCTCTGCGGAGTCCACAAATTATGCAATTTTGGAAACTGAAATGCTGAAATCATATACAAAGAGTGTCAATATTTGTATACTTTTTCCTGGAATGCAAGAAAGAAGTATTTCGGATGTTTATTATCATATGGGAATAAGGGAACCAGAGTTTTTAGATATTTGTACATCAATAATCTTGGTATCTGAGTCATACAGGGCAAATATTCCTGAAAGGTATTTTCATGGGCTTCCAAAGCTACCAACAGTTCTAAATACATTGACAGTCTTTAAAAAAAAAAGCTGTTAACTGATGAAGGACTCATTTGGCACACACTTTACTGTACCCAAAATTGTGGACATTCTTCTTAATAGCACTGTGATCACAGTAAAGTTCTTCAACAATCTCACACAGTGATACTTTAGTTTATGTGAATCATGTTGGCTTTCATCAGTGATGGCCTTCCACTATATCAGTGATCCTCAACCTGTGGGTCCCCAGATGTTTTGGTCTTCAACTCCCAGAAATCCTAACATCTGGTAAACTGGCTGGGATTTCTGGGAGTTGTAGGCCAAAACACCTGGGGACCCACAGGTTGAAAACCACTGCCCTACATGGTTTGTCTTCAGCACTGGTTTTGTTTTCTTTAAACCATGTCATCAATATTCACACATTATTCTAATCAGTTATTACCTTATGATACAAAATTCTGAGCCTCCTGTGGATGTTGGCAGCAATGTATAATTCTTCAATCAAGTGTCAAGAATTTGATGACTAATCTTTGTTTCTGGTTATGCAACACTCAGAAATATAGAAAAGATGTCAGCCATGCAATAAAAATTGCTTTGTCTGGTGTGTAATAATCTCACATTTAGATTAATAGTTTAAAAGAAAATAGTTTGCTTTCAGTATGATTTTCATAGAAGTGTCTTGTTGTGCTCACATAAGAGTATATATAGAATTCCATGAAAAGTCTACCCTCCATACTTCTAGCAAACAAGACTGGCCCCAAACATCTTGCTCCATAAGGCAAAGGACAAAAGTGTACACCTTTCATGATTTAATGTGTGAACACAGAACAGGTGTCTTGTTTCAATATTGATGACAGAACACAATCCCCTACTACATTTGAAAACAGTAGAATTGTTGAGACTCCAGTAGTTTCTTTCCTTTCTACAGCTCTATTTTTCTTCACTGTTTTATGCCCTCTACAGCAAACCAAGAACTACTTTCTCTTGTTGAAAATTTCATTCCATTTTTCACAGACCCTGAGAAATCTGAAAGTAACTCTGTAAAAGACAAAGAGACTGAGAGGACAACATGTTCCACCTCCTCCTGCTTGTTCTTGTTCTTCTATGTAACCAACTTTAAATCTAAAACACTCAATGATTAACAGCAGCCGTAAAGAAAACCTGATAAATAGAAGTTGCAAGGACATGAGCTTGATATCCTGGAGGCAGAAAGGATTGTGTACTATTCAGTGGTTGGAAACAGATGGGAGGACTTCAGTGTTTACCAGCCACCTATAGGAAGGATGAGTTACAGAAGATGGTTTGATGCAGAATATATGTGACAAGCTATAATGCCAAGATATCTATTGGTGGCTTTATTGCATCCTCAAGGGTCTTGAGTGATAATGTTGTGAATGAGTCTTCTGAGGTTGTGAGTGATAATGGAGGGATCAGGAGATGAAGGAAGAACCCTCACGAGGAGGGCTCGCTGGAAGATTTATACAGGAAGAGAATCAGGGAGATTGATGAGGAGTCTTCTGAGGAAGATTCATGTGGGGACTTGGGAGGGGATCTTGAGCTGGAAATGGATGCTGAGGAACCGTGGTGTCGGAGGAGGTTGGCATAGATTGAGCACGGGCTCCGGAGGATCTTGGGGAGGAATCTGAGTCCATGGATGCTGTAAATGCTGGAGATACTTGGGTATCTTCAGAAGCAGATCCCACATGGTCTGCCTGAAGGAATGAGGGTGGTTCCACAGGTGTGGATAGAGTTGGGTGTGGGCAGGATGATCTTGACTCTGATGAGGAGTTTGGGATGCCTGATCCAAGGGCGTTGGCTATTTGGAGCTCAGATTCTGATGAGGAGTTTGGGACACCTGATCCAAGAGTGTTAGAGGTTTGGATGCCCAAGGAAACCTAAATAAATTGGGGATGTTGGATCACTATGCTTTGCATGTGGCAAGGTGTTGCTGGGCGCCATTGGGTTTCCTGTACGTGATTCTGAAGACTGGCTTGGGACTTTGCAACAGATGTAAGTTGGATCTGGGTTATTCTGCAACAGAGGGCTGGAATTGTGTGGGTTTCCCTGGACTGCACTGTTATTACTATTTTGCATTAGCTGCTGTTCGCCTCAGTTATCTTGGCTCTTTGTGCCATTCCATGACGTGGACCTTCTTGTGACAACTTCACCCCTTGGACCTTGGACTGGAATTCAACTCAGCTTATCTCTTCGCTCCCAAACTCAGCTTGGCGTCGTTCCTGTCTTTGTGGCTGTCTACTGTTGCTGACTACAGGCTTTGTTTCCGACCCTGATGCATTCTCCTTAACCCGACTTCAGACCGGCTTGACAGTGTTCTGCTCCTTTAACTCCCAGCTCAGCATTTGTCTCTGCAGCAGTTTGCCGCTAACTGTAACCCTCCTGGGCGGCATGAACACCGGGAACCAACACAGAAGCCAATAACAATTTAATATCTTTATTAAAGCAAATAAAGTTCCAAATGGAAATAAGCAGCAAAGTAAAAGTAGCAACTGACCTTCCAGAAAAGATCAATTATAGTCCAATAAGATAAAGTCTTATGTCCAGTATTAGAGTTCAAAATCCAGAAACCAAAACACACTCAAACTCCATCTGAGTTTTGACTGGGGAAAAGAACAGGAAGCAAGAAGAGTCCTTTAGAATAAATGTCCAAATCAGGATTTCAGGGCAAGGCAAAACTAGATGTTCAGGAGCTGAAACGCAGTCCCAACTTGGCAAGAAGGTAAATCAACACCCGGTCTACTCCAGAGTAAACGCACCGTCAGGCCGCTTGGAAATCAGGAACAAGAGACGATGATGCTTCCCAGTCAGAAGTTAAGTTGACACAGCGCTGAAAGTTTTCAGCGCAAAACTTTTATGGAAGTTCATAAGCTCCTCCAGAGCAGGTGCTGGACTCCCCAATTCTTCCCAAGAGAACTGGTCCGCCAAAGACATCTCACCAGGTGCCTGCCTCCCTAATTCTTCCCAAGAGAACTGGGCTAGCCATAATCGACTCGCTCCGCTAATCTGGCGCTTCATCGTAAACTTTGCTTCTGAGAACGGTCTGTTTTCAGAAAAGCCCTTCGATCAAACAGTAAACCATCCGGAGAACCCGGGAGAAGCTGCACTGTCTCAAGGGCATCCTTAATTGGCTCTGGCACGGAAATGTCAACATTAGGCATCTGGAAAGGAATTGAATCTTGTTGACTTGGGAAAAAACCAAATTTTCTTCAGTTTGGTCAGCAATCCCTTGGGGTCAGGGGCCAAAGGTGCCTGAGACATCACACTAACTCTTCAGCGTCTTCCAGTTTTGCTTGTTTTTGCCGCTCACAGCAAAGAGCTTTTTAGCCTGGTTTGGGTTCTTGTTTCAGTTTGGAATCGCTGTTGTACTTCTGGGTTTTGGGAAAGCTTTTGGGGCTTCATAACTGTTTGCCTTAGTTTGTTTTGCCATTTTAAGCCTGTTTTGAGCTTTTGGGCTGAGTTCAACTATTCTATGTTAAATCTGGATTATATCTCTGGTTAATCCGGATTATATGCCAACTAATGCTTTTGATGTTTTTCCTGCTTTGACTGCCTAATAACACTGGAGATTAAGTGTTTCAAGTCTCTGTTAATTTACTGAACTATTTTTGGACTATTACTTTAATAAACTATATTTTGGGTCTCAGTTGGCATCTGACAGATAATAGGGGGGAGCTATGGACTGCACTTTCTCTATGGTAAACAAACAAACAAAAATGGCTAGATAAAAAAAATCAGAAGTTGGTAGAAAATATTTGAATCTCCTCAACACTCCTTTGGGAATATATGTCATTAAGAATGACTCTGATGAGTTTTTTAATTATATTATTTCTTATTTCTCGTAATGCTCAGAATTCTCTAATGACACATACATATGTACCCCCAAATCTAGGGTCATTCCTGAGTAGCAACACTCCAGGTCAACTCTGGGAGTGGCTACACTCTTCCTTTCCATCCTGTAATGGCAGGGCAGAGTCCAAGTGGTCCAGCAGGGTCAAAAACAGTTCAGCCTCAAAAGACCATCACCCCCTTCTTCCTGGTCATGTAGATACTTTTATTCATGTCAGCAAAGGCACCTGGTTTTGGCAAGGAATTGTCCAGAACTTTATGGTCAGCTCCTTCAGGGATGAAAATAATATTGCCTTGAGCCATCCCTTTTTCTCTGCATTACCACATGCAGGGGAAGAGGGTGGCCATTCTGGCCCATGAAGACAGCAGACTGGTTCGCTTTGTAGTTGCTCCATAGCATTTCCTGACTTGGCTAAACTTGGGGTTAAACTGTCACAGTCTGGATCTCATCTGGACATCCAGGATTAACCTCTGGTCCACTTTCAAGTAAAGGGCTGGTGTAGACAAACTCCAAAAGTCACCATTGTGCCATGGATATAGTCTACTAATAGGAGTAGAAATGACATTCTGCAGACAGCATTTTCCCCTGTTCTTGTATTTACTGCTTATGCATTGTTCACTGTGGCCCTTCCAGACAGGTCCCAAAATGTGGGGCATGTCAGAACTTTATTGGAGACTTCCAAACGATGTCTCCAATAAAAAAATTAATAAGGGACAAAACAGGTAAACCCTGCTTTTTCCCAGATTAATTTGATGCCTCATTAGACCCCCACCTTCCTGAAAGGCCTGGGTCTAATGGGGTATTGGGCCTGTGGGGACTGACTCCTGGGTACTTCCAGGGGTCTATCCCCACAGCCCTCTTGGTTCTTTGGGCTCCATGAGCACAGAGAACTGAGAGGGCACCCTCCCCCTTCCCCAACCCCCCTCCCCAAAGCTCTTTAAAAAAGTAAATAATTACGGGGCCACAATGACACTCCTCCGGCAGGCCTCCTCACATGTAGAAATGATGTGCTAGAGGGTGGGGAGGGAGACAGGAGTAATTTTTCTCCTTGCCCTCTTCCCCTGCCTCGTAGTGCATCATTTCTATGTGCCAGGAGGCGTGTCAGAGGAGCATCATGGCAGCCCAATAAGTATTCACTTATTTTAAGGGCTTTGGGGGGGGGGGGAAGGTGGCCCCATGCCATCCTGGAAGTTACTAGGATGGCATGGGGACACCCAACCAGGAAAGCCCGTCTTTTTTAAGTGAGCGAGGGCACAAAAACCATGACTGAAAAAGGAGATGGTAGTCCAGAAAACATTACCTAAATTGTAGGGCACGATGCCTAAAGGGAAATAGAAGGATTTTCTATCTAGTTTTGATTCTAGTTTAATTTTCACAAAGGCAGTCACAGTGAAGAGCCTAATTTCCAGGGTACTAACATGCAACTTGCAAATCAAGTTGTGCCAATAAAGTCATTAGTGGTTCCTTTCTCTTGATAGCTGCAAATATTTAATCTTAGATTGCAAACAGGATGCTTTTTGGAGGCATCATCTGTTTCCTCACACAACAATAATTATCCTAAGGTTAGATAAAAAGTAATTGATGCAAACCAATTTAATTGTAGCTGTTTCTTTTCTTTCTTTCTTTTTTTTAAAAAGGAGTGTGAATAATGAGTATGTTGTTTTCATAATTTGCTTCAAGCCAGTATTTCACTCCTCTCTTGACTTTTTATGAAAATATGTTACTGATATCTAGAGGTGAGACACTGAAAACTATCAGTGTATTCCCCCAAGTAATAGCATATGGAGTCTGAATCTAAGCAGCTGAGTGATGTTTATTTTAAAATGTTTTGCTGAACTAATCCATTATACATGGCTTCATCTTTTTTTATCCACTTGATTTCTATCCAATGGTGAACCATGCTTCAGTTACATTATTTAACACAAAACAAACTACCTGACTGTAATGCAAAGTATTTTAATGATGTGTTGCCAAATAATCAGTTGTTTTGTTTTATGCATTTTAAGATGATACAGTTTCATAAAACATTGAAATATGGGGCTTAAAAAAAAGACTTTGTTGAAGCTCAGGGTGAAATTATAATGGGGGGAGAAAGAAATAGAATCACCCAGAGTTTGAAAGGCTTATTAATTTGGCTCTTATGCTGTTGAGTTTTGACTCAGTTTGACACAGAGTGCACACCCTGATACAGTTTCAGATATTTCTGGTCCTCAAGTTGATGATGAGGAATATAAGGTTAAGAATACTTCCTTGAAAAAAGGAAAGAACAGCTACAGGCTACTATTGAATGGATAATGTAATCTCTCAAAGGGATCTGTTTGCCTACCTCCACTTTTTCTTCTTGAAAAAAAGTTTTTGAAAACTAGTTGGCATCAGGCTTCAATGGGAATGAATGGCCAGAATAGAGCAATGCTGAGCTACTTCAATGTAAATTGTTTTAATAATGCAATTGAATATATATTATTGCTCATGCGTGCTTTTTCCCACATTCTTTTCTGTATTCACAATACTTTTTGTAACTTCCGTTTTTGTCCCCTTTTCTGCCAGTCATAACTCCTTTTTATTTATTTCTCTCTTTCTTGTTCTCTTTCACCTTCTCCCCTCTCTTCTACTACTCCTCTTCCATCTTTGTTCCTCACCATTACACTTCTCCTAACTGCTAGCTCCTCCTACATTTTTGTTCTTCTCCCTTTTCCCCATTCTCCTTGATAGCTTAGTTTTTTCTCTTCCATATCTTTTTCTCCTTCTTGTCCCAATCATCTTTCTGCTTCCCTCTTTGCCCCAATATTTTTCTTCCTAGCCTCTTTCCAACACCTTTAAGGGAGGACTTTCCAACAAAACAAACAAAAAACACACCAGAAAATATGGCTAATAAAGGACATTACTTAAAAGAAGCTATTCCTCTAAAGGACATTTTCAACATTTTCTGCCTGGCAATGTTTCTTTGGTTATACTAAGCTCTTATATATTGAAATCAGTATGGTGTCTCAGAAAGACACCCCCTCCCCTGGAAAATTATGACTCATACCCTAATATTACATTTGGATCTTAGTGGGAAATTCAAATTGTTAACAGGGAACCCCAAGCCTCGAAGACTGAAGAGCTGAGGAACCAGGGAGATCTACAGCAGCTACCAGCAACAGCTGATACTTTCTCTCCAGACCCCTTTTATGAAATACAAAACAACCCCCTTAATAAACAGACATTCCAGTGCCCTTTTGCCCCCATGTTTCTGTCAATGTAGCTTTCCTTGTCTCTTTTTCCTGTCTCTTTCTTTGCTCCAGACTGCTTGCCTAGGTTACCATGCAGTCACCTAGCCCCATATGAAAACCTTCCTGCTTGTCTTTCTCCATTTCCAGTATCCCTAAAGGCCCCAGTATCCACTGCTGATGGCCACAAATGGTACAGGGACCATTAATATTAATTTTTAATATTTTATGATTATATGAAATAGTTTTGAAGCCACCATGAAGACCCTGATGACCTTTCACCAGCAATACATGACCTGGATTTCTCTTGTGTCTTCCTGGTCTTCACTTAAACAAAGAACTCAAGCACCCATCATCTTCAGTCAGCATGAACCAGATGCACAAAAGGAAAACTGGAACCTGAATTGGGCCTACCTTCTTTTGTGTGGCTACCTGGACAAAAAGGACTCATTATCATAGTGAAAAGTAACTGATGCTGGAAATTTGGAGTTTGTCTCTAAGTTTCATGCATAACTGAAACTGCAGATGGCTCAAAACAGGAACCAGGAACCAGGAATCTCACCAAACTGAAGGCAAACGAAATCGACTTTATTCAATTTGCACAAAAGGGATACTTGTACAGCACAGATGCTTGAAGGATGTATGTATAAAAGGATAATCATAAGCAGATAGTTTTATATACAAGAATTTTCATGCATTATCATTGCTACGTTTTGAAAACTCCCTCCCTTTCCCCTAATTGACCAGTGCTGGTATCCTCCAGGCCTGTGATTGGTCAGGAGGCAGGTCTTAGCTGGTTCACACCAGGATTGGCAGATATGGCAATGACATCATAATGACATCACCATTACTGCAATGACATCACCTAGGATATCCTCCCAGCTGGGCAGGGAGGTACCAGGGCTTCCAATAGGCTGGCAGAGGTGGTCTTGGGGGTGATGAGATTCCTGGGGGTCATGCCAAACTCTAGGTGTGTAGCTATGGAATTTTGGAGACAAATAGAAGATGATTTGACAGGATAATGCAGATACCAGACTCTGCCAGAGAAGACAATGGGGTTTTTTGTCCCGGACATGTTGCCATGCTGGGGAGACAAAGAAAGAGTCCCAAGGATGTGTATTTGTTGATGGAATCATAATCAAAGCTTCATCCTGGACCTTTGTCCCATGGATGACTGCAATCCCCAAAGAGGAATTGCTGGGCAGCTGGTGAAAGGGCTACAGGAAGGTCCTTTGTCCCATAGATTATGCCCTATCTCTGGTATCTCAGGGTGTGGAATGGGTATCCAGAATCGCTCAAGTGAGGTTACTGGAGTTCATAAGTTCATGTACATTTACCTTCATTTTATAGAGTTCAATGATAATAAAAATATATAAATATATAAAAGAAAGTTCATTATTGTTTGGTATAGGTTTATAGAAAGGGAAGAGAAGGTGAAGCAAGGGTCTTGCCATTACTGAGCACAAGACGGAAAAGGTCATCTGTCTTGTTTGTTTATATTTATTCCCCCCGCTTATGCATACATTCGCATAAGGAAAAAGAATAAAAATAAAAGAAATATAGAGTGATACATAGAAGCAGATGTTTGGAAATAGAGGTGTTCGGGATACATTGAAGCTGTCTGGCTTGTCCTTTTGTTGGGAAGAAGCAAGAAGATAAGCTGGACGATCTCCATGGAGGTTGTAGGTATCCACTGGGGCAGACTGGCTCAAGCTTAACTGTTGAGTTGGGGGTGTGTGCCCATATGTGGTGGCTCAAGAGCTATGGAGTGTGAGCTGCTGTTGGTCCTTTGGGGGCTTGGGGGAGGTCATGGGTATGGAGGCTGTTTCCAGTTCATCTGGCCTTCCATCCTTGGGAAACAATGATTCTCACGGAGGTTAAATGATGTCTTCTTTTTATTAGGGGTGGGGTTGGGGGTTTTCAACAATGTAATGAGCAATATGACAAAGTAACTTGAATTGTCTTTTTAAACAGAAAATTACTTAATAGACGCTAAATTGAGTCCTGAGAACAAGTTGCTTTAAAAAAATCTTTCTGTAGTCTGATATCTCTCCTCTGTATTACAGCATTACTGTAAAATATTGTTCCTTGTCTCAAATTTCTAAATGTGTGAATGGAAGTTGATCATTTGATAGAATGGGGTGCTTTGAATGTGATTTCCTGCTTCTTAGCGGGGGTTGGACTAGATGGCCCATGAGGTCTCTTCCAACTCTACTATTCTATGATTCTAAGCATTAAGGAAATAAAAAATGATTTTCAAAGTGAATACAATGCTTGGCGTAGTGTTGGATTTTTTCTTCTCTCTTTTTTCCTCCATAGAAGTAGAAGTGAGCCCTTGTTTTATATCATTAAAAAACAAACAAAACAAAAAATGCATCAATAGTGAAGTATACCTATATCTATCCCATGATCCTTGACTCCACCATTCTCTTGTTTGCATCCTTTTATCTGGATTTCTTTGGATAATATTGGGAGAATGGGAAAAAATTAAGGAAGTGATTTTATATAGCTCTCTCTATCTGTGAAGTCCTTATTTAACTTTATGCAGCCAGGATAGTTCCAGGAGCTTATATTATTCTTAATTATGTTTGTAATCATGGGTATAAACTTCTATGTACATTTTTCCAGTACATTTCACTCACACACACACACACACACACACTGATTTAATTAGTCCCTTAATCCATTTGGCTGTCTTCCTGTCACCTTTCTCTTTTCTTTCTCATGTATAAACCTTATGTTACAACAATATCAATCCATTTGATTTTTAATTAGATTTCCTTTAATCTGCTTTGGGATTTCAATTTCTGGTTTTACTCATCTTTGTGCATCACTCTCATGGTTGCTCTTTTTGGTGGACAAAATTTGCCAGCCGCTTCCAGATTCAAAGCAAATAACTTCTTCTACTCTGTAGCTTCAAAGCAGATGGTTTACAAGGGAAGAAATGTTTTGTTTTGTTTTTTTTTAAAAAAAAGGTTACATTTGATAGTTGGATTTGCTAAGCATGGATTCACATGAACAAATTGGATCTTTTCCCAGCAATATGCTTTTATCCTACCCCCCCCCCCCCCCCCCGGTACCACTCCAGTCATTGCAGTAAGGGAGAAATGTGATTTGCAGAAACTTCAGAAAGCTTAGATTCCTTTTTCTCCACCCAGTTTTCAGAAATATGTTGTCCTAACAATCTATACTAGTGGACTGAAAGGCCCACCTGCACATTTACATTGGGGCATCTCTCTTGTATACATTTCGACAGCAGTTCACTATCATTGCCCCGTTGTGCTTTCTGCCGGTACTTTTACATAGACAAGACAGTAATTTGTGTGGCAGCAATGACAAGTGACAGTAAAAAGCTTATGTGGTTCTAGCATGAGCAGCAACAGCAGCAACAACATTTCTACAGAAGTGGGACTCCTCCTCCTTTTCTAGTCCCTCTCATGTATTTTCCACTATAGACATTTTCAACAAGCATCCAAAAATCCAAAATACGCAAAAACTTATTCAGGAAGCCTCTCTGCTCTCTTTTGTTTTAAGTTTTTTCTTCAGCACACACAGGCTAAGCCCATAACCCTTTTGTTAAGGAAATGTCTCCAAAACAGCAAAGGTATTTAAAAAACAAAAATAACATTTAGTAGAGATTTTAGCTCACGGCAAGCAGAAAGCAATAGTGTGGTTGTTAATAATAATTGAGTTTAAGGAAACGAAATGCAGAGATCTATCTTGTAAGGTTTCAAAAGGTTTATTAAAACATAAGAACTACAATGTTCCTTCAATTATCACTGGGGTTAGGTTCCAGGATCACCCGCAATAAGTGAAAATCCACGAAGTAGGGATGCTATATTTATTTTAATATTTACATATTATTTTAGTAGTTATACACTATTTTAAGTTTTTATCAACCAATTAAATATTCGACAATGATTTCCCCGAAAAATAAAGGAGGCTTGGGAGTCCCGGACTTGAGATTATATCATGAGGCCAGAGGCTCCTTCCTCCCTTCCTTAGGCTGTAAATTGTAATTTTTTATGATTTACAATAGTCTTTTAGAGTTTATTGAAAAACCGCGAAACAGCGAATCCGCAAAAAGTGAACCACGAAGTAGTGAGGGAACACTGTACATTTATTGATAGAAAAGGACTGGGTCTAAGTTTGCTCTCTAACTCCATTACTACTGAGTTCAAAAAAAAAAGAAAAAATCTAGAAAGACTACATTTTTTCATTCACACACAGGTCGAGAAAAACACAGACTAAAAAAGAACAGAATGAATGAAAAAGAATGAATATATGACCGTGGTGTCTTTCTTCCTGGGTCTTAAAACAAAAGAACATGCATTCTGAAGAAATTCTGTGTCATCAATTACAATGAGAGGAGAAAGGATAGAGAGTGAGAAAAAGCAAACACATCAACAGGCATTCAGGAATGAGGGGGAAGGGATACTCTCAGCTTAGCATATTCCATCTGTCTGATTCTCATTGAGGACTACAGACTTAAGCGATGTGAGGTTTAATTCCAACTGTATCTTCATTTGGTATTTAGGCAGAAAACAAGCTTGTTCAAGGCTATGTCCTGACCATCAATCCTGCATGCTGTGACATTCAGATGTCTCTTACTGCTCTTTTGAAAACCGGGCAACATTATATCCAAAGCAGGCACAAGATTGGGGAAAGGGAGGCATGGAACAATTGCACCAAGTTTCAAGCAGTTGTGTTCCAAAAAGTGCATCTATTTGAAGAACAGGAAATATGCAAGATAATGATATGATGGGCTAGAGGTGTATTTGTTAAAACTTTAACATGTATAGCCTTATTTATGAAACATTTAACACCTGATGATAGTTGGCACTTATATCATGTAAGACTTCAAAAGTAAAAACAAGAAGCTTAAGTTACCATCATAGTTCTCAGATTGTTGAGAATGATCATTTCAAGTTCCTTAGTTAATTTTAGTGGGGGCAGTTTGATGAGGGATTACTAACAAAATATTGATATGTGTTACTCTGTGGCACAAAATACCAAGGACCACTCGCAAAATTTGATCTAGTATACTGGTCATTCCTGATATCTGTTCAAAAATCTGCCAGATAAACAGTGATAGCCTTGCTGTTAGTTCGGTGCTGGAAATGTTAAGCCCATCACTTAAATGCAAAAATAAATGTTTCATAAAGAGCTAGCAGAAGCATGCATAGGGCAAGAGAACTAGTAGACTACTGGAAGACTTAACTTGAACTTTGCTTTGTAATTTTCTTCATTTTCTTCTCCTAATCTTAGCTGTGAATAGGTTTAAGTCATTGCATTTGTAACTGTATTCTTGAGGGACATTTTACACTTCACTTGTGCACTGAATTCAATTGTTTCAATTCATCTGTGAATTGCCCCCGTGGGTTCTTAGTGAATAGGAGTATTTAATGCAGCTGAATCTACCACCTGCTAGGAGTAAGTCAAACCCCTGGGGAGGGGAGGGAGCTGTAGCTGGAGAATGTTTTGCAAATCTTTTATAGCAAATATAGAATCTGGCTCCTTGGGGATTGCTGCTGGGAGATTTTTATAATGGTACATTACACAAAGCTGTGGAGCACCTTCAAATGTAACCCACTTGCTGAGACATCTTTAGCATGAACGTTTCTGTCTTGCAGTCTAACACCAAGTATTTCACAGGCTGTTTCACATGAATTTTCCTCCTCTTCTTAACATTTCAGTGAAATAGCTGTTAAAATGTCCCCAAGGAAGCTGTTTCTTTTCTTTCTTTATAGAAAGCAGTGATATAACTGTGCAATAACATTAGAACTCAAGATCTAATCTAGTCTAGAACAACAGAAAGACCTCTTGTTCAAAAATTTGGTATCTCTGTGTTTATTTCATTTATATCCCACCTTACACTCTAAGGAAAAATAAAATTGCTAAAGCAATAATTAATAAAAGAGCTGAAACACTAAATCAGCAATCCTATTAAAAACTTACTATTATGACATTAATTTAAAGCCATGAAAAACATGTGTTACATAAGTAGCACTACCATTTTGCATTCCTTTTTTTCCCAAAAGAAGGCCTGTTTAGATAGGAAGCTCTTTGCTAGCAGGTGAAAGAAGAGCAGAACAGATGCCAGCTGAGCCTATCAAGGCAGAATTCAATAGCCTAAAAGCACCCACAGAGAATACTTTCTCTTATGTTCACATAAGATAAACATGAGATAGCAATTAAACAAAGACCAAGCCACCCCAAGATTGTAAAATCTGGTACGCTCATATAGAAATATATGGACTTTCAGAAAATATGGATACATATGACTGTATAAGCCATACCTAGCACTTTAAGGTTGGCTTTAAGCCAACCTTAAAAACTGTGGCATAGACACTGAGAACTGGGAAGCCCTGGCCCTTGAGCATTCTAATTGGAGGTCAGCTGTGACCAGCAGTACTGCGGAGTTTGAAGAGGCACGAATGGAGGGCTTAAAGGAGAAACGTGCCAAGACGAAGGAGCATCAAGCCAACCCTGACCGGGACCGCCTTCCACCTGGAAACCGATGTCCTCACGGCAAGAGAACATGCAGATCAAGAATAGATCTCTTCAGCCATCTACGGACACATCCCCAAGGTGGAAGACAATCATCCTCGAACTACGAGGGATCGCCTAAGTAAGTAAGTAAGTACCTAACACTTTGAATTGAACCCCAAAATGTAGCAGTAGCCAATGAAATCATTTCTACAGCCTGAACACAACATTTTATTAAAGTTTTTGAATAATTTCCAAAGTTCCACTTAAATGTGGTTCAGATAAATTCCAATTGGCTATTGGGGAGGAAGGAAAACTATGCAGGAAAACAATGTATTGCAGTACATTCAACAATTAACATTTTTCTATGCCATATCCAGTTTTTGTATATTAATGTGAAAGCTGGACAGGGAAGAAAATTGATGAGCATTAAAAAAATCAACTTATTTGAAATATGATGCTGGAGAGAAGTTCTACAAATGCCTTGGGCTGAAGAGCAAATAAAGCCTGGACTTTTCCTAGAAGCTAAGGGCCCTTCCACACAGCCATATAACCCAGAATATCAAGGCAGAAAATCCCACAATATCTGCTGTGAATTTGATTATCTGAGTCCACACCACCCATTTCAAAGCAGATAATGTGCGACTTTATTCAGCTGTGTGGAAGGGGCCAGAGTCTCCTTTTGGCTGCCAACCCCCAAAATTATGAAATAACACAAGTGAAATGGGTTTAAATATGGGAAACTTTATTAATTGTTACCTATTTAACTCTGAAACTGAATGGTGGAAAACATAGCCAAGGAAGCGCCCTTTCCCAGCCTACCCCTCGGCTGATAAGGGCGAAACATCTGGTCCCCAGTTAACCTAAACCTGAGCAACCTTTAAGAGGAACGTGTCAGAGAAGCCTCCCACAAGGTTGTTGAGGCCAAACTCTCCCCATTCCAAGAGCATTTAGTATCGCCTCACCTGTTCAAGATGGATACCAGATGAGTGTTTTGGCTTATGGCCTTCACCCATAATGGGTGGTGCCCTGGGTGTATGCCAGATTGTATATTCCCCTATAATTTTTCCAGTGAAGCCTATTTAACTGCCACACCATCCCAATTTGCACCAAGACAGTATACGCTAGGTGACCCCCTCCCCCCCCCCCGAACATAGAAGGGGGCAAATTCCTACCTGGCCCCTTACGGCGACCACTAAGCTATACTGTTATATGTTCGGGTGTGATGGGCTGAAAGTCAATGTATTAATGAAGTTAAGGGGGCTGGGCTGATCCCTAGATCAGCCCCGCCACTCAAAACCAGTGCCAACAAGAATTGCCTGTCTCTATTCAGGGGAAGAGCCGAATTTCTCTCCTCGCTGAGCTTTGCTGGTGGAAGAAAGTCCCCTCTGGAGGTTTTTAGGCAGAGACTAGGTGGCCATCTGTCAACAGTGCTTTGATTGTGTTTTCTAGGCTTGAGCGATCCATGAAAAAATTGATTCTAAACTCGTTTTAAAAGTAGGGGGCGCTAGCGTTTCATTTATGATGTCATTTCCGAATTTTGCCCTCAATTTTTTTTTGAAATTTAACGAAAATTCATTAGTTTCAAAAGTAATTCGTTAATGGCGGACACGCATGCGCAGTAGCAAAAAAAACAGCACGAGGGGAGACTTTACAGGACTCTCCTGCCCTCATTTTTGAGCTATCTTCTTCAAGCTTGGTACAGTGGTAGAACACATTTAACACTGATAGCTCACCAAAATTCGGAACGTTTCCCTTATCCTCTGATTTTTTGGCGAATTTTCATAGCTTTTATAATAAAGCATTTTTTAATAATTGCAAAAATCTGTTCCTGGTTTGAAAGTCTTATTTCCTGTTTCATTGGGTTGTCTTTACTGTGAAAGTCATTGTTCTACTTCAGAAACTTTGTTTTTGTGGCTGAAACATTGTTAAATTGGTGGACCAAACCATAACAAAGTTCAGGCAGTGTCATAGATTTTGCCATGTTTCTATGACAGAACCAATTAGGAAATGACATTTATCACCTAGGAACAGAAATCATAGTACACCATCAAATCATTCCTGACAGATGGCCATCAGCCTCTGAATAAGGAAATCAGTTCCTGGTTTGAAAGTGCTATTTCCTGTTTCATTGGCTTTTCTGGGCTGAGAGTGTGTGACTTGCCCAAGTGGGTGGCTGAGTGGGGAATCAAGCCACAATTGGAGTCCAAAATTCAAACCTCTCCCTCCCTCCTTCTCTCTAAACTTCTCATACCTTCCAAGAATTCACATACTGTATGAAAGTTTGGTCAAGATGGTCAGAGGAGGGCAACTAAAATGATCTAGGGTCTGGAGAACAAGCCCTATGAGGAGCGGCTTGAAGAACTGGGCATGTTTAGCCTGCAGAAAAGAAGGCTGAGAGGAGACAAGATGTATAAATATGTGAGGGGAAGTCATAGAGAGTAGGGAGCTGTGATGTCCCATGGGCCTCAGAGTTCTGACCCCAGCGCCATTATGGCTCATGATGACGACAACATGGGTTTTTTGCAGTCTCAGCAGGAGACGGAGTCATTCCAGATGCCTGTTGTTGACAATTCTTGCCAAGAGCCCATTAAAACGGACCTTGAACAAGCTTTGCCCAGCGCCTCTCCCCCCTTTGCGAGAAAAGAGTTCTATGCGGCGAGTCGGGGTCAAAAAGAACAAACAAGGAGAAGCACCAGATTAGCAGTCAGACAGGACATAATTAGCTAAGTTTCCCCTGGGAATTTGCAGGGAGGAACGCATCTGGATGAAGTTGTGTTTTGCTTCTCTTTCCCTTGGGAAAGGAAGCTCTGGACACCTGCTTTGCAGGAAGATTGAGGTTCGTTAAAAGTTCCCCGCACCGAGGAATCCTTGCGGAGTCAACAGATCAGCTTCAGGATTAACTTTGGTTCCAGCCTAGTGTGGACTGCGTTTTAAGCCTGCAACTCCAGTTTCCTTGCCTTGCCTTGCCTTGCCTTGCCTTGCCAAGTTTTCATGAACTATCTCGTTGTGTTTCCAGCTTTACATCTTATGCCAAGTATTTAGCCTTGTTTCCAGTTCCTGTCTTGGATTTACTTTGAACTTTAGAAATACTTTGGACGTTTTCCCCACTCTACTGTTTGGAAGTAGAGTGTGTTTCGGTTTTGGGATTATCACTTTGAACTCTAATATTAAATACTGGACAATATATTTCTGGACTATATTTGACCTTCCCTGAAAGGTCTATTGCTGGACTACATTTTCTATTTGTTTTTATTCTACTAAAATATTTCCTTAATAAAGATATTAGATTGTTATTGACCTCAGTGTATTGGTTCTAGTGCTCCGCTGCCTGGGCGTGACAGGAACAAGCTTGTTTTCTGCTGCCCTGCAGACTAGGACACGGAACAATGGCTTCAAACTACAGGAAAGGAGATTTCACCTGAACATTAGGAAGAACTTCCTCACTGTGAGCTGTTCAGCTGTGGAACTCTCTCCCCCGGGTTGTGGTGGAGGCTCTTTCTTTGGAGGCTTTTAAGCAGAGGCTGGATGGCCATCTGTTTGGGAGGGATTGGATGGTGTCTTCCTGCCTGGCAGAAGGGGTTGGGCTGGATGGCCCACGAGGTCTCTTCCAACTCTACTGTTCAATGACTCTATGTTTCTAAGTGAGGACAAAAGGGGGTGGGGAATATTAAGAGGAGAGAGGGCCTGGAACACCTGGGAATTGTAGTTTTAAAGTGGGCATAGTACTATTGGAGAAATGTTTGCTTCAGCCCAATGCTTTTATAAATGGTGATAATTCAGAGGCTTCGTTCTCCTGCATTTTGAAAGCTATTGTGATGAAATTTGCCAGAATGGAAGCAAAAATTAACCACTCTTTGCCTATCAAGTTTCATAATGTTTGACCCATCCACTGATTTTTGGGGATTTTTGAAGCAACATTTTTTTAAAATGCTATCAGATCGATGGCCACGCCTCCCTGTCCCTCTTCCTTCCACTTTGATTGGCTTGCTAAGGCTTCTGGGAAATTGAGTTTTTTTATTGAGAATGGCGACTTGCTTCATTTCCACTTAAAAGAATGGTCAAAATTCAGAGGCTTCGTTCTCCTGCATTTTGAAAGCTATTGTGATGAAATTTGCCAGAATGGAAGCAAAATTTAACCACTCTTTGCCTATCAAGTTTCATAATGTTTGACCCATCCACTGATTTTTGGGGATTTTTGAAGCAACATTTTTAAAAAATGCTATCAGATCGATGGCCACGCCTCTCCCTCCCTCCCTCTTCCGCTCTGATTGGCTGAGAGGCATGCCAACATGGCTTCTCCTCTCAGAGGGGCTACAGCTACATCTGAAAACATCAGAAACACGAAAAAAGGTACTTTTTTATTCAAATTCGTAAAATTTGTAAGGCAGTGAGCAGATGTTTCAAATATCAATTCAAAAGTACTTTCGAAACGAATTTTTAACGAATTTAACGAACTAACAAAAAAATTGCTCAAGCCTAGTGTTTTCCTGTATTGCATGGGGTTGGACTGGATGGCCCTTGTGGTCTCTTCCAACTCTGGGATTCTATGATCTTAACAGAACACATGAAGTCATAAAGTGCTTTATATCTCTCTCACTCTTGACAATTTTCTTGCCTTTGGGATTCTCAGTAAAATTTGCAATAGAATATCTGATTTTGCTACTCGGGCTAAATAAGAAATGTAGCATCTGGCAGCTTTCCCCAGTGCATTCAATCCCAGGGGGTCTATTTTATTGTGTAGCATTTCCTCTAAGTGAAATACCAGTAACTATGACCATATACAGACATCAAAAATGAGATAGATTGAATGAGCCTGAAACTAGGTAAAGCAAATCTGTCCAGGGGGGAAAATATGTAAAATTCCCTAGAGTCCCCTTCTCTTGAGATCCAGCTGTTACTTTTGTGTTGCGAATGGTGTTGAAATTTTACTACCTGTCTTTTACTGCTTTTTGTTTCTATTTTTCACATGGCCAATAAGAAGAGTGACCTCTGCCTACAGCATTTTAACTGTCAAAATGTAGGCCTGTGACTCAAACATCACTATTTTTCTTCTGTAATTTTCAAAATACCTTTGCCTGATGCTGAAACCTGTGAAGTTTTGAAAGTTTGAAGTTTTAACTATTTGCTAAAGGCCAGAATTTGCAATTGTGGTTATGATTGTATAACCTAGAGTTACATGTTACTGATATATATACCTTAGTTTAAAGATATATGTAGAGACTATGGAAGTCATTAGGAAATAACAGCTGCTCTGTTCCCTTATTGATGCATCCACCCATCCTGTGAATGATCACCAATGAGAGAGGGAAATAGGGTAGGGACCCTACTTCACACTAGAAGTCATCCCAGAGGATGGAGAATGTCAGTTAGTTAGACTCCTGTAACTTACATTGGCTGTGACTCATTAAATAAAGATTAGAGGAATTGGACTGAGAGACACTAAGCAGCTGCATTACTAAGGTGGTATGCTTTCACAACTGCTTTATTAAAATAAATATTTCTCAAAATCATAATCATATTGATACACATCTAATGAGAATGAATTTAACAGTATAGATTATTTGAAACTACACTATAGGAAAATAGTCTAGAATGTGTGTATCTTTTTTACAGCTACTCTAGGTGCTGCCATTTTTGGCATGAAGTTTTAATAGCTCTCTTGGCACAGATCTGAAGTGGAACCTGTTATATTTTATGCAATGTTTGAAGCTCTCTGAATCTCTTTACAAAACTTGCCAGAATACTTCTTACAATGAAGAAATGTATCACTTTTTTCTGTTTATTAGAGCTCTTAGAGGTTTTCACAGGTGATGAAATTTGCAGTCTTAAGAGCCCTTTGACTATAGCAATCAATACACTGTCTAGGTAAATTACCCTTTGTTGTAATCCCAAGAACCTTAGAAGCTAAATTAATGGTTTCATTACCATGGTAAAAACCCTTGGGCAATCCACAGGCCAAATATCATTACCCTGCAGTGATACAATTCTCTTCTCTCTTGAAGAGTCTTTGATGTTTCCTGTAATTCAGATACATGGGGTATTTAAAAACATTTTGGCTCCTTTCTCTTAAAAAAATACTAAATGTGAAAAATCTCAACTGTCTTGAGGTGTTTGAAAGAGTAAAAAGATATCTTCTTGTAAAAGGAGAAGATAACTCTTGGAGAAAAATAACCGTGTATAATAGTTATAATAAGCATAGGTGAAGAAAGTAAAGAACCCCAAGGTTTCTAGAAGGAAGCAGAAAGTGAAAGATGAGTAAGAATATTAAGTACACATGATCCCGCAGATGTGGTTGGGTCAACTCTATCCAAGAGAGGCAATGGTGACAAATGCTTGAAGTTGTAATTCAACAACATTTACACTATCACATGATTGCTAACCTGGGTTGGGAAAAGCATGGAAATGATTAATGGTTGGTGTACTCAAAAATCCACTCAGTACTAAATCCTGAAAGATAGACCATTCTATCTTCTGCGTGTCATATACATTTGGAATCAGAAAGATGAATGGTAGAAATGCACATTTAAACCATGGACTATCTTATTAATAATTAAACCTAGGGACCAAACCACTACTCAAACACTAAGGCCCCTTTTACACTACTATTTAATCCAGACTATCAAAGCAGATAATCCAATTTATCTACTTTGAACTTGATTGTATGAGTCTACACTGTCATAGAATCCAGTTCAAAGCAGATAATCTGGATTTTATATGGCAGCATCAGAGGGGCCTAGGGCTGGATCTACACTATCCTATATCCCAGGATCTGATATCAGATTATCTGTATAGTATTTCACTCTGGAAAGACATAATCAGAACAAATGGTGTAGACTCTTATAATCCAGTTCAAAGCACATAATCTGGAATCGGACCCTGGGATATAGGGCAGTGTAGATCCAATCTGAAATATGAAAAGGGAAAAGGGAGACATGATAGTATCATTTAATGTATCTGAAGCACATGTCCTTTGGTCATAAGATTTTTTTATCATATCAGAAGCAAATTGAGAATATACTGCAAGTTGCTTCTGGTGTGAGAGAATCGGCTGTCTTCAAAGACTTTGCCAAGAGGATGCCAGATGTGTTACCATCTTGTGGGAGGCTTCTCTCATATCCCTGCATGGGAAGCTGGGACTGACAGACAGGAGCTCACCCTGTCTCATGGATTTGAACCATCAACCTTTAGGTCTTCAAGTCAGCAGTTCAGCCGGCACAAAGGTTTAACCCATTGCGCCACCATGGCTCCTGGCCATAAGATAGGAACAGGAGTATTAGGTTCTAGGACTAGATAAGACTGTATCAGTCTAAACTTTATTCAGATATGCTTTCCCAATTCTATCCTTCTTGTTTTTTCATTCTGTTTCAGCTGTACTAAACTCTATATATTTTTGAACACTACGACATAAGTAAAATCTTCCATGATTTCTAATCTCATTTCAAACTTTCATTCCAAAATTGACCAGAAACAGGAAAATTGTTCTGTCGAACATTTAAAAATCAACGGGGGAAATAGACCTGACAAGCAGGAGGAAAGAAGAAAATGCCTCTGATTGCCCATTGTGTCCAACCCAAGGTCACCCAGTAGGTTTCCATGAGCAAGCAGGGATTTGACTCTTCTTTCAGAAATGTCATTGTCCGATACTATACCAACTCTCAATCATCATTTATGCCTTCCTCAACACATGACTAACCAAATTACAGAAAAAATAGACAAAAATAATCACAAAGATAGCCATTTTGAAACTAATGTGTCAGCATTTCTCTGCCCACTGGAAGTAATGGTTACGGAAACAAAATAGAAATATGTCAATATTAGAATTGCACTATTAAGTTCAGAGCTACACATTAACAATTGAGGGTTGGCATTTGTTGTGATGCCAGATCAGGCCACCACGAGATAAGGAATAAACAATCCTTTGCCCCAAGAGGCCCCTTGCAGTGGTGAATGTAAGTAGGTGTAATAAACAGGACCTGTCAGGGGTTAATAGGACCGTGGCTGCACCCCACTCTCTCTCTTTACCTTCTGATTATCATCATTCATTACTAACATACTTACATTAAACAAAGACATTACGAAGATTATTGTTTAAAAAGTTAGGCCAACAATAAAAATGGTAACTTCAACAACTGATTCCCTTTACAGTTCACTGTTGATGTCTTTAGCAACTTAAACCTGATCCTTTGGGCAGTTTCTGCAAGGAGAAAACCTTGGCCCCTTCCAAACAGCTGAATAAAATTCCACATTTTCTGGTTCGAACTGAAATATATGGCAGTGTGGACTCAGACAACCCAGTTAAAAGCAGTTATTGCAGGATTTTCTGCCTTGATGTTCTCGGTTAGATAGCTGGGTGAAAAGGCGTGTCATGAGTTTTTATATGACCCATCAACAGATCACCAATGATATCAGACAAAGCCCAGCCCACACTTGCTCTTAAGATGACTCCCAAGAAATGTCTTCTGGGGTCACTGTACAGTGAACACAATAAATAATTGACTCGGGACCCTTCCACATATACATATAATCCAAAATATAAAGCAAGATAATCCACAATATCTGCTTTGAACTAGAGGGTCTTCCATACAGTTTTCAGATATTGTTTCAGAGAGTTCACAGATCCCTTTTGTCTAAAAAATTATGTTCCATCAAAGGCATGGAGCACATCATCAGAGCAAAGATTGACAAAGGGGAAGGCGATTATCACCCCCCACCCCTCACCATTTGAGAATCTGCAGTTGTATCCACTCGGCATAGTTCCAAAGAAGGCCTCAGGGGAATACAGGCTGATCCACACTTGTCTTATCTGAGGGGTGACTCAGTTAATGATTTATTTATTTATTTATTTATTTCTCACATTTATATCCCACCCTTCTCACCCAAAGGGACTCAGGGCAGCTTACAACAACGGCAACAATTCGATGCCCATATAAATCAATATAAAACAGTGCATAAAACAGTAAAACTATTAAAATACATTAAAAATTACAAAATATAAATTTCAAACATAAAATCAAATCCGTTCATCCTCATGCTTTATCCATAGTTCAGTCCTTGTCATCTTCGCCATTTATTGATTAAAAGCACACAGCCATGTTTTTAGGGCTTTTCTGAAGCCCAATGTCAGGACCCTGGCTGCAGAGCACCAATAACCTTACACAGAGGCCAGTCTCTATCTAATATCTTTATTAAAGAAATATATAAAATCAATAAAAACAAGTGAAGAATATAGTTCAGAAGCAGACCTTTCAGATGAGGTCAAATATAGTCCAGAAATGTATTGTCCAATATAAAATATTAGAGTTCAAAGTTTTAATCCACTTGACTGAAACACACACTTTGCCAAGCAATAGTGTGGGGAAATAACAGAGTCTTTAAAGTCCAATGAAGCTTGACAACAAGGCTGGAAATAAACTTGATTCTTGGCTAGATCCGTGACTGAAGACGAGGCAAACATGAAGCATGAAACAGAGTCCGTGGTAAAACCGTGAGACAGGGCAAGGCTTGAAGCTTGATCCGGGAAGCAAGGAACTGGGATTACGAAGTCCACACACGATCTCTCTCCTCAAGCTGATCAATTGACTCCGCAAAGAATCCCTCACGCCAAACACCTATATTGGGTCTCGTTTTCCCGCCAACAGAACTCTTTCCCTAGAGAACGAGAAGCGAAACCCAACTCTGTCCAGATGCATGACTCCTTAGAATTTCCCAAGGGAAGCAGACCTAATCAGCCATTTGTTTGACAGCGATTCTCAGGCTTCTCCGATTAGCCTCCCTGACTCCCCTATCTTTAGAATAATTTTCCCTCCTGGGAAACGGGGGGGAGTTCTGCCCAAGGCCTGTTTGGCTGAATTCTTGAGGGCAAACATCAACATCCTGCAGGTGAAGAGACTCCGGCTCTTGCTGAACCGGCGAAAACCCCATGTTTTCCTCTTCGTCTGCCACAATAGTACTAGGAAAGGACTACAAGGCCCCTGAGTCATCACACCCAACAAAGTTGGAATTTGTCCCGAGGCGCGGCTGGTGGGAACGAGGGACAGGACCTTCTAGGTGGTGGCCCCTCAGCTGTGGAACTCCCTCCCCAGTGAGATTAGATCAGCCTCCTCTCTCCAGACATTCAGAAAACAGCTTAAAACATGGCTGTGCAAGCAGGCATTCAATGAATAATTGCAATATGTAATAAGCTATAGGAAACCACAAGATTGATTTATGGTTATATGCATTGATTTTAAACTGTATTTATATGGTTGTGAGGCACTGAATCTTTGCCATTAACTATGTTGTTAAATCGCTTTGAGTCCCCCTTGGGGGTGAGAAAAGCAGTATATAAATTAAACAAACAAACAAAATAAATAATAACTTTTACGGTGTTTCCTTTTGAAGGACAGAGCTTCACCTTCAATGCATGCTCTAGGTGGCATCAGATGTAACCAGTGCTATTAGCTTTGGGGTATATTTCAGGGGGCACTGGTGCACTAGCACATGCCCATAAACATGGACTATAGGTCTTGTAGTATAGTCCACAATTTTACCATGCCTTGTTTGGAGGTGTAAAAATTATCACTGTTCTTTGGATTTAGCCAGGTGGAAAGTTAATGGGGAGTTCGTTACGAAAAGTAATGTTGAAAATGCATGGGCAGCTTTTGCCATACCCAGACATAGTGTTCTGGAGGTTGGAGCTCTGCAGGTTGGACAGCATATATTTATCCAAGTTAGGCAATCCAATATTTTTGGGATATCTGGGAGGTGGAATAGAGGTTGCATTGGGAGAAAGACATTAAGCAGATGTCAGTGTCTTCCTGTGGCAGTGTGATGAGTCATGGGCCATGTAGTCCCATTCATGGCACTGTAGTCCCAGATGAAGAGGAGAACTTGGGTTTTTCACCGTCTCAGTCAGAATTGGAACCTTCCCAGCCAGATTTGGGAACCTTGCACCTGCAAGAGATTTGTCTTCCAGAAGTCTGTCAAACAAGCCCTGAGCCTAAATCTCCTGTGTTTTCTCGCCACGAGTTTTGTAAACAACAGAGAGGAGTTCAAGCGGCCTCTCGCAGGAGTGCTAGGATAGCTGCTAAGAATTTAGCTGATTAAGCCTGTTTTCCATGAGAAACTTTAAGGAGTCATGCATCTGGACTCAGAGATTAGCTTTCGTTTCTGGTTCCCCAGTGAACTGTTCTTTGGTGGGAAAACTAGACCCTATTTAGGTGTTTTACCCACAAAGGGATCTTGCGGAGTCAATTCGTCAGCTACTGGAGTAAGTTGTGTGTGGACAGCGCGCTCCGTTTCCAAGCCTCGTTCCTGTTTCAAGCCTTGTTCCTGATTCCAAGCCTTCGCTCCCGTTTCCAAGCCTTCGTTCCCGTTTCCAGCCTTGTTTACCTCCACGGACCTTGCCTTGTTTTCCAGGACTCAGCCTTGCCTTGTTTTCCGGATTTTGCCAAGTAATTCCACGGATCTTGTTCTCGCTCCTCGTTCCTTGTTGCCTTGTATCAAGCCTCGTTTCAAGTTATTTCCTAGCCTTGCTCAAGTTCATGGACTAAAGGACCTTGTCATCTCCCCTCACTTTGCCTGGCAAAGTGAGTGTTTCGGTTATTGGATTACAACTTTGGACCTTAATATTACATATTGGACATTGTTTTCTTGGACTAATTTTGACCTTTCCTGAAAGGTCTACTTCTGGACTATTTCATACACTTGCTTTTATTAACTTTATATATTTCCTTAATAAAGATATTAGATAGATTTTGGCCTCTGTGTATGGTTATTGGTGCTCTGCAGCCTGGGTCGTGACAGTTTGACTCCGCCACCCTAAGCACCAATTAACCTAGGCCAGAATGTCTACCGGAGCCGGACCGGGAGGCCAGCCACTCAGCTACACCATCGACAAGGAGGAAGTGGACCGCATCCGTGATAAGCTCAATGCGCAGGAGGGAGAAATAAAGGGATTGAAGGAACGCGGAATCCGTCTCCCGGCCCTGGCGTTGCCAACCAAGTTTTCTGGAGAAGCTTCTAAGGTTCATGTTTTCCGTCGCCAATGCCAGGCTTATCTAGAGGCCCGCAATGCCGAGTTTCCCCAAGAAGACATCAAAGTGGCGTGGATCTACAGCCTTTTAGACGGGCCAGCGGCCAACTGGGCGACGGCACTGTTTGACCAAGTTTCCCCACACCTAAGATCAGCGCAACACTTCTTGGATCACATTAAGGCGACTTGGGGGATCGAAGACAATTTGGAGGCAGCCGGCCATAAACTCCGGCGCCTCTCTCAGGGGGACAGACCCTTGTCCCAGTACATAGCCGAGTTCCGAGTGCTGGCCCACAGCACCGGATGGAATGATATAGCCCTCAGAGGACAATTTCGGGAGGGTCTCAACATCGAAATGTTGGAGGAAATTTCCAAGGTGGATCCCCCCCACTCTCTTGAAGCACTCATTGATCAATGTTTACGAGCTGAAGTCATGCTTGCCAACAGAAAACAATGGGTCCGAGGCCAGAGCGGTAGAGCTGGGGTGAAACCTCCCGCTCCCACCAGCGTCCAGCCGTGTCCAGTATGGAGACCCCCACCACCAGCCCCATACCCCAGAGGGAGCGAGGAGGTGCCGATGCAGTTGGGCAATGTGCGTCCCAGGTTAGATGCCGCCGAGAAGGCCCGCCGCCAACGCCTAAATCTCTGTTGGTACTGCGGAAACGGGGGCCACTTCGCCAGAGAGTGCCCAGCCAAAGGGAAGCCCGCCGCCCGTCTGGCGGCGGCGTCCTCCACGGAGACGAAGACGTCTGAGGCGGCTGGCGCACAGCCGGCGGGGGAAGCCAGCGACCGGGCGTAGAGAGGCTCGCCAACCCGGTCAAAAAACCCACTCAAGAGCCGCCAACCGGGGTCCTATTTCTTCTAGTGGTCACCTTGTGGTCAGCAAAAAAGGGGCCAGTCATGGTCCATGCCATGATAGACTCAGGAGCCACAAACAATTTCATTGATAGAGAGTATGCCGACTCTCTGGGATTACAATACCATGACTTCAAGAATGCCCGTGTGGTGCAAGCCATCGATGGCCGCCCCCTCAAGACGGGTCCCGTAAGCCAATGGTCGGAACCCACCAGAATGTGGATAAGGGAACACATGGAAGAGATTTCCTTCTTTGTTACCGAGGTTCCCCATTTCCCTGTGATTTTGGGAATTCCATGGCTGACACTTCACGACCCAAGCATCTCCTGGTCCAACAGAGAACTGCAGTTTGCTTCAAAATATTGCCAAAACCATTGCCTTGTAGCCAAGGTCTGCCATGCCACAAACACTGAACCCATTATCACCTTGCCCAAGAAGTACTCAGAATATTGGGATGTATTCAATGAAAAAGAGGCCGAGAGATTACCCCCACATAGACCTTATGACTGTGCCATTGACTTGGTGGAGGGGGCCCCGATCCCGCGAGGACATCTCTACTCCCTGACTGAACCGGAGCAAGAAGCTCTCAGGGAGTTTATAGAGTCAAACCTTCGCAAGGGATTCATCAGACCCTCTCAATCCCCAGCCGCTTCCCCAGTGATGTTTGTGAAAAAGAAATCAGGGGAATTACGCTTGGTGGTGGACTATAGAGCATTGAACAATATCACTAAGCGGAACAGCTATCCCCTGCCCTTAATCTCGGACCTACTAGACCGACTTCGAGGAGCCAAGGTCTACACCAAGCTGGATCTTCGGGGGGCGTATAATCTAGTTCGCATCAGAGAAGGGGACGAGTGGAAGACCGCCTTCCAGACTAAATTCGGATTATTCGAGTCCCGAGTTATGAATTATGGATTATGTGGAGCTCCCGCAACGTTCCAACATTTTGTCAATGACATCTTTCAGGATTATCTAGATCGGTTCTTGATCATCTACCTGGACGATTTTTTGGTGTTTTCTAGATCACAATCAGAACATGAGAACCACGTCAGAATGGTGTTACAACGATTGCGGGATCATGGACTTTATGCCAAGCTGGAAAAATGTGCTTTTGATCTACAAGAGGTAGATTTCCTGGGGTACCGCGTCTCGCCACTAGGGCTCTCCATGGACCCGGCAAAGGTTTCAGCAGTATTGGAATGGCGGGCGCCCACCAACAAGAAAGAGGTGCAACGATTCTTGGGGTTCGCGAACTACTATCGCAAGTTCATTCCAGACTTTGCCCGCTGGTCTGACCCAATCACCAGCTGCATCCGTGGGAAACAGCCCTTCCGCTGGACAGATCAAGCAGAGAAAGGGTTCCAGCAACTAAAGAAATTATTCACGTCCCAGCCAATCCTTCAGCATCCAGATCCTGAAACCCTTTTTGTCGTGCAGGCGGACGCCTCCGATGTGGCAATTGGGGCTGTACTCCTACAACCGGTGGGAGATCATCTTCATCCTTGTGCCTTTTATTCCCGTCAATTGACCGCACCAGAGAGAAACTACACCATTTGGGAAAAGGAACTATTGGCCATAAAGGCAGCCTTTGAAACTTGGAGACATTGGTTAGAAGGGGCCAAATTTCCCATTGAAGTCCATACTGATCATCGGAATCTAGAGCATCTAAGAACTGCCCGCAAGCTAAATCAGAGGCAACAACGCTGGGCTTTATTCTTTGAACGTTTTAACTTCCAAATTCATTATGTAACCCCAGCCCAGACCAAGCAAGCAGATGCTCTGTCACGAAAACCGGAATACGCTGCAGGGCGCAAGGAGACCTTTGAATCTCAGCTGCTACAACCCGAGAACTTTGCCACGCTCACAGTGGGAAACACCAAATCCACTCCCATTGAATCAACTCCCTCTACTCCAGGGCCCCTTTGTGCTCAGGAAATCAGGGCCAGCCAGCAAGTAGATGCCTGGGCACAGGACCAACTTCGCCAAGGACTACATTTTCCCTTTTCGCTTAAGGATGGGCTACTTTGCTATAGAAATCATGTTTACATCCCCCCAGGACCGGGCAGAGAAAAGGCACTTCGTCTGTGTCATGACTGCAAGCCAGCAGGGCATTTCGGACTATTCAAAACTATGCATTTGATCCTAAGAGATTTCTGGTGGCCCAAGATCCGCAAGGATGTGGAAAAATATGTCAACACCTGCCCAGTATGCCAGCGCTCCAAGACAAGAAGAGAAAAGCCCTCAGGGCTTCTGCATCCCCTCCCTACCCCATCCCACCCATGGGAAATAATCTCTGCGGATTTTATCACTGATCTACCACCTTCCTGTGGATTCACCACAATCCTAGTGGTGGTGGACCTTTTCACCAAGTTAGCCCATTTCATTCCCTGTGAAGGCCTTCCCACGGCCAAAGAGACTGCAGATCTATTCCTCCAACATGTTTTCAGATTGCATGGATTGCCCAAGAGTTTGGTCACAGACCGTGGGTCCCAATTCACCTCTCGTTTCTGGAAAGCACTACAAAAACTATTGGGCATAGACTCTCGTTTATCTTCGGCTCATCATCCCCAAACAGATGGGCAAACTGAGCGCACCAATGCCACTTTGGAACAATACCTTCGCTGTTATGTAAACTACCAACAGGACAATTGGGCTTCCCTGTTATCGTTGTCAGAGTTTGCCTACAACAATGGGGTCCAGGCTTCTACTAAAGAAACCCCATTCTTTGCAAACTATGGCTTCCATCCACGTTTCTTTCCTCCTGTCATTGAAACCTCAGAAGTTCCCGCAGCAGAGGACTGGCTGCAGGAACTCACAGCGGTGCAACAACTCTTGCTCCAGCAACTAGACCAAGCCAAGGAGGACTATAAACGTCACGCGGACAAACATCGCCAGCCGGGCCCCGAAATCAAGGTAGGAGACCGGGTTCTTCTGTCCACTCGCTTTTTGCCCTCCCATCGCCCTTGCCGGAAGTTAGATGCCCGTTTCATTGGTCCCTATCCAGTGGTGGCGCAACTTAACCCCGTGACTTTCAAACTCCAACTTCCACGCTCTATGCGCATTCATCCAGTGTTCCATCGCTCCCTACTCCTTCCGGCGGATGGTGTGCGCCCTGATACAGACCGGCCGGCCCCCCCTCCTGTTTGGGTAGATGGAGAGGAGGAGTTTGAGGTTCAGGACATTTTGGATTCTCGCTTTCACCGCCGCCGCCTACAATATCTCATTGACTGGGTGGGTTTTGGCCCCGAGGAACGCTCTTGGGAAGACGCTTCCACAGTCCATGCTCCTGATCTAACCCGCCGCTTCCATCAGACCTATCCCGCCAAGCCGCGGCCTCGCGCCTCGGGGAGAGAGTCCCAGTTTGAGAGGGGGCTTGAGGAGGGGGATAGTGTGATGAGTCATGGGCCATGTAGTCCCATTCATGGCACTGTAGTCCCAGATGAAGAGGAGAACTTGGGTTTTTCACCGTCTCAGTCAGAATTGGAACCTTCCCAGCCAGATTTGGGAACCTTGCACCTGCAAGAGATTTGTCTTCCAGAAGTCTGTCAAACAAGCCCTGAGCCTAAATCTCCTGTGTTTTCTCGCCACGAGTTTTGTAAACAACAGAGAGGAGTTCAAGCGGCCTCTCGCAGGAGTGCTAGGATAGCTGCTAAGAATTTAGCTGATTAAGCCTGTTTTCCATGAGAAACTTTAAGGAGTCATGCATCTGGACTCAGAGATTAGCTTTCGTTTCTGGTTCCCCAGTGAACTGTTCTTTGGTGGGAAAACTAGACCCTATTTAGGTGTTTTACCCACAAAGGGATCTTGCGGAGTCAATTCGTCAGCTACTGGAGTAAGTTGTGTGTGGACAGCGCGCTCCGTTTCCAAGCCTCGTTCCTGTTTCAAGCCTTGTTCCTGATTCCAAGCCTTCGCTCCCGTTTCCAAGCCTTCGTTCCCGTTTCCAGCCTTGTTTACCTCCACGGACCTTGCCTTGTTTTCCAGGACTCAGCCTTGCCTTGTTTTCCGGATTTTGCCAAGTAATTCCACGGATCTTGTTCTCGCTCCTCGTTCCTTGTTGCCTTGTATCAAGCCTCGTTTCAAGTTATTTCCTAGCCTTGCTCAAGTTCATGGACTAAAGGACCTTGTCATCTCCCCTCACTTTGCCTGGCAAAGTGAGTGTTTCGGTTATTGGATTACAACTTTGGACCTTAATATTACATATTGGACATTGTTTTCTTGGACTAATTTTGACCTTTCCTGAAAGGTCTACTTCTGGACTATTTCATACACTTGCTTTTATTAACTTTATATATTTCCTTAATAAAGATATTAGATAGATTTTGGCCTCTGTGTATGGTTATTGGTGCTCTGCAGCCTGGGTCGTGACAGGCAGGAATGGGGAAGAGAACATGATCAATATTCATGTTGGAATCCCCAATTTGGGTTAAAGCAGGGGATGTCTTGTGCAGCCTCTGTAAGTTCTGAAGCTTGCGAGGGTTGCTGGAGATCTTCCCCTTGGGTCTAGTCTAGGGGGGTTCACTCCTGTAGAGTTCTGACACTTGGGAGGAAATGCCCTAGAATGGCCTTCCAGTAAAGATTTGCTGAGGCTAGCATACTATCACATGGAGTGCCCCCCCCCCGGGGTAGGTGAGGAGGTGGTCACAGGGTGATGCCTAGCCCTCTACCATGACTGATGTCACATCACTCCTTGCAATTTAGTGAACTGCCCAGGAGCTATAGTTTAATTAGGTCAAAAATTGTCTTTTATTTTTCCATATTTCTGTGTTGGTCTCTTTATTTCACAGTGGGTTCCGATGGATTAACTCATTGTTTGGGGGGTTAATGTGGAGTTCATGGGCTCTTGAGAGCTGGATAAAGTTGGACACCCCCCCCCCCCGGGCCGGCAATAGTTCTCTCATTCTGAGAGCTTTATATTTTCTCCATGCTGTTTTCTGTGAACAGTAGCTTCAATTGTGGCTCTTGATCTAATGTATGAATCTGCAACAATGTGTACACAGTGAGCATTTTCTCTTCAAGAACTCATAATAATTAATAAGCTGACAGAGACCATGTGTCAATATGATGTAGCCACCCCAGAGAGATGGAGAGAATGTCACCCTGATATACAATGAGCACAGTGATTGAAGAGATATGTACACATCTCTTTCTCTCTCAACATGCCTTCTTGTTCTTTCATCAGACACAAATGAATCCTTTTATCACAGTGATGTCCCTGTGAAAAGAGAGCCTTCAAACCAATCTATTTTAAAAATATTTTAATACAGACAGGTTAATTTTTTTCTGGAAGAAGTGTCTGTATATCAAAGTGGGTAAACAATTATTTCCAGATGCAGAATCTTATTAGAGTGAAATAAAGAAACTTCAGGTGTTTGAAATATCCACAACTCATACCCCACCATTTTTATGTCACTTCATGTCTCCGTGATATATTATCTTGCCATTTATAACAGTTGTGATCACACATTCAAAGGTGAACTATTCCACTAAGCTGACCTGGATACATACAAGGTGATGATGTGGCTGCTTTTTTCACAAAGAAATGGGAGCAGATAATGAATATGTATGAAACATGTACAAACAAGCTGTCTCTATAGCAATGGAGAATCTCAAGAAAGGACAAATGTAGCACTACAGCAACAATTTTTATTCCCTGTCTTTTACAGCAGAATTACAGGAGGTCTCCAGACTCTGCAATTATATATATTCAGGGTGGTCTTGTAATGAAGCGGGATGAAGTGACCATCACTAGGAACATACTCTGAAGAATAAAAATTAAGTATGTAAATAAACTGCCACTTTCATTTTCTTTTGCATTCATATTTTTGAAATCTCATTTTTTCCATCCCAAGGATTAAAACGTTTGCAAATTCTGCAAAATATGAACATTATTTAGAATAATTAAAATAAATTTATTTTCCACAGCACAGGTACATTTCAATGTGTATAGTTTTTATAAGATGAAGAACCTTTTATCTATATGGCATTATAGAAAATATCATTAAAATTAACAACACTCATTCAGTATTGCTCTAGTAGCATATGAGAGCCAGCAAGCGATAGTGGTTTGGGTGCTGGTCTGGGCTTCTGAAAGTCCATGGATCAAATCCCCACTCAGCCATGGAATACCAATAATAGACCTTGCATAAGTACCATTCACTCAGTCTCAGAGGAAGGAATGTGAAATCTGAATAAATTTTGTAAAGAAAGCCCTAAGATGAGTTGACTTAAAAGCAAAAAGCAGGGATTCAAAGCTAAAAGCAGTAAAATCCTAAATACGTGACATTCACTGGAGACATAACCATATTTACTCTAGTCTAATTTGCCATCAAAACAAATGCGTACCTCAATTTTCAAAACCTTGAATAAAAACGTTGCTGCTGAATGTAATGCACAACAACAAAAAAGTGAACTTTTTGTCATTTGGCCATTGCAGTTTGCAATCTTTTGGCCATCTTTTAAGGACAACATGGTAAATCATGAACTATGTACACATCTCACCCCAAGCGATACAAAAGAAATTATCTGCTCAAGTTACAGAACACCAAGAAATGTGTTTCTGGCTGCCTATCTTTGCCCTTTCAGCAATCAAGCTGTCAGTCTTTAGGGAGTAAATAGGTAATTGAAAGTAAATGTGTTTTCCTTTTAAAGTTCATTTGAAGCCTCTAGGGATACAAGGAGAAACAGAAAATTAGAATGAAACCAGATTCCAAAATATGTGTATATTTCTTGAATGCTCCATAACACTTTTGTTAATCCTTGTGTGAAAAACTATTCCCAAGATGTGACCTACACCTACATTGCAAGTAACATCTGTGCTCCCCCTCCTCTTTTAAAGGATATATTGGGATTGCATGAAGTCTAATAGCATTATCTTGCTGGCTGTTTCACATAAGTGTTTGCTTGGCTTACGATGATGGACAGATTTCTGGTGGGACATAACTTCAATTAATTACATGTTAAATTGAATGATGGCAAAAAAGAGGTACAGATGATTTATGTACACAGGAAAAATGCACCTCAGCTTTAATGCTTTCTAGCTGCAAACTGAGAAGTACTCTGGTGTATTGCTTTAAACATTGGGCTAGGACTCTGGGGAACAGGGTTCAAATCCCTGGTCAGCCATGGAAATGTAAAGATTTCCTCCTGTCCCAATTAGATGACACCAATTGTGGGGACTGTCTAAATGCCCTCAATACACACATTAGGATTTATGCAATTTTTATCCTTAATGAGTCCCCCCGGGTGAGAAGGGTGGGGTATAAATGCTCGAAATAAATAAATAAATAAATGGACATCTGCTCTCTATATTCAATACTGCTATCACAGTTTGTATAAATCTAAGCTCTCTGATAGATAGTGTTTTCATAGGCCAAAAGAGATGTCTTTTTGTACGTATACACACAGATGCACAGTTATTTACTTACAGAAGTTAAATATAACACAGCAGATTATTATTTATCACATTTTAAACATGATATACTCCCTTTCTCCTCCTTCTCAAGCTAACTCAGAACAACCATATCAAACCCCAACTAAAACTTTCTCCCTCCCCTCCAACTCTTTTCTAATTTTTTTTTAAATTGCATTCCTAATATCCATTCATAGTCATTGACAGACCTTAGGCCAGTGATTCTCAACCTGTGGGTCCCCAGATGTTTTGGCCTTCAACTCCCAGAAATCATAACAGCTGATAAACTGACTGGAATTTCTGATATTTGTAGGCCAAAACACCTGGGGACCCACAGGTTGAGGACCACAGGTTGAGTAGGCAAATCTTTTCCACTAGTCATTATTTACTCCAACATTCCATTTTCTCTCTGTGCCTCTCCTCAATTTCCCTTACTTTATCATGTAATATAAATCAAGCAACATTTTGCAATGTGAGTCAATGAAGTAACATCACTTATTAGGACCCAAAAATCACTAGAAGCATCATCGTGGCCTTAAAAAAAAGGGGGGGGCAGTACATACTGAAATCCAGGGTACTAAACACTGTCACCAGGTGCCCAAACGATGCAACATGGCAACAAACATGGGTGGCGATGGATGCAGGCAAGAAGGCCAGAGATGATGGCCAGCCAGTGCCCTGCCCCCTCACGACGAAACTGCTTGGGCTGAAAAAGGGAAACCAGTGCCTAACTAGCCCAGATGCCTGGGACTACTATGCCATGGGCGAGGACACTGGGCACACACTGCAGCCCCTAGTGCTGGGAAGACAGAAAGGAGAGGGCAAAATGAACAAAGGCAGGCCCCAGAGGCCACGGCAAGTGCTACCATGCTCTCGCAAGGTCCACGGTGCTGAACTCGAGCTGCAGAAGAGCTGATAGCAGTCGCAGACTGGAAAATAAGAACTTGAAGCAATAAGCAGCAGAGTCACAACCCCACACCCCCAACACAGGGGTGAGAGGAGTGGGCAGGTGAGCAAGCCTGGCTGCACCTTCCCCTTTCTTCCCCACTCACCATCTGGAGAAAACAGGTTCTGCTGCCACCTCCATCAGCACTGGATCAAAGATTGAGCCTCTGGGGTGGAGCTGCTTGGCTAGGTTAGCTCCACTGTTAGGACTATTTCTCTGGTCTCTTTGCTGAAGGGAGGTAAATCGCCCTTCTCACCCGGCAAGCGGGGAGGGGAAAGCTAATTTTTTGATGCTATCACCTGAAATTCCTTCTTTTCTTGAGAATTACAGAAAAATTTGTATACCCTGGATTTTTAGAAATTCTGGTCATAACTAAATCCTCTACTTAGGTGCCTCCTGTGCCAGGGAGAAGAAGACATTTTATTCATTTTCTGAAGCAAATTGAGAACTTTTTATGGTGTTTTCTAATCTTAACATTGTTCTCTTTTGCTACTGCTTTACTTCAGTTTTATGTGCTGCAGTATTGCATTTCTTTATTCCTTGATGTTGATCTTATCTTGGCTTTATTCTGTGCTGTTTTAATAATGCTTATTGTTTATATTTTATTCATAATGTACTTCATACTATCCAGAGAACTCTGGTTATGGTGCAATCTAAAAATGCAATGAATAAAAATATGTGCTTCACCAACTTTAATGGGTGATTCTCTCCCTCAGCACATCTTTCAAATTATATCATATTGATTGGCTGCTGGTCACTACATCAATCAGAGTAGATTGCAAAGTTTTGTTTTATATAGGATGTTTATGATTAATACAGTCAGTCACCCTGGCAGAATTAGGAACAAGCCATCATGTTTTTAGCTGTCAAGGATATTTAGCAAATAGGATTTAGAATATTGTTCTTACCAATTTTATTTTTAGGCATGTGTCTCCTTGCTTAATTTTGAACCCTTACACTGTCTTTTTCCCTAGTGATGTTTGGTAAAATTAACCAATTCTTAGTAGATGCAAACGTTCCCTGTCCTACCACCTGATGGAATTTAATATTTGTAGTACAAATGTCACAAGGACTGCAAAGAATCAGGAGAGAGGTCAATTTCACCACAAGGTGCTCATTGTACCGCTGCAATGCCCGTCTCCCCAAATATAAATCCCCTTTGATATATGATTTTTTTCTATAATGTTTATGAGTCTGAATTTATTATTGCTAGCTAAATTAAGGATAAAATTAACCTCTGTGACATAGTTTATGTCCACTATAATAATTACTTGTATGCATGTGCCTTCAGGCCAACTGACAGTGCATGCTGACCCCATATATCTCATAGGGTTAGGCAAGGAATACTTGGCCAATTACTTCCATGGAAATATAGACTACAGCATCTGGTATTCATTGTATGGATCTCCTATCCATTACTTACAATTACAGTTGGTATAATGTAGCTTGCCACTGGCTTTCATCTGTGCATTAGGGTATTCTGTATTCTCCCACAATTTTTTAAATACATGTTCATAGTATTTGCTTTGTGAAGAAATGTTAAAAATTGTGAAACAGAAAATTTCAATAAGCTGCAGCAGCCAAATTCAATAAGTGGAACTACTTATGGGAGGGATTATGTTATAGCTAGAGTACCTGCCATGCAGCTGTTAGTGATAAACAGGTTGTCACAAATAAGAAGTGGCAAGATACTACAAACATGATAGAATATACAAGGATTTGAGTCAGACATTTAAGCTGTGATCACTGAAAACTTACTGGATAAATCTGTCAGTTTTGCTTTTACCCCCATTCATGTAGTTTTGACCTTAAGGCATCCTAAATCTTCAGATGGACAACAACAAACAGGAAGTCTGTTCAAACTGGAAACCAGTAATAAGGCATAATGCATAAAAAGGCAGAGTATAGGTAACCACGACCAACAACAAGAAGAAAACAAAAGGTACTGGTAGTTGGGGACTCATTGTTCAGGATATAAAAACACCCGTGTGCCAGGATGACAAGATGAATAAGAAAATATGCTATCTTTCTCATGCGTACATATGGTAGTTTTTTTTCTCTCCGTTATATCAGCAAAGGATAGAGGATACATGGGGACAGGAAGATATTAAAAGTGAATGGGTGGCTATGTAGATGATGCAATCAAATAGGATTGGTTTCTGAGACCAGAGTCATCACTTCTTACAAAAAGGAGTCCTCTGCACCTCACAAAAATTGGGGAGTATGTGTTTGATAGTAGCAAGACAAGTGTATTCAAGAAAAAATTTAACTAATTTTGGGGGAATTGGGTATGATAGCTCAAACATCAATCCAAAGGCAAGCTCTAAACACAAGGATGTGAATGCTAAAGGTAGAGAATGAGTGAATATATGAGAACAAACAAAACTACAAATATCTATACACCAACACACAGTGTTTGGAAAACAAACAAGATGTGCTTAACGTTCTAATACAGGAAGGCAAATATGACTATATTGACATAATGGCAACATTGTGATATGATTCCCATTATTAGAATATTACAATTGAAAGGTATAACCTATTCAAAAAGAATAGATGTGTTAGAATAGAAGAGGGAATAGCATTACATGTCAGAGATGAATTAAGTCATACAGAAATCTACAGGAGTGATCAGAATGGACCAGTTGAGAACATTTGAGAAAAATAAATAGAAAAATAAATACACGTAGCATTGTGCTAAGAGTTTGATATAGGACATCATACTAACAAGATGTGTGGGGTAGTGGAAGAAACCAGGGAATTGGAAATCCTGGACTCAGTCCTTACCATTAAGCAGAAATAACTATTGGATCCAACACATGTGTTACCTTAGAGGAACAACAACAACAACAACAACAACAACAACAACAACAACAACACTTCATTTATTTCTTGCCCTATCTCCCCTTGGCGACTCAATACAGTTCATAACAAATTGTGGCAACCATTCACAAACAAATTCTGGCAACCATTTTGTTGCCGTAAAGTGCAACAAAAAAAATGACATAAATCAAATAAACATGTTAAATGCAAATATAAAAAAATTGTGAGAGTGATTCTGTAATGCTAGAATTTAGATAAACAAGAATATATCTAAACAACGAAGAATATAGATAAACAAAGATCTTAGATTTCAGGAAAGCCAATTTTAACACATTCAGAGAATTATTGAGTGGAACTCAATGGCTAGAGATGTTAAAGGAAGCAAACACCCAGCAAGGATGGGGGGTTCTTGAAGAATGAGTCCGAAAAATACACACAATCACAAACAATTCTATAGAGGACAAGAAATTGGAAAATCTTAAAAAGACAATTTGACTGCACAGCAAATTGAAGGAGGAAGTGAAAAGAAAAGGCATATGCATATAGAATGGAAATAAGCATCAGGAAGAGTACAGATGTGTAGCCCAAGCTTGCTGAAAGAATACAAGGAAAACTATAGTTCAAAATGAGGTCAAATTGGCAAGGCAAGCAAAAACAATAAGTGTTTTTTTTTCCAGATACATTCAAGGCACGATAATGATTTAAGGAGACTGTGGGGTAGCTGTTCTAAAAGTATTGTAAAATGCTAACAGATGACAATGAAAAGGCAACATTGTTCAATATCTATTTCTGCAGGATCTGAAATCTTGTGGGATACCTGAGATTTCACTAGTGACCTTCCTCTAATGAGACTTAAAGTGGCCTTTTATGCACCTGCCTCATGTGTGACCCTCATTGTATTTCAAAAATCTGAAAACCATAGTGGTTCTTGCTAAGAATTATTGAGAATTCCATCTCCTCCAAGAAGCTTGATAAGGATTTTCAGCACTTATCAACTAAGTTTGTGCAAAAAATGTTGAGGAATAATGGTCAAAGGATAGAATTCTAAGGGGAATGATATGAGACATCCTTCCCAATCCCTTGAAATATGAGAACATTATTCTATATTCGGTATCAGCTTGGTAGGCCAAAGAGAAGGAAGAATGGTGCAATGCTAGTCATGATCCCAGAAAAAAAAACGTAGCATATAACGATCTAATTGCTGGATACAAACCAAATTATCAAGGGCTGGTCTGGTGAAAGTAAAGCTCACGCCCCTTCTCTAGCAAAGATTTTAAGGTATAGCATGATGAAATAGGAAAAGACCTTTAAGATTCTAAACACAAAATTTCCACAAAATGGGATGCCAGAGAATTCTAATAACAACTACAACTAGATTTATAGTGGAGGAAGGGTAGCAGTAACACAGGAAAAAAGGTATCAGATACTGACTGCAGGGTGTCCTACTTTAACAAGCATATACTGGTACTATAACAAGTTTTATCTTTTGTGATATCAGAGTTGAGTGATAATGGTAGACTTTAAAAAATATCATAAAATATTTTTCTAATGTATGTAAGTTGCATATTTATACAAACTGAGATCTATCTCACCCATACATTATACACACACACACACACAGAGCACTGTGGGCTTTAGCCAGAAATGACTCAAGAACAAGATTCGTTAGCTTTTATACTGTAACATATTCTTTCATATCATTTAAAAAAATCAGTCCAAAGAACTGGAAAAGCTATTGCTCTGAAATGGAAAGTTGATCTGTTCATTCAAAACTTCCTATGAAGGTAAGTGCATTGCATTTAAACAATCAACCTGAGCATTCAAAGTATATCATAAACTTAATTCTTTATTGTGGGGTGGATGTTAAAATTTTTAATTACCAATATGAAAGAGAAAAGAGGGAAAAATAAGTATTAGACTTGGGCCCAAATCAGTTTGAACAAAAATAATTTGCAATATTTGGTGGTCCATTCCATATAATCTCCAAAAACAGAATGTGAAGGAAGGAGGCTAAAAGCCCGATAAAATGGAATAAGAGAGCCAGATTTTATCAGCTACTAGAGAGGATAAAGTCTGCAACATACTGGAGGCAGTGTGATGCCCCATGGGCCTCCAAGTCCTGACCCTAGCGCCATTATGGACCATGGAGATGAAGACATGGGATTTCTGCCATCTCAGCAAGAGACTGGTCCGTTCCAGATGCCTTTTGTTGACAATTCTTGCCAAGAGCTCATTAAAACGGACCTTGAACAAGCTATCCCAAGCACTTCTCCCCCCTTCGCGAGAAGGGAATTCTTTGAGACTAGTCGCTCGGAGAAAGCGCAAACAAGAAAGAGCGTGAGATTAGCAGCCAGACAGAGTGCTAATTAGCTCGGTTCTCCTGGGAATTTTCAGGGAGGAACGCATCTGGATGAAGATGTGTTTCAGTTCTTTTCCCTTGGGAAAGAAGCTCTGGACACCTGTTTGTAGGAAGATTTGAAGTTCTTTAAAAGTTTCCCGCACGGGTTAGCCCGCGCTGAGTCAACGAGTCAGTTGAAGGATTAACTTCGGTTCCAGCTAAGTGTGGACTGCGTTTTGAGTCCGCTATCTCCAGTCTCTCCGTGCCTTGCCTTGCCGTGTTCTTGACCAGTCTCACCGTGTTCCCAGCCTTGCATCTTGTGCCAAGTACCCAGTCTTGTCTTCAGTTTCCTGCCTTGGACTTACTTTGAACTCTAGTAAAACTTTTGGATGCTTTCCCCACTCTAACTGCTTGGAAGTTGAGTGTGTTTCGGTTTTGGGATTATAACTTTGAACTCTAGTATTATATACTGGACAATATATTTCTGGACTATATTTGACCTTCCCTGAAAGGTCTATTGCTGAACTACAATTTCTACTTGTTTTTATCCTCCTATATTATTTCCTTAATAAAGATATTAGATTGTTATTGGTCTCCGTGTGTTGGTTCTTAGTGCTCCGCTACCAGGGCGTGACAGGCAGGGGCTCCTGGAAAAGATGGGACTATAGCAGTGTCTTTTTCTCCTTTCCCTAGCAGCAGCAGCGTCTGTCCATTTCCTTTTGGAAAGTTTCCTAGGCTTCTCCTCCAGAGAGGACCCTGCTGGGAACCCACTTTCCCAGCAGCACTTGCATGGGGTGGGCATTGAAAAGTCTCGAGTTCCTCTCAAAGCATGATGGGAGTTGAAGTTTCTCTCTGTGTGTGTGTGTGTGTGTTTCTCAGCCAATAAAAAGCCTGGTTGTGTTCATGCTCTGATTGGCTGAGAATAGACATAACTGGCAACTACAATTCCCAGAACCCCTTCTTTGACTTATTTGTCTTCTTTTAAAAAAATGTTATGGTTTAAAATCAAAATAATTCTAAAAAATCAGTAGATTGGTGAATCAATTTCAAACTTGGGAGGCCTCCAGTTGAAAATGGGGTCTAAAACCATTCATTTGCATTACATCCATATGGTGGATTTAAATGCATTTGGTAGGGCTGTGTGAACAATGGAAAAAATGTTTCAATACTCATTAAAAATTGGGAAAGGAGGCAAATCATTTTTTTAGGGTGTTTCTGAAATGATGCACTGAAAATGTTTTGTAACTATAATGAAGTAACACATTTTCTGCTACTTTTTTCATTAAGTTATTGAGCAAGTGGGGAAGCTTTGGGGGCTCATTTCTCCCTCATTTTTAGAGTTATTGCAATGAAAATTGCTATAATTGTACCACACATTTCCCACTGTTAGCCCACAAAGTTTCAGAACATGACACTCGTCCACTATTGTTTTGAGGAAATTTTGAAACTTTTACAAACAATATACATTAAAAAAAAACCACAAGAGATATCTATTTGAGTTTTATAAACAATGTACAAGATAACCAGGGCATGAACCTCCCCATGTTTCAAAAAGATTCACGTATCTGCTGATTTGGGGGGATTTTTAAAAGCTTAGACAAAAACATTTATTCCCCCCCAAAAAACCACAACAGCAATGCCCTCGAATATCTGCCTAACAGTATATCTATATGACACACAATTATCCAGAGAACTTCAACTTATCACTGATTTATACTATTGCTTACGTAGTTTAGTCCTCTTTGCAGATTAATTTTTATTTATTTATTATTATTTGACTGACTAAATGATTGGCTGCTGTAGTCCTCATTGAGGCTTCCTGATGCTGAGCACTACATTCCGGAAAATGTAGTTTAGGGCAGGGCCTTTTGAATTCTCTGCCACAGGGGGCTCACCTTCCCAAACTATGTTTCCCAGAATTCTGTGCTCTCAGTCTCCTCTCCAGCTCAACTACTTCTTCCTTATGGTGACTGGCAAGCAGCCTGGGTCTTAATTTAAACACTACCAATAGCCTCTTTGACTTTGCCAAACTTGCTTAATGCTTATACTAAAAATGAAACTGACTTTGGGAAGTTTTCGAATGCTACAGAATCTTAATGATAATTATTGGTGAGAAAATTTTTGTCCTTAATTTTTCTGCCCCCTTTCCTGCATGTTCCTTAATAGTGATTTGATTCCACGAATCTAACAAATCACTAATGATTTATGAGAACTAATGATAGTTTTACACAGCCCTATTATTTATACAGAAAGACCCCTATATCCATAAGAGAAATGTTTCTGGCCAGATCATGATTCTGTGAAACCAAAGATATGTTTGAGTGTGATTAAATTATTTCATATTTCAAGATAAATATAAGGAATGAAATAAGATTATCCTCCTGATTGGAACCCCGGCGGTGCAGCAGGTTAGCCCCAGTTTCTGCCAACCTAGCAGTTCAAAAACATGCAAAAGTGAGTAAATCAATAGGTACCATTCCAGCAGGAAGGTAATGGTGCTCCATGCAGTCATGCCAGCCACATGACCTTGGAGGTGTCTACAGATAACATCGGCTCTTCAGCATAGAACTGGAGATGAGCACCAACCCCCAGAGTCAGACATGACAAGACTTAATGTGAGGGGAAAATCTCTACCTTTACCTATCCTTATGATTAAACAACTATAATAAGTATAGTAAGATTAGTAAACTCACACCAGAATTGACTTGCAGTTTCTCAAGTCACTCTTAACACACACAAAAATTTAGTAAATTGTTCCCAGGGGGAAGAGGGAGGGAGGGAGGGAGAAATGATGTAAAACAGGATACAGGAAGAAGAAGAAAACAAAATGAGTACTTTTGAGAACCTCAGACAGATGGCTATGTATAAGATTAATAGGATTAATAAGAGCGATAATAGAATAGCTGGTGAAATGAAGGGAAATGATTACATGCTTGATCATACTGAGGTATAAATATTTAATAGTATTCCTGTACCTTTGTATTATGTAAAGTCAAGTCAAGGGTGGGGTTCATGGGTGGGAATGGGGAGGTGATGGGACTAAAAAAAAAGAATGAATTCTTTCCATTTTTGTTGTGACATGATATGCAGTGGTCATGAAAAGTAATAGAAGTCACCAATTGTTTTCTCCATGCCACAGGGTTTATGATATAATATAATTTCTCAGTTGCACTTAGATGTGACTGAGTTAAAGTTTTAGAAGGTTTAGAATGCGCTCTACTGCATGAAAACCATATGGCTACTTCATTTTTTAAAAAAGCTTAAATGAAACAAATGTGCACATGCATATTCCAGAGTAGTTGTGTTTAAGCTGCGTTTGCAAAATAAATGAATGTTAAATGGAAAAACAAAAAAAAAATCATTTCAATCTTGCCATAGAGTGGAATCTAGAGATTCTTAGAAAGTTATTCTTTATAAGGATCTACTAGGTTCTCAATTGCAGCTCTATGGCAAATACCAGGAGAATTATTCCATAGAATTGCTTGAAGAACCTAGCAAATTCTTGAAAAGACAATTTTCTACCCAGGTGCAGGTAAGTGGAACAACAGATATTGTTCCATGGATCTTACATAGGTATTTTATTGATATATTAAAGTATTGATTAAGTTTTTGTGTAATTTGAGGTTACACATGCATATTAACTACTTATGAGCATGTAAAGATATATAGTATCTCCCCTAGCATGATCCCAACTTCGTCCCAGCATGCAACATTAGTCAGCATGCAACACAGTTCCATATCCCTTAACTAGCTTGTTTGAGATGTTCTTCAGCATCAAGCAAAGAAAAGAAAAAAGAATGACTTTCCTCTTAGGCTTCTTCTTTCCTTCATATTCAAGAGCAGCTGGAATAAACCTGAGTTCATTCCCACAGCCAGTGTGTAGTTGAAGAGATACCCACTGTTACTGTGTTTGGAGAAGTAGCCAGAAAGACAGAAAAACCTTGATCACCTTAATCACAAACCATAATTGGACTGATAGAGACTGTATTCCATCAATGTCATATAGAATCTTGACCTATATGTCCACAAACCCTGTGACTGAAGTTGATGTCTTTTTTCATGCATAAAGACCTTCTATCCATTGAATAATGGAGGGCATTTATTTCTTCCCTATAATATAAATAAGGAGATTGTCACACTATTACCACACTACATCGTCCTATTTTTTTTGACAAAACATAGATGGGCAGTAGTTTTAATAAAACCTGAGATTTATTAAATCTGAGTTTTAATAAAACCTGGGCTTCTGAACCTGAGATTAAAAGCATCTCTTGACACTGATGAGGATGAAGGGATGGAGGATGTGCAAGCCATTCAGAGCTGATTTTCCCTTCCCAGCCAGTGCAAAATAACAACAACAACAATTCTTTATCCACAGATTGTCAGATCTAAAAGACAAAATTGGAGCTTTTCTCCACATTATAGAATTAATTCAGTTCAGTGAAGGACCTGCACTCTCTGGCAGAGAAGGCTAAAGGCTTGTGAAACTACAACTCCTAGGATTCCAGACTATTGAGGGGTTTCAAACTGAATTAATTCTGTGCATTAAGTACACCACTGGAAATTGAAAGCAAATTTACTTGGCAGTAAATACCACTGAAATTTGCATGAAGTTTTTATTTCAATGGGGTTATTTCAATGGGTAAATTATGTTTGTGTGTGCGCACTGTGCTAACATATTGAGGCTCTACTGAGATTGGTTTGAAATCCTTCAGAAGCATATTAGGCTCCTCTAAAAGAATACCTCTAGGCATGGTTTTTGGGAAAAAATAGTATTATATCAGTTCAACTGAGAATCCACTTGAATTCTATTAATATTAGACTAAGCTGCTTCAAAACTCTGGAAATAGTCTTTTTAAAAATTGACTAATTGGGTAGATGTATATTCCAGCTCATCTATTCATATGATGTGGATTAGGAACTTTAGGCAGCTAATTCAGTCATATTGTAGAAATGATATAAGAAAAATGGAATTTCTTAAGGCTGATATTCTAGAAATTTCAATTGAAAGCATGAAAGTTTTACATATCCAGTGTGATTTATTCTCTTCAATGCCAAAATTGGTCCTTGCACAACATATTTAAATTCCATCATGATCTAAAGAATTATCTTACTGGAATTAATAATTTCACATTGAGAAATACACTTGTCTTTAAAATAAAAAAAGTCCTTTGCAGAGCTGAAAGATATCAGAATATTATTACCACTTAGTGACCAAGATCTTTCATCTTGTGGGATAATTATGAAAATTGATCTCTGTTTTCATAGTTCAAAGACATAACCATGTTAATCTGGAACAAGCCTTCACAACCTGTGGTCAGTGGACAAGATTGGAAGCCAAATGCTTTTTTCATACCTACCTTTCCTTTCCTCCCCCCCCCCTTTTTTTCTTTTTTTCTCTTGATGATGGTGCTGATAGTTCTAGTAGACATTAGTTACCCCATCAGCCCCCCTTACATTCCTGCCTGCTGTGATCGAGATGACCACTCTCCCCCCCCCCCCAGGACTTTGTAAAAGATAGTTCAAAAGTCAAGACTTTATGTTCTATATTCCATATATTTATAGTAGAAGGTGACTGAGACTTTTTACTGGAGTTTACTGTGGATTATCCCTGCACTCTGAGGCAAGAGATAACAACTTCATGAATTGTAAAATCATGCTGCTAAAACTCCACTTTTATGAATTTCCATATTGGGTTCCCCAGATGTTATGAACTTCGTATTTATCAAATGTCTTTCAATTGTTTATATCATTCATGATTCCCCCTTATGCAATATAACTCACTTTTATGGATTCTCCCTTATTTCCATGAAATCTATCTGTCTGCCTATATGTATTTGTACTCTTTGGGATCCCCGGAAAATATGTATTTTTCCCAGCAGGGTTTATATTCCAACTTTGTTTTATTTTTCATTTTATTTCATATAATTGTCAAGTCATGAAATCAAATAGGAAATATTCTGAACTCAACCTGAACCCTAGAACCCATCCCAGCTCCTATGACCCAGCTTCCCCTTCCCAAAAACAAAAGGTGATTCGCCCTCAAGGCAAACATTGTCATATCTCCTCCAAAAGGAAACCCAGGACATCTCAGGAAGGCGCCCTGCTGGGCCCATTGCCACCCATCCTTACTTCCACCTCTGACACCCCAAGGCATATCTGAAATCAGTGTACATGACAGGAACCCCTGATGGCTGTCATTAATCCCTTTAGAAATCGGCCGGGCAGGAACTAATCTGATCCTTCCTGCTCAGTCACTTCATTGTTTCAATAACTCCCGCCTTCTCTTCTCTGATTGGCCCGAGTGGGGACAAAAAGCAGCTCCCTATTGGGCCATGCGGAGCAAGGCGGGAAACGAAAGCCCGCCTCGTTCAACACTCTAGCCTATCCGCGATCAGATGGGCGGGGGAGCGGGGCGGGAAATTCAAGGGGCTGTCAGACTGAAACATTGTATAAATATGGCTTTATTTTGGTTATATGGTACGCTAGTAGACTGAATGATCGCTACTAGTGTCCTTTTCAGCTGAATCGCTCAATAAAGACTCCTTGGCGGATTTTCCTTCAACTTTGGCGGACCTTCTTCATTTCGGCTTCAGGTTGTATTGCGGCTCATATTCTCCTATTGGCTCTGCCAAGGTCCGTTCTCTCAGGACCGGATCGGCTCTCTCCTTAAGGGGCCCGATCCCCCTAAAACGCGGTCGACAACATAATTTGGCTTTACCACGAAGGGACTTGCTTGGAAGTTCCAAAAATCAATTTTTAGGCTAAAATTCCAAGCGGCGACCTTGGTCCAGATATTCTGGAACAGGTTGGGGAGAGAAACGGCTGCAAGGAGGGCCCTCCGACCAACAATTTGACCTCATTTCACATCCAAATTTCTCTGGCAGTCCCTTTCTCTCTCTAGATCTGATTCAGGGTACTGAACAAAGGAGCCAGATAGGAGGAAGCAGATTTTTAGCTCCTCGAAGGAAAGGCGCCAACGTGAAACAGGGGACGCCCTGAAAAAAAGGGAACCGGCTCCGTTGTTGAGACCCAGGTGGGCGGAGCTCTGGAGGTATTGCACTTCGGATCAGGGCTCGGTAACAAATTCCTGGTGAAACGCGGGAACATCTGGCACCTGGAGGCGTGTGAGAACAGTCTGGCTTGCAGATTACAGGTTCAAGGATCGTGGGGTAGGGGAACGGTTGTGTTCCCGGGGCACCTGCGGATTCCACGAACGCCAGCCATTCAGCCTTGGTGGAGGGAACTCTTGAAAGGACGAGCTGCATCCGGCCGGTTGGGTGAGTCGTTACTCCATTAACTGTCAGTGTAGGCAGGGGCTGAGCCAAGGATGGGTGTTTGTTCAGCACGTCTAGGGTGTCCCACCCCAGCAGACATCCCCAGGGATTCTCCATTGGGCAAGATCCTGGCCAATTGGGGTGGGCTTGCATCGAAAAGCATGGTGCAGGCCAGGTTGGGCTAACTCAGCGCGCATAAGTGGCCCCTTGTGGCCCTTGAAGGGGGAACAGCTTGCCCCCCCCCCCCCGCTTGAGTCGCCGAATTCGGAGTGTTGACCTAAAGGTGACTCGCCATGGGGAGGGCAGGTGGTTCCAGCTTGCTTATGCCGCAATGTTCATGGCCCTAAGCCAGGGAGAGAATTGGAGGGGGGAGGGGGTCCACGTCTTCCCATGCAGAGATTTGGGCTCCAAAAACAACCCCCCCAAAGATTCCTCTCTAGACCCTTTCCCCTTACCCCCTCCTCCAGAGGATTTTCTGGACACATTTGCTTGTCTTCTGACACCCCATCAGCCCCCCTCCTCCAATCCCTATCCCTACCTTTTCTCCTCACCCTGAGTCCTACACTGATCCAGGACTCCCAAATTGGCCTTCCAAGGGAATCCCTTACTTCAGGGATCCCCCCCCCAAGAAATTCCCCTCCAGAGAGTTCAGCCCAGTCTAACGTGGAGGAGGGCTCCCAGCCCCCTCCCCTCTCACCCCGAAACACACCTGATCCAAAACACTGTTCCTCTTCTCAAGTCACACTCTCTCAGCCCCCATCCCAGCCGTTCCTTTGAAGCCTGATGCCCCCCCCCCCAATATTGTATCTGCCCCTGCCACTCAACTCCTGCTACATTCTGAGTTTTCCTCAGATGGGAAGAATCACCCCACCATTCCCCCTCCTTCTCTTGCCCCCACCAGGCTCTCTCTCTCTCTCTCTCTCTCTCTCTCTCTCTCTCTCTGCGCCCATTCCTCTCTTGGAGAGAGAGGAGAAGGAGGGGCCGCGGGGAGATTGTGCAAAGAGGACACTTTTTTCTCTTCCTGTTTTTGGAGGGGCAAAGGGGGGAGGGGGGCATTTCTTTAGCCCCTTCTGTTTCTTAATTTCCCCTTTTCTTTCTCTCCCATCTGGGAAGCATGGCAAAGGATTTGGGTGGGGGAGGGGGACTCCCAGAAAAGTGTTGGTTTAAAAGCCACCAGTGATATATAGTTTTCTGGGAAGGAGGGCTGGAATGGACTAGCTTAGTGCTATGCTCTCTCTCTCTCTCCCTTTTCTTCTGTGCCATCTCACCTCCCTATTTTCAAAGGTTCAAGCCCTAATATTTTGTGACCCCCCCCCCCAGAGAAATCCTGCTGCTTCTGTGGTTTTAACTTTTTCTTGTCTCTCTCTTCTCAAACCTCCCTTATCTTAGGGAGAAAGGGGGGTGGAAGAATGGATTTATTTTTCTATATGTGAGTTTTTTTTCTCTCTCTCTCTTCCACTTCATGTTTTCCTAGGCCAAAATGCACTTCAACATTCTCCTTTTTCAAAGCTTTCTCCCCCCCCCCTTCCTTCCCCTGTAAAGGGGACTCCCATTTCTCCTTATAAACATACAGTCAAAATCCTGGTTTACTTTTATAGTAAAGGCACTCTTTCACTCTCCACAGTTCCCCAACAATCTCCTTTCTTCCTTTCGGGTCCTTCTCCCTCCCTTTCCCTGAGTGCATGCGTGTGAATGTTCTAAAAATCCCTCTAACTGCCTTTAAAATATGAGGAGGGCATTAGAGTCCAGGGGACCTTCCAGGCACAGCTGAAGAGATCCAGAGGACCGGACCCAACCACCTGACTGAGGACACAGACCAGACTGCAAGACCCATAATCCATACCTGCCACCATGAACAGTTCTAAGACCTGGGTAGGGGCTCTCGGAGTGCGCTGTGGATTTCATGCAGCAGCTAGAACCCAGAGGCCATTGGAGATGGTCCTGTGAGGGTAAGCCCGGACCCCCAGTCACCCAGAAGAGACAGCCCCACCTGTGGCTGATCTGAGACCCCTACGGGGGAAGCAGCCCCATCTGCCTGGCTCAGGGGCTAGAGACTAAGACACTGCTGAACGGATTCTTGCACATGGCAGGCTTTTATGGCCAGACCACCGTATGGTGCCCTCCAGCTGGCCTGGTTCTGCCCTGGCAAAGGGCTACTGAGTGCAGGTCTGCCTTTGACGCTGCCAAGGAGGCCCTCATGACATCACCAGGGGACAGAATTGGCCGCCATGGCAGAAGATGTCCCAGAAGAAGTGAACAGGATTCTACCAGTGACCACCATGAGGGAAGGATGTTCCGCCCTCACCAGAGCTGTGCCAAAGAAGGACCCCAGGACTGCTGGAGCCCTCACAAGGTATGAGTGACTTCCCTGACTAACCCCACCACGGGAGGGAGGGGGGCTTATAATCTGTCCTTAGTTTCCCTAGGCACTCTCTCCTTCCCGTCTCCTCTGTTGGAGTGCTGGACCTGCCTGCAGTCACCAGGAGGCGCCGTGCTGTGAGGCGCAGAAGCTGTGCCCAGTTGTCCCCAGCTGCCAACTACAAAGGGGGGCCCAAGCTGCAGCCAAGAAAAGGCAGCCAAATGGGAGTACTGCATCACAGCCTCCATCATCCCCAGCCCTCACCACCTCCACCTTCATGCTCCATTTCCCATGACTCCAGACCAAGGGACATCTGCTTCAACACCATGGGATCACCCACCACTGACTGAACCTCAGCTTTCACCTCTTCAAGCTCCTGCCCTCCAACCAAAAGGCACAATCTGATCTACCAAGGCAAAGGCCCTGCATGCAGTGAAATGTCGGGGCTTTGGGAAATGTTCATAGCCATTTCCAAGCCCCGAAGGGGGGAAAATGTGATCGAGATGACCACTCTCCCCCCCCCCCCCAGGACTTTGTAAAAGATAGTTCAAAAGTCAAGACTTTATGTTCTATATTCCATATATTTATAGTAGAAGGTGATTGAGACTTTTTACTGGAGTTTACTGTGGATTATCCCTGCACTCTGAGGCAAGAGATAACAACTTCATGAATTGTAAAATCATGCTGCTAAAACTCCACTTTTATGAATTTCCATATTGGGTTCCCCAGATGTTATGAACTTCGTATTTATCAAATGTCTTTCAATTGTTTATATCATTCATGATTCCCCCTTATGCAATGTAACTCACTTTTATGGATTCTCCCTTATTTCCATGAAATCTATCTGTCTGCCTATATGTATTTGTACTCTTTGGGATCCCCGGAAAATATGTATTTTTCCCAGCAGGGTTTATATTCCAACTTTGTTTTATTTTTCATTTTATTTCATATAATTGTCAAGTCATGAAATCAAATAGGAAATATTCTGAACTCAACCTGAACCCTAGAACCCATCCCAGCTCCTATGACCCAGCTTCCCCTTCCCAAAAACAAAAGGTGATTCGCCCTCAAGGCAAACATTGTCATATCTCCTCCAAAAGGAAACCCAGGACATCTCAGGAAGGCGCCCTGCTGGGCCCATTGCCACCCATCCTTACTTCCACCTCTGACACCCCAAGGCATATCTGAAATCAGTGTACATGACAGGAACCCCTGATGGCTGTCATTAATCCCTTTAGAAATCGGCCGGGCAGGAACTAATCTGATCCTTCCTGCTCAGTCACTTCATTGTTTCAATAACTCCCGCCTTCTCTTCTCTGATTGGCCCGAGTGGGGACAAAAAGCAGCTCCCTATTGGGCCATGCGGAGCAAGGCGGGAAACGAAAGCCCGCCTCGTTCAACACTCTAGCCTATCTGCGATCAGATGGGCGGGGGAGCGGGGCGGGAAATTCAAGGGGCTGTCAGACTGAAACATTGTATAAATATGGCTTTATTTTGGTTATATGGTACGCTAGTAGACTGAATGATCGCTACTAGTGTCCTTTTCAGCTGAATCGCTCAATAAAGACTCCTTGGCGGATTTTCCTTCAACTTTGGCGGACCTTCTTCATTTCGGCTTCAGGTTGTATTGCGGCTCATATTCTCCTATTGGCTCTGCCAAGGTCCGTTCTCTCAGGACCGGATCGGCTCTCTCCTTAAGGGGCCCGATCCCCCTAAAACGCGGTCGACAACACTGCCTCAATCTTTTATCTTATATTGTAAAAAAAACAAAAACCTCTGAATTTTCTTTTTTTTGTTTTTAGTATTAATAAAAATTATTTTTAAAAAGAACAGAACCAGTGGATGCACAAGCAAAAAAATTATAGACTCTGGGAAATCCCAAGAAGATAAACTGGAAGAACTCATACTGCTTCATACTGAAGTCCTTCATATACAATTATGAGCCAAAAATTATATCTCAGAATTCAGAGAAATGAAATCCAAAGAACACTCACATATGTAAGTCTAAGTAAGGTAAAGGTAAAGGTTTTCTCCTGACGTTAAGTTCAGTCGTGACCGACTCTGGGGGTTGGAGCTCATCTCCATTTCTAAGCCAAAGAACCAGCAATGTCCGTAGACACCTCCAAGGTCATGTGGCCGGCATGACTGCATGGAACGCCGTTACCTTCCCACCGGAGCGGTACCTATTTATCTACTCACATTTGCATGTTTCCGAACTGCTAGGTTGGCAGGAGCTGGGGCTAACAGTGGTCGCTCATTCCGCTCCCGGGGTTTGAACCTGGGACCTTTTGGTCTCCAGTTCAGTGCTTTAACGTACTTTGTCACCGGGGCTCCTAAGGAAAATATAGATGAAGGGAAAAATAGCAACTTTAGTAATGTGATCCTAATAGTAAACCCCATAGGTTTCAGGATGTCTTACTTTTATAAAGGATTCACACAATTATCCTTTTCTCTATGGCAGTGGTTCTCAAACTGTGCTCCTCCAGATGTTTTGGATTTCAGCTCCCATAATTCCTAACAGCTGGGAAGCTGGCTAGGATTTCTGGGAGCTGAAATCCAAAACACTTGGAGGAGCATAGTTTGAGAAACACTGCTCTATGGATTATCTGGTGCCTACAGCCATTTTGCAATGCAAAATTTTGAGACATGTTTGTGTATATTTATTATTATTTATTTATTTACAGCATTTATATTCCGCCCTTCTCACCCCGAAGGGGACTCAGGGCAGATCACATTGCACACATAAAGGCAAACATTCAATGCTATAACATAGAACAGAGACAGAGACAAGACGCAGGCACGGGCTGGCCTCGAACTCATGACCTCTTGGTCAGAGTGATTTGTTGCAGCTGGCTTGCTTTCCAGCCTGCACCACAGGCTGGAAATATTTATTTCAAAATAAATATTTTGAAATTTGTAATGGAATTTCAAGCTGAGATCCATGGTAGAACTTACACAAGTCAAAAGGCAGACGAATTTTACTCTGTGACTGACAATATAATGCACTCCAAGTGAACTTTCCTTAAGAACAAGCTTTCCATTTCAATTGTTTTATAACCGAACAGAATATCTTGAAATAATCCATGTGGAAGAGCAATCCAAACAACAAGATTTCAGGGGGGGGGGGGGGGACAAGCATAAAATACTCAACCTCTTTCAAGAATTCAGCAAAAAAAATAGTTTGTCCATTTGAACAGTCAAGATGCTGGCTAAATGATTCACTTCAGTAACATTTTTATGACTGGAATCTTCTTCTGACTCCTTATGATAGAGTAAATTAACACCTCAGGGACAATGGCCTGATTATACCAAAATCCCAATATCAACACCACAAAGGAGCCACATTCATAATGCTTCTCCCTGAGGCTGTGCGATCAATGAAAAAAATGTTTCAAAACTCATTACAAAATTAAGGGGTGCTGGCATTTTGTTTCTAATGTTTTTCTAAAGTGTAATTACTCAGATTATGTTACCATAAAGAGAGTAATGAAATTTCGTTACTTTTTCATTATAGTAATTGTGTAAGTGGGGAAAATTCAGGGGCTTCTTTCTCCCTCGTTATTACAGCTATTAGGGTGAAACTAGCTACAAAGGTAGAACATATTTGCCACAATTAGCCCATCAAGTTTTAGAATGTTTCACTTATCCAGTGGAATAATATTTGGGGAATTTTTAATTTTTTAATAAACATTTTTTTAAAAAAAACTGTAAGAACTATCTCCTTGAATAGCAAAATGACAAAAGATAACAGGAGCTCATTCCCCCCCTCCCCAACTTTCAGAAATATTCATAGATCTACTGATTTTAAGGAATTTTGCAAAATTTTGACAGAAACAGTTTTTTTAAAAAAGTCACAACATCTAGCACATTGAATGTTATTGACCAACAGAACTTGCATTTACGGATTTCTTCCCCGCTCAACACAAATATTAACTTACTAGAAGTATCAGTCAGTCCTCCTCTTTGCAGATTCAATGATTTATTGGAACTCTGGCTGGCTGCTGCTATGGATGGAAGGACAAATCTCTCCCTTATCCTGATTGGGAAAAGTAGTTTAGGGAAGGGCCTATTGAGTTCTCTGGCATAGGGCACCTCGCCTTCCCAAACCACACTTCCCAGAATTCAGTGCTTTCTCAGCCCCTTTCCTAGCAAACTCTGCTTTATTCCTGTTGCTTCCCTCTCCTCATGGTGAGGGACCATAAATTTAAAGAGGAAAGGCAGTGTTTTTTTTTTAAAAAAACTTTGCTTTCCTTTCTTGCACTGAAAATGAAACTGACTTTGGGAGGCTTCCGAGATCTACAAAATTCAAATGAAAAAGTATTGGGCAAGTTTCAATTCTCAAGTTTTGGGTGCGGGCCACACCTGCATGTTGGATATTGTATCGTAAGTATGAACATAATGAACCTGATCCAACCTACAATGACTAACAAAAAATGGAACACCCCTAACGTGTGTGTGTGTGTGTGTGTGTATGTATGTATATGTATATATATATATATATATGTGTGTGTGTGTGTGTGTGTGTGTGTGTGTATATATATATATATATATATATATATATATATATATATATGACAATACAAGTTTCTCTCTGAATTATCTAGTACCAGCACAGAATGCCTGAAACATGTATTACATCTGTGTTAGGGAGGTGAGATATTGGACTAGTGCTACTCCATCATGTGAATCATAACATAATGTATATAGTAGAAACCATAGACATTGATATAACTCATGTAGTACCTGTAATCAGTATGATTTTTTTTAAATTGAGCAATAAAAGAGATAGGAGTAGGATAGTGAACCATCTATAGGTTCAATGCCACTCCAAACCTATCACAGAGATGAAGATTGTGTTGGCTTATAGTCCATTTAGTTGAGCTTTGAGATTTGTTTTCATCAGGTACATTTTGTATAGTCATTGTTCATGGTGTACTTATAAATAATACAATGTTATTTAATACATATCTTATTTGTAAAACAGACATCACTATAAATTATCATGCTCTCTCTGGCCAATTTAATCCAATCAAGGTGCATGATATGATATTCCCACATAAGAAATGACATTATAATTCAAAATTTGATACAGTTTGGTTTTTTAAAAAAGAAGAAAATTAAAATCCTCATAACCTAGCCAGGAAACAAATACTAATGGTTGTATTGTATTATACATTGTTGCTGATCTGACATTGAACAAGTAAAACAGTGGGATGTTGATTCTTTTGGTCTGATGGATATGACTCTTTGGATATTGTTACAAATCCCACGATCCTTCAACATTGTCTGTTTGTGGGATGACTACTGGGGATTGTACTCAGTGGCATTTGATACCACAGACCATGAAATGCCTGGAGAAGCTAGGAATTGGAGGCACTGTGTTGTAGTAGTTCCTGCCGAACCTCTCAGGCAGGTTCCAGATGGTGGTGCTTGGCGATAACTGCTCCTCAAATGACATCCCATAAGGTGACACTCTGTCCCCAATACTTTTAATATAAAAGCTCTGGAAGAGATCATCCAGAGGTAAGGAGTGGGGTGTTATCAATATGCTGGTGATATCCAAATATATTTCTTCATGCCTTCAAAAACAGCCTCAGCTAAGGATAGCATATCTCCTCTGAATGGATGCTTGGAGGAGGTAATGGACTGGATGAAGAAAAAAAATTGAAACTGAATCCAGACAAAACAGAGGTGCTTGCCATCAAGGGTCCTAATCTGGAGGTAGAGGTATGTCAATCGGTTCATAAAAAGTTACATCCCCCCTGAAAGACCATGTTCGCAGCTTGGGAGTGCACCTGGATCCATGTCGCTAAATGGCAGCTCAGGTAGATGCAATGGTCAGGAGTACTTGTTACCAACTTCAGCTGATATGCCAGCTGTGCTCCTTTCTTCATTTGGAGGGTCTAAACATGGTAGTGCATGCACTGGTTGGACTTATGCAATGCACTCTACATTGGGCTACCTTTGTACCAAGTTCAGAAACTTAATCTGGTTCAAAATACTGCAGCCAGATTGATTACAGGAACATTCAGAAGTAAGCATTACACCCATACTAAAGTCAATTCACTAGCTGTCAATTACTTTCTGGGCAAAGTAGTTTTGACCTTTAAAGCCCTTCATAGTTTGAGTCCAGGTTACCTACAGGATCAACTTCTCCAATACGATCTGCCCCAAACACACCTCTGGGGGTGGCTAATCCAGTCTTCCAGAACCTGATTGACCATTGTCACCCAGAGGACCTTTGCATTGGCCACCCCAAGACTTTGGAATGACCTGCTGGAAGAGCTCCTATTTAGCTGTCAGAATTTAAAATCATCTAAAGACCAATCACTTCCAGCAGACCTACTCAGCTGGTTTAACATGAATTTTATAGAATTTTCACAATGTTTATGTGTTTAAGTATGCTCTAACCTTCCTCGAGCCACGAGGAGAGGAGGGTAAGAAATAAAATAATTATTATCATAATTATTACTCCAACAATATTGGGAGTAACACATATCTCCCATCACTGTATCTTCATCACCATTACTGTAATCATCATCATTAACATCATCATCAACATCATTAACATCATCATCATCACCATCATCAATCATCACCTATAAATCGAAACAAATACAATACAGCTAAAATAAGCAAAGGATTGATATCAAAATGACATTTAACTATTAACAATAGTAAAAATATCTTTAAATTAATTAAAATGATGAAAGCAGTTGATAAGACAGTTAAAACACTGCAACATAAAAAATAGCATTCTAGCCTCCCTAGAGACAAGGGAGGGGGGCCTCTGAAATTTATAGTCAATGCAAGAAAGAGCTTTAGGTTCTTCTGCTCGAACACATCAGACTCTGTTCTAATCTATCCATAGCCTTTTAAAATGCCTCATGCCTTATCCTCTTTGAGATAGTGCCTAGATTTTCTCCTAAATTCTGTCTTTGAATAATCTATAATATCTATTCTGATTAGTCACACCTAGTTGGAAAATTCTCTACATAAGGCAGTAGGATAAACAAAAAATAAAATAAAAAGCAAAGCGATGTTAAAGATGTTAAAAGCCCTCTATAAATTAGCTAAATGTGTGAAGTTGGAAAGCTCCCTGATGGAGAGTCCTGATTGATCCACAAGAAATGTATGAGAAAGAATGATTGTCTCTTTATCTTACATCTGATTTTGGGAGATTGGGGATTATAAGGATTAGAAGAAGTTTCTACTTAGTTTTAATAATATTTCTGTCTACATTGTTCCCCAACTAAAATGCTTGATTAATGTCATAGATGGAGGGATTTAACAATATACAGGGTTTTTATAAAGCAGTTCCCCAGTCTCATAATCTCACCACTTATAGCACTATTTCAGCTTCACAATTCAGACAACTAAACCCAATGTAGGGCAGGTATTGAAATAGCTGGTTATCTAGTGCTTCAGCTGACTAAATATTAACTCTACAACACTCAGTAGAAAATTAGTTTGCTACTACAGTGTAATGATGAATTTATTAACAGAAAAGGGTTCTTGTTTCTGCAGGAACTGCAAGAAATATTTGATTTCTTTTAGACTCTAGCAGTGACCTCAGTTCAGAGCAGTGTAAATATCTACACATGAACATACACTATCCTGAGCTATATTATATCCCTCCATCTACTATAAAGCCTCAAAGACCACTCATACACTCATTAAATGCTTCACAGCAAGTAGGCAGAACTGGAGAAGTGCCTGAGTCTGTCCCCATATAACTGAAGAGTGCTGAGACCTCTGGATAAACATGGTCAATCTTCCTTCATGATCTCACAGCTCCCAGGCTGGAAGCATGGCTCTTTGTTCTCTGGTGTGGCTGGAGGCAAGATTTCTTGCACCCTGTAATGGAGACAGAGAGATCTTGGGCCAGAGATTGTATTTTTGGTGATAATTCCTTCCCATCCCTGGGGTTCCAAATCTTGAAAAGCCACAAAAGGTACCCATACATGAGACAACCCAAGATTACTTTTGGGAGATGTTCTAATACCAGTGAGAGCTAGGGGCAGAATTTTTAGCCAAAACATGATAGTAGTCTGACACAGTTTAGACAAGTGTGGTTTAAAGTTTCAATTCATACTCTCTACCATGCCAGAGGCCTACGGCCTATAGGCTATGTGTAAAAACCATCTAATCCCTAAAAAGTCAGCAGTCTCTTGAACTATATGTGCACAAAAATGAGGACCATTGTACAGCTCAAGTCCATGGGGCACTCCGAATCTTGGGATGATTTTGTCGATCAGGCATCACATGACCTCCCTTGCAATCTGTGTCCATGTAGGCCATCAAGTAAACCTTTCTACAAATACTAACACATTCTTCTTTCTGCCTCAAGGTAAACCTTCTATAAAGTTAACTTGCCAAACTTTTCTGGGGTAACTAGTTTGTCGAAGAGGTGGTTGTGAATTAGGAGTTTTAGAGTGCTTTGGATTAATCCTGATGCATTCTATACAGTTGGTTGATATTTGATAAGAAGATGCCTTATTTTGGGATTTACATATCATTGACTTTCATCTCTAATTCAGTGTCCAGGTGGTTCCATCTGTCAGGCTATGGCATCTGCACTCCTGTTTTTAACTGATATTTTCCCTTCATCGCGTTGGTGTCTCCAACAGTGGCAAATAGAAACAAGCTCTGGATTCCACAGGGCTTTCATCAGGCGCTCTAACAATTATTTCATTTTAAGAGACTTTCCTGATGAACCTCTATAGCCTCACTATCTCCATAGGTGTCTATCAGTATGAGCCATGGGAAAGGCATAGCGGCTATCAGTCCATATGGTGACATGTTTTTCTTTAGCTATTTCGCAAGCTTGAGTCTGGGCAGGAAGTTCTGCAGACAGGGCTGACCATTTTGGGAGTAGGCTTACTAATAATAATAATAATAATAATAATAATAATAATAATAATAATAATAAATAATACTTTTTTGTACCTCACCCTATCTCCCTAAGGGGACTAAGCTTTGGACTTCAATTGTCTTTTCTATGGACACCACTGCATAACCAGATAGGTGGCTTCCTTCTTGTATGTATGAAGATCCATCACTCCATAACTTGAGATCAGACTCATTCTCTGGTAATGACTCAGCTTTTAAGTCAATTCGGCCACCTAGGTCTAGTTGTAGAGATTCAGAGCAAGAATGCTGGTCAGGTGAAGTGTGTTGGGGTTCTGGTAGCCCTTCCACAGGGGTTGTTGGCAATGGGCCGTGGCTGAATGTCACATTTTTTTTTATTCTAGCAACAGTGCTTGGTATTTTAGGAGTTTTGATGTGGAAGCCCAAGGTAAAAGGTGTTGTTGAAGCAGCACTTGGATGCGGTATATGCAATGAATGACCACTTCTCCCCCAAATGCCAGTTTTTTTTAGTTTCTTGGACTAGCATGGCTGTGGCTGCAACAGATTTTAGGCAAAATGGCCATTCTTGCACTACAGGATCTAATGAATATTTATAACATTTTGAGAAGGTAGTGGTTTTTTTTTTAAAAAAAGTATGGAGTGGATCCAGGGGTTTAAAATAGACTGACTGAACTTCTGTGAATATTTTTTAATGTAAGAGAGGCTATTAACATTTCTGCATTCTACCAATTGAGAAGCAGAACATTTTCTGAGGCCTAAAATTTTAGACTGATAGTGGTGACTCATATAATGATAAATTGATGAATTTACTCCAGGAGTGAGTCCAGACTTTATAGAAGCTTTCTACAGTGGTGACCTTTGTCCTCCAGACAGGTTCATCATATTGGATACTACCTTCACAATTCAATTTAGAGTCTAAACCAGATTTATTGCTCTACTAATTTAGCAGCAGAAAATACTCCTATTTTTTCTTGGTGAAATCAGTATCTCTGCAACTGCCCTCCAACCAGTTGACTCGTGCACAAAAATATCACCATGTACTTTGGGACTTGTACTTAAACATGAAAAATCTGTGGGAGCATCTACACCTTAGAATTAACATAATTTGACATGCTTCAATATCACTGAATTAGGATAGTTGTGGTTGTACAAGGTCTTTAGCTTTGTCTTGCCAAAGAGAGACAATCTACAACTCCCAGGTTTCCATAGAATACAGCCATGGCATTTAAGATGTTATCAAACTGCATTAACTGTACAGTGTACCTTGTGTCTCATGCATATTTCCAATTTGCTCCTGATTTAGGTGGTTAATCCTCTTAATTCATGAGCAGATGTAGTCATGATAGGAAAAATGTAAAGTTTGCATTTTAATGACTCATTGACAATAAAATCTACAATGTCACCAAAGAGATAAGACAATGGGCAGTCTCTACATGATCAAAGGAACACCTTACTTTTTATCAGTTTTAACATTTTATTCTATACCATGCAATCTTGGAAATAATTTAATGAGCCAGAGCCTTTTAGCCCAACAGGAAATGAATAATTTTGGTGTTATTAACATTGCAGTGTGTACCATGAGTTCTCAAACCTTCTATTTTTGGAGCTCCTTTTGAAACTTGAAAATGACTAAGGACAAACAGTCATAAAGTAATGAAGGCTGAGTTTGACATCATTAGCTAGCAATTAGTGACATAATTTAATATTGATATCTAATTCATCTTTGGAAATTGCTAAATTATTTGCTGCTGTGATTTCCTTCTAGGAGTGAATTTCACAATCCAGGTATGCTCATATTATTTTTATATTAATATCTAAGTGTTATTTGGAAATTTCAGTTTTTTACCGTAGTTTTTTTGTGGCAGGAAGATTCACAATTCTCTTTTATCATGTTAAATACAAGCCTCGACTCTAAAGACATTCATATTATATTTATCTTTATGTGGTTCACACCCTGCTAATGGCAGGTTTGTCTGAATTTGAGCAATGTTCTTATGGTATTTTCTCAAAAGCATAGTTTAAGAGAAAACTAGTAAATATATCACAATATTTAGTGTTAATAACAAGGATTTATAGATAACATATTGATGGACAACCATGAAATAATGAGACCAGATAAAGAGAACTGATTTAAAGAAGGGCTGCTTTATTTGACATGGTTAAGTTACCTTATTGATAGGTGAACTGTGCCTGAAAATTTTAAAAAAGGCGGAAACAACCTTAATGTAGTTTAGAAGAGGCAAGCTGTCAAGCTGTAACCACCTCCTCATCCTTTCCTTTGGTAAAACACCTGATCCTGAGAGCAATTCAATGCTATGGGTTCCTTACTTGGCTGACTATTTACTGGAAAGTAACCTACCGCTTTCACCCCAAATCCCAGGACACTCTAGGAGAAAGGAAAACCCCAGATTAACCCTGTCATACCCCAGCCACCTTTGGTTTCTGAACCTGATTCAGAAATGAACTTTGACCAGGATAAAACTTATTCTGACTTTTTACTTAGTCCTCAGAGCTTCTTCCAATTACAGCTCCCAGCTGTTGATAGCTCGGATGCTTCCTTAATTGGGAGAGATACTGGAAATATTACTCCTGTGGCTGAACCAGATGTTCTGAGTTCCTCAGAGAATGTGTCCTTCAACAGAAGGGAGTTTCTGCATCGCCAGAGATCTGAAAAGCAAGGGCTCCGCAGGAGTAACAATTTGGCATCTCGAAGGGATAATGGATAGAAGATTTTCCCTTGGGAACTTTTAGGTAGTTTGGCTTTCCTTCTTGTGATCAGATCTAAGTTCCATAAAAATGTCTTGCACTGTGAACACTTTGCGGTGTCAATGTAGCTATTTCCTGAAGAAGGTTCACCGACTCTAGCTCCTGTTTCCCCAAGCCAAGTTTCCTGATCCTAGCGGCCGAGCCGAGCCGCAACTCCAAAGTAGACCTGGAGTAGGTTTACTTCCTTGCCTTGTTCCTGAATCAAGTTGGCCTCAGCTTCATCTCATTCCTGCCTTGATATCAAAGACTTCCTAGTGACTTTGGACTTTGTTATTCAGTCTTGCTTCCTTGTTGTTCCCCGCTCAATAACTTTCCAACAGTTTTGAGAGTGTTTCGGTTTTTGGACTTTGGACAATAATATTGGACATTTCTCTTTAACTCTTTGGACTAATTCATTCCTTTTTAACAAAGGACTATCATCTACTCAACCTTTCTACTTATTCATTCCTGAATTAGTAATTGTTTTAATAAAGATATTATATGATTATTGGTCTCTGTCTGGTTTCCAGTGCTCACGCTGCCTTGGGGTGCAACAAACCCCAAGAGCAAATTATTTTACCACCACCCTAGGTCCCAGGGTCTAAAGAGCCATCCCAGAGCTGCATTCTTCATCAAAAAGGTGCCAAGATGTACACTGAGCTCTTAAATATCTGGTGTCTATCCTATCAGGGAAGATAGGCCACAGGTCAAAAGGGTTCATAAAAAGGGTGGACTGATCTTAAATAACCATCCCCTTATGACTATGCATCAAGGTGACTTAATTCTGCCATCTTTTAATGGAGGCCATCAAAGCAACCCTTCCTACAGAGTCATGAAGATATTGTAACTGCATCAATTATATAAAAATCTAAAATGTAAGATTTAACTTAAAATGAAAGACCAATTTCAAATTTCTTGCATTTTTGAGGTAGAATATATGAGGTTACTTCCCTAATGCATTGGTTGGGAAAATCTTTCCTCCCCAGGTTTTCAAAATCAGGAATATGGCTGTATTTTCCATGATAACCAGCCATATTTCTTCCATTTCTAACACCCTCTTGCTTTAACTGTTCCATAGAAGGTTCCCTAGGGAAGTAACACAAACTGAGTGTATGCATAATGAAGTTTATGAGGTCTGTAAGATAAAGGAGACTGCAAAAACTACATTTTCATTTTAAAAAGTATATCCACTTTACAAGAAGAATAGAACCCAATACATACTAGACTTCTTAAATAACTGTATCCAGAAAGAGAATGGACAAAATGAGAATTCAGATGGAAAACATAACTCCAAGGATAGCTGTGGAGAAAATATAGATATAACCTATTGAACAGCCAGTTGTGACCTATCAAAATTTAAGCTTCTTCAACTAGGCAATTTCTTATCCTTTCTACCTAGAAATTGGCACAAACTGTTCTCAAATAAGCCTCTTCCTCACTGTCAAGTTTTAGAAACATCAATTGAACTGTTATTGTTGTTTCTAATATAAGCTGTAAAACCAACTGTCTCACTGCCAATTACTGCATATAATGGTGGGATTCAATTCCTTCAGCCCAGCATTGACATAGAAGCATTGTCCTATATCGGGAAATGTTATTACATTGACCTGTCAATTTGTTTGCCTTTGCAAACTGCTCCCAGTGAGGTAAAACAGGAGTTTGGAAAAGAAAGTCTCAACAGAGTGAGGCTACTTCATGCATTGTATGATGGATGGTTTTATGAGGAAGACTGAAAACAAATATATGGGTCTGCTATTTTTATTCTCATCTTAGTTCCACCTATGTTTTGAAAACCAATAATTCAAATAGTTTCTTAAGGTAATAAACTGTTTGAGGTTACTACTAAAGGCAGTCCTGAATCTGAGAATTTATGGCAACTCACAAAATGATCATTTCAACAAAAACAAAAAAGAAGAAGAAGAAGCATAAAACCATTCTGATGTGCAATTTGGGGGACTGGCTATTTATTTATACCTGGGATAATAGAAACAAATTGCAAGAACAGATGGACTTGCAATGTTTTGGCACCGATAGAGGTAAAATAATAAAACCATTTTAGAAATAAAAGTAAATTCTAAACTCCATGCCACCCATGAATTTTTTTGAAACACAGCTAATGAAAAAAGTTTTATATTTATAGTGCTGCAAACTCTATATAAAGTGTATTATGTAGCTACAGACTTGCTGAAGGGCTCTTCTACATGCAGATTCATTTAATTAGACCGGACTTTTTGGCCTCTTAAGGAGTGATGATTTCTGATAGATTGTTTTGGGTAGGAAAGATTGAACCAAGAAGGCTTAAGATGCATTTCGCTCAGTGATGCCCCCATCCCCAATTTGGTAGTCAAATGTGCTTTTGGCAACATGCACACTCAACATACACATTTTTTTCTGATTCATATTCTCTGGAGAAATTTTTTTCATAATATTGGCTTTACATGCACAAGTTATTTCAGTAACAAATAATTATCATCTTCCCATCTGGAATAAAACTTATATCTCAGTTTTTCAACAGAGAAACTTCTGGGAGTCTTAAAATGCTTCCTATTTTAAGAACTAAATTCCCTGTGGATTTTAATATGCTCTGAAGCAGACAAATTCTCCAGGGTTGTGCAAGAGCACGCCAGGATAACAAATACACTACTGCAAGGGCTTTTTGCTCACTTTCTGATAAAGAGTGTTTAAAAATCCTATTGACATGCACATTTTTGACTGAGATCTAAACCTGTGGGCTGAAAGTCAGGATGCACTGTGACATCCAACATACTGTAAGGTAAAAGACTATGTCACATGGGGCATCTAGACACACCAGGAGACTTTGTTAGAAAGGAATCCAGTCATGTGGATTAGAGGTAGATACATGCTGAAGGGCCAAGGGAACGGGGAATATGAAGCTCAACTAAAAATAGGTTTCGCTCAAGAAGCCTGCAGAACATCGGTGGGGGCCCTTCCTGAGCCATGTTCATTAACGTGTTATAGACTTTGCTGAAAGTGTGCCTTTAGAAAAAGCACAGGTATCTGAGAAGCACTTACCTGTTCAGGTTTTCATGTGGTTTTGTGCCTCATTAAAAAGTCCTCAATTCAGGAGCTGATTCTTTTATTCACAGCCAGTATAGTTTTCTCTCAGCCATAGTTTGCTAATGTGCAAATATTTTCAGGAAAGAAAGTTCCTTGGCATGAATCTAAGAAGAGTTGGCAAGCAATTCTAAAGACATGTGAAATTATTTTCTACTTTTTTCTAGAGTGAGTAGGTGCATTTGGGACAGTACTATAGTTTGTCTATGCTGCAGTCCACATAATGCCCTAGATTGCCATTACAAAATAATGATAGCAGGAAACTCAGGCATGGAAACATCTCTTTATAAACTAGGACTCATAGAAGCCATCAACCAACACAGCTGTTTTGCTCCTTTGGAAATAGTCAAAATGTATGCATTTAATTTTTAAAATAATAAACTGGCAAAACAATGGCTATCCCTAACATTTCTGTAGTTTTCCTTGGATTTTGCCTGGCAACAAATTTAATGACTATTCAACCTCTATCCATTTAGCTGTCCATCTTGTGTTTAAATTAATCTGACTGTTTAACTGGATTTGCTCCTAAGCAACTGTAAATATGATGTAGCCTAAACATTATGAGAATTTATTATCTATGAGAATAGAATCACAGAAAACCAAACCTGCTTTAATTTGATATTGAATATAACTATATTTATTGCTAGCATTTTACTGCACCTGTCCTACATGATCAAATTGGCTTTCAAATAGAGAAAAGTAGTGACAATAAAATCCAAATCACAATAAAGCTACAATGCATCACACTTCAACTAAAATAAAAATAAATCTTGGTACAGCTGACCCAGAAAGTCCACACCAACATTTCTTTTCAAATCCATTGCTAAGAAGATTGGTCTTACAGTTGATGTTCCAAATTCATCTTTTTTTAAGTTGAAGAAATTGTGTTACTTGAATCCTAATGACTTTGAGTTAATGGCAGAAAAGGTCTTGCTTCTTCATTGATGACTGACTCTCCTCTGCTATACATCCTAATGTAGGGTGACCTTAACCAAGGGGTGAAGGGAATCTTTAAATTTAAACTTCGTTGTGTTTCTCATTCCTCTCTCCCATTAAAGCCATTCCTCATTGGTCTGATGTGTCCCCCTCTCTGCACACAATTTCATATTTATATTTCCTCCTTCCATTTAGGTAACTCCAACTGTATACCTGTGCACACTATTCTATATTTATTCTATAAATGTGTACATGTTGCCAATTACTTTTTGCTCTTCTACAAAATGCATCTCCAGCTTGTAAATTATTATTATGACACATGCAAATTTGGGAGGGAATGTTGGATAACTCAATTGAAAAGCTCAGTAAAGTATTTGTCACACACTACAGCCCAAATGGAACACATAATAGCAGACGATGTTACAATGTTGACTAATCTAGATGGTAAATTCCTTTTAAAATTATTTTAAATCAATTTAAAGACATCTACACATGCACACAATTTACAATTCCCACCTCAAGGTGGTGAATCCCTACTGAGGTTATCAGTGCTTTGCGAAAAATATCTAGGGCGTTGAATCCTACTTCTAATTTAGGTTTTCCAGCATGATGATCTTTTTGAAAGCTTGGACTAAAAAATGGAGAAAGATTCACTGTTCCACTAGCAAGAGGACCACCATCCCATTGCTATTGGTTACAGAATGGCCTGTATTTTTCATAGGTTATTGGAAGAACTAGGGAGTTTTCCTAAATGATAGTTGTGTATGCTACACAATCTGATTTAGACGAGGATAAATCCGTAGTTAGATCAATAAGTATAGCAAGTTTTTGTCTTTCATTCAAATCAATCTTTTCAAGTTCTTTCATATACAATTTTTAAAAATGACACATATTTCAACACTTCACTAGAGTACCAGATAGTACTAGTCAAACCATAACAAAATTTATTTATTACCCACATACAGGCCCACTGATTCTAATGGCTTAATGACCATTTGTGACTCACCTGGTTTTGTAAAAATGGGTTGGAGGTTGCCAGATGTAGTTAAAAAAATAAATTTTTAGAACTATTTTCAGTTTCATAAATGAGCTGATAAGTTCTTGGGTGCCCTTGAAGGGGTTTCCCGAATCGTGTAGTATTCAATCAGTTGAAGCTATGGAAATGAAGAGAACAGAATGAGCCTGAATCCAAAGCCCTGGAGGGCATCTATAACAGAGGTCTTGAAAATGAATTGTATGTGTCACATGTAGCCCAAGCCCATTTTTTAAGATCCATACCCCCATTAGTTTTAAAACTGAGTGGGGAAAGTTACAGAACATTTCAGAACAAACTCTATGAATTCTCAACACACTAATTTCCTCAATATACCAAAATCTGGCCCTGAGGTGGCCAGAAAAGCCAGCACTCAAGATTTTCTTGTCAGTTCCTAGATATATTTTCAGCTGATTTTTCATCCAAAATATGGCAGTTTGTGTACTCCCTCCCATCACATGCAGTATCTATCTTTGGTATATGAAGAAAAGTAGAATGTGGCATTTCCTAACAATATATTCTGGGATATATCTCTTTGTGAAGTTAAGTTAGTAAAAGCATTCATTTTCCAAATTTGGTTTCAAAATAGCATGAACTAGGCATCATACATTTTTATTGCTATTTTTCTTGAGTAATTGCATATTTTCTCTCTGTAGTATATTTGTGAATGAAAGCAATAGTAAATTGCTTCTTCATGGAACCTTGAATGCATTTTTATCTGCAGATCTGTGGAATTCAACTATGTAATAGCAATCAGTCACTATTCACTAATATTATTTTAACTGAGGGTATGTGTGTAAGTGGCTTCAAATCACCTTTTGACTTAGGCAAGGAATATGTTCCTTTCTCTGAAATATAATCTTCTTCACCTGGTATGTTTTGGTGATCTCCCATTCAAGTGCTGAATCTTCTTCACGTCCAAGATCAGATGGGATTTGATGCCTTTAGGGTATTTAGACAAACACTAGTTTAACTACAGAATCTATTCCAAAAGGAAATGTTTCTAAATCTCTGACATGAAAAAAGTGCACAATAACTTCCATCAGTCAATTATTTAGCAACAGAAAATTGACAATCCATGTGGAAAAGGTTTCCCAATATTAATTTCTTAGGGTCTAAAGTAGCAGCTTCAAAGGTTAAATTTAGAAATAGAAAAATCTCTTTCTCACACACAAGAGCAAACAACAAAGCTTATATCTAATTGGAGTTTTGGAGATTGTCAAATTTGATAGATGTTGTACAAAAGCTATTTTCAATTATAAAGCACTGCTTTGCTGGAATTCAGCTCACCTTCAATGCTGAGAATTAATGTTTTATTGGCACTTATGAATAAGTACAATGACATATCTCTTGTGTTTATAAATTAATTAAGTGGTTTTCAACTGTAGGAGAATGGAAGGAATTAGAGAGGTTGAGTGGTTAGCCATTGGGTCCTTAGAGAAGGCAAAAATTTCTCAAATCAAGAATATGGTGTTACAATTACAGAAGAAATTGAAGGTCATACTGCAGTTACAGGTTGATTCTTGTAAAATCCTTACAAATGTGATGGGACAACCTCATGAATGAGTCAGGTAGACTCAGGGCATGCAAATTGTTAGGATTGTTTTATTTATTTCAGCAATGGTCAATTTTGCAATGAAGATTATTGTAAATATAAGTAGCAATTGCCTTATTAGTTACATCTGGCCTTCCAAGCATTCTCACCAGTAAGTCTTACACTATTTTGTATACAATTTTATACAATAGAGGTGTGTTTATTTAAGTAATTTCTGATTAAGTTCCCATTTTCCATCATTAAATCTACTTCATGCTTTTTGCATGCAAACTTTTAAAAACAAAACTGTCTTTGAGTGTGCATTTTTTAAAAATCTGTTCACATTTGTCTGCATATAAATGTTTGAAGGGCACATATTGTTTGAAAGCATCTACTCGCTAACCCAAGTCAATGTTTCTTTGCATTATTGTGTTCATATTTCTTTCCACAGTTTTCAAATGTGCAAAAAACGTATTTATTTAACCACAGAATGTGCTGGTTTTCTAGCAAAAAATGTACCTAGTTTGTATTGATTTATTCAACAGCAAAGAGTGGGCAAAATTCTGCCCACAAAACTGCATGGAACATGCACCTTCTTTATTTATTTACAGTATTTATATTCTGCCCTCCTCACCCTGAAGGGGACTCAGAGTGAATCACAATGTACACATACATTATCACATTTATCCTACATTCCTTTGCCAATTTCAACATCCTATAAATCTTAAGATCTGCCATTCCATTTATATTCAGTGCCAATATAGTTAAATCACCCATTTGTTTTGTATAATTCCATTTTTATCTCTCCCCCTTGTCTCTTCAGTTTCTTTTCTTCTCCTCTCCCCCTTTTTGCCCCCCTCCCTGGATCCCCATCGTGCCCCTTTCCCCTCAGAGTCCAGTCCTTTCCCTTCTCCCATCAGAGAAGGACTTGAAAGAGTTCTATTCTCTTCCCTTCCCAGACTCCACTTGGCGGCTGCATTGCCCTTCGCCAGTTCCCACACCTGCAAATCTTTTTAACCCAGTTTATCAAAGTGGTTTTTTCCCTCTTACATCTTGGATCTTGTTTCCATTCTCCTTGTTTCCTTTTTCAGCTTTTGCTTTTTTAGTTCTCTCAATTGTTTTTCCAAAGTTTGTATTTGGTCTAAGTCCATTTGCTTCAAATTTCTTAAGTCTATAGTCTCTTGTAAATCTTGGCCATGCTCTCCTTCCCTATTCATCAAGTCTCCAATAACAGATATCCTCTGAATCGAGCATGATTCTATTTGCCCGCCTCTGTCTGCAGCTTCCAGCTCTGTTGATCTTATCTGTTCAGCTGCCTGAAGAGTGTCCTTGGCCTTCTTACTCCTCTTCTTTCTTTTGAAGCTTCTATGGACCTCTTCATTATCTGAATCCTCCGTCTCATCCGATACTCCCCCTTCTGTACAAAATCTCAGAAGTCTAAGCATGGTCTTTCCACTAGCCAAATCGGTAGCTTTATATAATTTACCATCTCTATAGACGATCAGGGTGGCAGGAAAAGCCCAAGTATATAGCTGGTTCTTCCCCTCCAGGACTTTTGTAATTTCTTTCATCTGTGCTCTTTTATCCAGTGTCTCTGATTAAAGATCCAGGAGAGGCCAGACCTTTTTACCTGCCAAGGTAAGGTCTTTTATTTTCCGAAGCTGATTATACACCTTTTCCTTCGTTGCCTCCCTTGAAAAACGGATCAAAATGTCTCTGGGTTTTTTTCTACCTCTATAAGCCCAATGCGATCGTTCTATATCGTCCGGTGAGATTTCCGTCAAAGTCTGTAGCCAACTGACAATATTTTGTTTTAAATTGTCACTCATCTGAAAATCCTGCCCTGCTGTTCTCAGGCGTATATTTGCTCTTCGTGACCGATCTTCCTGGTCAGCAATCTTGTTTAGGAGTTTTTGGTTTGCACTTTCTAAATGATTTTTTAAGTTGGCTATTTCCTCTTTCTGTTTTCTAGTCTCCTCTTGCATCTCCATAAATTTCCCTTCATACTGCTGCACCTTTGACTCCATAGATCCCAGCCGGGTGTTAATCATTTCAACTTGTTCTTTTAATTCATCATTCCCCTTCTTTAAGCTATCAGAGCTTATCTTTAGTTCATTCAATGTTTGTAATATTTGGTCCAGCTTCAGCCCCCATTCCACTCCCTCCGCCATTCATAAAAAGAGGGGGAGGGATAAATTGATTAAGGATAAAACATGGAATAGAATTTATGAATCTCGAGGGACAGGGAACTCACGAGGGGTAGCAATTCTAATCAATGAAAATGTTCCATTTCAGGAGCTTGATGTTCAAAGAGATAGGGAAGGAAGAACAGTTTTCGTGAAAGGCAAGATAAATCAGGTTAAAATAACATTAGCTGTGATGTATGCTCCGAACAGAAACACAAAACAGTATATATTGAATACTAAAAAGAAGCTGGATAATTATGCGGAAGGGACATTGATTTGGGCAGGCGATTTCAATTTGGACTTAACTAAAAAAAAATAAAAAAGCAATAAATGTAAATAAGCTTAATATGGTAGATGCACATGCAAATCAAAATATTAGGGATACTTTTTATTCAGCAAGACATAATAAATTTAGCTGTATAGATTATATCTTACTAAATAAAGCAAGCAAAGCCCAAATAAAGAAGGTAGAAAGGAAACCAATATTTTTGTCAGACCACAGTCCTCTGATTGCAACCTTGGGATTGAGTAATGAGATTAGTCAAAGAATTTGGAGATATAATTCGGTGGTAACAGAAAAAGATGAATATAAATTGAAGCTTCAGGAGGAGATAAAAGAATATTATAGAATAAATAATAATGGAGAGTTATCTAAAACTGTGGTGTGGGACTCATTTAAAAGTGTATTAAGAGGTCAATGTTTTAGTATTGAGTCCTACATAAGGAAAAGTTGGAGAGAGAAAAGAGAAAAATGTATAAAAGAAATTGAATCAATACAAGAACAATTGAGAATAACGAGGAGAAGAAATATAAATAGTATATTAAGGCAGAAAAAGAAAGAATTGGAATTAATGGATGAGGTGCAATGGAACAAAATGAGACAGAGTGTGAGGCAACGAACTAATGGATGGGGTACAAAATCAATGAAACAAATGGTGAGATATTTAAAGAGGAGAAAGGAAAAGTCGTGTATAACCAAAACTTAAAGATAAAAATGGATTGGTGAAAGATGGAAGAAAAGAACTCGAAGAAATAATGAGAGATTTTTACAGGGAGTTGTACCAAAAAGAACAGGTGAATAATGAAGAAATAAAAATTGGGAATAAAGTAAATGAGGAGGATAAAATTATGCTAAATGATGAAATAACACAGGAAGAAGTAATTCAGGTAATTAAAGGACTGAAACAATATAAGGCACCTGGTATAGATGGATATACAGCAGAATTTTATAAGACCTTTATGCATGAGTTGGTACCATATATGGCTGAAATGTTTAATGAGGTATATATGAGAGGTATTGTCCCGGAAACATGGAAACTTTCTGAAATTATTCCAGTTCTGAAGCCAGATAGACAACCGGAGCTCCCAGAATTATATCGTCCGATCAGTTTAGTAAACCAAGATTATAAGATATTCATGAAAATCATAGCAAATAGATTGGAAATTATTCTACCAACGATTATAGGAGAAGACCAATATGGATTTGTTAAGGGGCGGAGTATCAGTGAACCAATAAGAAATGTTGTTAATGTGATTTGTCATGCGACAAAAACAAAAAGAAAATTGTCAATTCTAAAGTTAGGTGTGTATAAAGCTTTCGACAAAGTAAACCATGAATATCTGTATAGATTATGTAAAGAACTGAATTTGGGGAATAATTTCTGTGAAATGATTAAAAATGTATATAGGGAGAATACGGCTTGTATTAGAGTGAATGGACAAAGAACGGAAAACATTCAAATTGAGAATGGGACCAAACAAGGTTGTCCATTATCCCCAATGTTATTTGCTCTGGTAATAGAACCCCTTGCATATAAAATAAGGATGGATGAAACATGGGAAGGGTATAAGATTGGGAGGAAGGAGGAGTTGAGATTCAACCTGTATGCGGACGATGCAATAATTTTAACACAGAGACCAAGGGAAATGATTAAATCAATGAAAATAATATTGAGGGAGTTTAAAAAAGTATCAGGGCTATCAGTAAATATTGAGAAATCAGAGATATTATTTATTAATACGCCACCGAAAGAACAATTAGAGATAAGGAAGGAATCAGGATTAAAATTGGGCATTAAAAAGATGAAGTATTTGGGAATTTGGATATTTAAGACACTTGATAAAATAATAGATGGAAATTATAGAATGGCATGGAAGAGAATGTTAAAACAAATGAGTAGGTGGAAGAATAAAAATTTGAGACAGATGTCTAGGATAAGGGCATTGAAAATATTGATAATTCCAAAAATGATGTATTTATTTCAGGCTCTCCCAGGAATTCCTCCCATGGCAAAATTAAAGGAATGGGATAGGAAACTAAATTATTGGGTTGAAGGAGGGAAAAGACCAAGAGTAAGGAAAAAATTGATAATTGCAAAAGAAATGAAAGGGGGATGGGGATGTCCATGCCTAGAGCTATATAGTGATGCCTTCCAAATTGAAAGAGCGATAGAATTCCAAGTGACAAATAAAAAATGGGTGAGATTTGAAAAGGAAATGAATGGAGTTAATTGTGAAGAAATAATCTTTAGAAAATGGGATAAGAGAAATATAGATAAATTAATAGGACCAATGAAAGGAACAATGCAAGTGTGGAAGAAATGGCAAGGGAGAATAAGTAGCTTAAAATCTAAAATGTCAACAGTATGGATAATCAATAAGGATAAGGAATCAAATATGAATAGAAATATTCAAACATTGAAGGAAAAAGGAATAGAGAGACTAGAACAACTATATGACAGAGAGGGAACGGTAAGAGAAAATAAAATTAAACAATGGCTTGGAGAAGAAAATTGGTTACAGATAAGAGCAATCTGTGCATATTGCAAAATAAAAGAAAATATTAATATGGTTAAGAGAGAAGATAACGCCTTTGAAAAGATAATAAGAGAAAAGGGGGAAGGAAAGAAGGCACAGGCCAGCAAAATATATACAATGCTCATAGAAGCTGATGGATGTATAATACGGGATCTGAAAAGTATGTGGGAAAAGGAGCTGCAAATCACAGAACAAGAGATGAGCAATGTGGTAGAGACAATAGGGATGAAAAGGAATACCAGAGTACGAGAAATGAGGAGGAAAATATTGCACAAATGGTATCGTACACCCTGCCAATTAGCATACTACTATAAAAAGGGGAGTAGTCACTGCTGGCATGGATGTCATCAGAAAGGGCGGTTTATGCACATGATGTGGGAATGTGAATATGTACAATATTTTTGGCAGACTATACAAAATGAGTCAAATCAAATACTAGGAAATGAGTGGGTCATAACAAAGGAAATAGCGGTATTAGGGAAAAGAGAGGAAATGGGAAATAAAAGGGAAATAAAAGAAGCAATAATTGAATGTGCACAAGCAGTAATAGTATTAGGGTGGAAAGATAAATCAAAATGGACAGTAAATAAATGGTACCAATATATGGTGAAGCAAATGGAATTTGAAATTATGAATGTGAAACTAAATGTTGTAAAAACTAATGAAAATAGAACAAGAGAAATGGAAGAAAGATGGTGTTATGGTTGAGCCTTCGGACTCCGGTAATAGAAGAAGGGGTCATAAGACTCCTCGAGAGTCAGACTCTTTCGAGGAGCGTGAAAGAAAACGGCTCCGGGATTTGTTTACAGACCCGACAGATGAGGACTCATTTGAGGGTTTTTCTGAGGGTTTGGAGGAAGAGATGGCCAGCTCAGAGGAGGACGACATGGAATGGACTCGTGTGAGGGAGGATTTGGGTGTTGGGGAAACAGGCAATGACAGCATGGGAGGTGATTGGCGGGTTGCAGGATCAGACCCATGGACTGGCTGGAGGGATGGAGCGGGATCCACAGCTGGGGATGCTGTGGGGTGTAGTCAAAGGTGCTTAAGCTCTGATGAGGATGATGATGTTGGGGCACCTGGAATTGGGATGGCAGCTGACAGCGATGATGAGCTTGAACTGGGATAAATTGGGGTTTGGGACCAATGTCTAATTGCGTGGGCAAGGTAATCTGGACAAACACTTGGGCTTTTGTTGGGGAACTTCCTGAAGACGGGTGTGATTCGTTACTGGATACGTAAGTTTACCAAGGACACTGGGCATCGACGGCGGGAGGAACTGTGCGGGGTTTTTCTCTGTGCAACTTGTGTTTAATCTCGATAGCTTGGACCTCCGTCGTCTTTTTGACGGGCAATATCTACTCGCACTGGATTGACGCTGGACTGACTGACTTCGATTCCGGATTATCCCTTCTGCTGGTTATCGGTGAGACCTTTGGATTTCTAGACGACTACGCTTGGCTATTGACCTCTGGACCGGATTGGGACCCTGCTGACTGCCGTTACCCTGACTGCTGTGCCTGGACCTGGATATCGTTGGCCGCTGAACCTTAAACTGAATCCTGACTACGACCACGCTTTTCATTCGCTGCAGGAAGGAATAAACAAGCCTGGTTTATTCTCCTGCTGTTTCTGAGTAGCAGAGAGGAATCTGCTACCAGTCTGTTGTTTACATTCTGACTCCTGTTGATCCTCTTTTGTTTGCATTGTTTGCCAGGCTGAAGTAAGCACTTTTGATTTAATCCGGATTATACTTCTGTTTAATCCGGTTTATCCCTTTGAATCGTTTAAGCTCAAACTGAGTTGTTTTTTGTTACTTATCACACTGAAGTCAAGTGTTTGCCCTGTTCTTTGTCTCCTACGGGCGTTTTTAGTTCTGTAACCTCAATAAACTGAGTTTTGTTTTACTCGCTGGCGTTCTGTCTATGACAGATGGACAATGGTAAAGAACTATATCATGAATCAATCTGGAGATCAAGCCATAAGAAATAAGATACAAATGTTATATAGTATATAGGTTGGAAATGGATAAAGATAAAGATATAAAAAATGTCTCATAAAGAAACGAATATGTAAAAAGAAAACAATCCTCGTGTTGGTGGTGGGAATTGTAAATGTTTTGTATGTCTACGGTATGTATTGTTTGTGTTTAAAAAAATAAAAATTTATTTAAAAAAACAACAACAATGTACACATACATGGCAAACATTCACTGCCATATGAACATAGAGACGGAGACACAGAGGCAATTTAACATTCTCCAACATCCAGCTTACTGAGGGTATGCTCGATTTTGGCCACAAGGGGAGCAGCTGCTTCATCGTCCACTGTGACACCGAGTCCTTGATGGATACTTCCTCATTCCAAATGCTGGTGGATGATTTTTATCATGTCGTAAATTGGTTAAATGGGAGCCCTGGTGGTGAAGTGTATTAAAGCACTGAGCTGCTGAACTTGCAGACCGAAAGGTTGCAGATTCAAATCCCGGGAGGGGAGCGAACGCCCGCTGTTAGCTCCAGCTTCTGCCAACCTAGCAGTTCAAAAACATGCCAATGCGAGTAGATCAATAGGTACCGCTCCGGCGGGAAGGTAACAGCACTCCATGCAGTCATGCCGGCCACATGACCTTGGAGGTGTCTACGGACAATGCCAACTCTTAGGCTTAGAAATGGAGATGAGCACCAACCCCAGAGTCAGACATGACTGGACTTAACGTTAGGGGAAACCTTTACCTTTTTTTAATTGGTTAAATTAGCCTCCCCGCATAAGCAGTATCTAAATTTCCTACTTGATAGATGCAACTATCTTTCGGGTTGCTTAGATCAACAACAAGCAGGGCTATTTTTTAATGGTCGGGTGTTCACTCTAACATGGGCTGGCTTTAAACTCATGACCTCTTGTATCTCTGTTGCTGGTTCCATCTCTCTTCAAGCATTGAGAATCTTCTAAACTAGAAATATACTTCTTAGCTATTTAAGGCTTCTTTTATATTAAGTAAAAAAAAGCTACAAAAAGCTAGCACATACTTCTAGTACCTTCATAAAATTTAAAAAAGGATGTGTGAAGTTATAAGTATGAAAGATTCCAGACTATAAAGAAGAATCAAATTTTGGATTTATTTTACACTAATGGATAAATGAAAAATATATAATATACAACAAAACAACAATATAAGAATTTGAAGTTATTTGTGACATACTCAATAAAAGCATTACATGTTAGAGAAGAAATCAATAAGATTCCAAGTCTAAATGTATTATGAAACTAATGGAGTCATATGTGCCATTCATCAGGAAGATTGCATTTGAGATTAATTATTCAAGAAAAAATTTTGTGTAATGGAAATAAATACTAATCATATTAATCAGTTAACATTTTAATCCATGTTTTCAAAAATGTCAGAATTAGACCTCATTAGATCAGTTAGATTGTTTTCCACTTCAAAAAACTAAACCACTGATGATTTGAAGTATGCGTATTATGTCCTGCAACTATGATTTATCTTTATAAAAATCATCACCATCTTCTTAGCATTTTAAATGCCTGGAATTCAAGTATCCAGTTTAGATATCAATGCAGTTATATTCTGACATCCTAAATCTGATACTCGAATTTGATAGTTTGATAAGAGACTGATTGATATTCTTTGTTCAGATTTTTTTGTCCCGTTCACGATGTTAGGCATATTGAGCAAAAGCAAACTGACAAATAGAGTCAGCAAATGAAAATAAACGAATATCTCAAAAATACCACAATTCTGTCAAGCAATTGCTAGTCCAGCCATAAAAATGTAGTCCAGACAATTCTTCAACAATATATTAGATACAGACGTTAAACAGTTGTTCTATTTCTCATAAAATCATAGAACAATAGAGTGAAAAGAGACAACATGGTCTTCTAGTCCAGCTCTCTGCCATGCAGGAAAAGCAAAATCAAAGTATCCCTGGCAGATGGCCATCCAAGTCTTTGTTTAAAAGTTTCCAATGAAGGAGCTTCCACCACACTCTGCTTCCTCTTCCTTATGACACCCTTTCACATGTTTATACATGGTTATCATGTCTCCTCTCAACCTTCTCTTCTGCAGGCAAACATACCTAGTTATTTAAGATGCTCCTCATGGGGATTCATGGTCTCCAGACCTTTTATCATTTTAGTTGCCCTCCTCTGGACACCTTTAAACTTGTCAATATCTCTTTTCAACTGTGGTGCCCAGGAGAAGTCTAAACAAAATATAAAAGCACCAGGACTTTTGATTGAGACACTATACTCCATTTGATACAGCCCAAAATCCCATTGGCCTTTTAGCTACTGCATCATACTGTTGGTTCATGTTCAATTTGTTGTCCATGAAGACTCCAAGATCTTTCTCATATGGACTGCTGTCAAGCCAGGCATTACGCATTTTGTACCTTTGTATTTCATTTTTTTCTGCCTAAATGTAGTATCTTACATCTGCCATCCAACCTCTGAATTAAATAGGCCACACAACAAATATGAGTTAAACTATGGGCAACTTTTATTAATTTTACCTAATTAAACTTTGTAACTTGCAGATAATTCTAAAGAGTGGCATGAACTTGGTGTGGATCAAGCCAAGGTAGTGGCCCCACCTGGCCTACCTGTTGGCTAATTTGGGCGAAACATGTGGGTCCTCAGTTGAAATAACTGTGGGCTACCACTAAGGGAAACGTGATGAAGAATTCTGCCCCAAAGATTTAATGAGGACAGACTCTCCCCATTTCTAGGCCATTTTGTTCACCCTTACCTCAGTTATTTCAACCACAGGTAAGGTTTCATTTCTGGTCTACACACAAATGAGATGCCTTAGGTGTACACCAGAATGTCAATCACTTGCTCTTTTCCACCACAGATTAGAGGAAAGCATCCACTTTACCCCTATTCCCCACCAAGTCCTCCACCCAGCTCAAATGTCCCTCTGCAAGCTAAACAGGAACTGACTGTTGCCCAAATTTGAGAGCTGGATACCATCAACCAGGTAAGGTTTTGCCTATTGTGGGTAGTGTCAATAAGGTGCATGTAGAGTCCATACCTCCAGCCAAAGCCTATGTGTATGACCCCATGAATTTTGTTTTGGCCCCCCGGGCCCCTTGACATTGTTGCTACCTGGCCACCCAAGACCAGTATGATTGCAACCATACTGTATGGGTTTGAGGCCAAGCCTCCTGATTTTATGGAAATCAGCCAATGCCTGCAAATATAACACATGCCTTAGACAGGTCAAGTTATTTCACCAAGGTGGATAACCAAAAAACAGCAGGAAGAAAACCACTCACTGATTTAAACAGCAGTGGATACAAATTGTCTCAGCTGAGGCTTTCCTGACTTCCCATTGAACGGTGGCCATGCAGACTGGGTCCAAGTGTTGGTCATGGAGATTCCACAGGTCTGTCGCACAGCCCAGTGGATGTAGCTGTACCTGCAGCTAGGGCCCAGCCTCCTAAGCACCAACGGAACTGCATCTGAAAAACATGCACTGCAATACAACAAAACAATGTGAACGAGGAACAAAAGGTGTTGGTTAACGCTACCACATAAGTAGTTGGCTGCTGCTGCATTAGGCTGTACAGAGGGGAGGTAGTCAATTGTCCTTGCTGAAATTCATTTTGTTAGTTTTGGCCAAGCTCTCTAATCTGTTAAGGACCTTTTGGATTCCGATCGTGTCTTCAGGAGTATTAGCTATCTCTCCTAATTTGGTGTCATATGCAAACTTGATATGTATGCCCTCTAAACCTTCATCCAAGTTATTAATAAAGATGTTGAACAGTACTAGGCCCAGGACTGCACCCTACAGCACTTCATTAGTCATTTCTTTCCAGGATGAAGAGGAACCATTGGTGAGAACCCTTTGGGTGTGGTCACTTAACCAATTACAGATCCACTTAATAGTAGTATTGCTCGCCCACATTTGACTAGTTTGCTTGCAAGAAGGTTACGGGGGAATTTGTTGAAGATCTTATTGTAATCAAGGTATGCTACATCCACAGCATTCCCTGCATCTTACAGGCTTGTAACTCTATCGAGAAAAGAGATAACTCTGGCATGACTTCTCTTCACATAACTTTCTTTATTAAAATCTCCTTGCATAAAGAAAAAACCCCTGATCTTTTAAAAAGCCTCTCAACAAATGTGTTTTGATAATTTAGACTCAAGGAACTAACTTGCTATGTGTATAAACTTTCTCTGAAGTAAGAAGTAGCGAAACACTCAGAAGAAAAATTCTGTGTCCAAGGAAACCAATCTAGTGTGATAGAAAGCCACAAGGGTGAATGCTATTTTATGGTAGTGACATTTGGTGATTTCAGTAACAAGAGCATCTATATCCCTTGGGCTCAACAAAGCAACCCTAGGGAGTTTTAGGAGCTTGTTGGCCATTTGGACTTTGCCAGCAGGGCTGAAGTTCTTGGTTTAACTTTTTTTGGAGTTCTTAGCAGTCGCAATGTCTGTTTGGATTTGGGTAGATGAATTAGTTAAATTTTCTGTCCATTTCTGGTATAATAATACAGCTGCAGTTCAGATTATCAAATCTGTTTTCTAGGTCCCCCCAGAGTTATGTGCCTGATTTGGGTATTTGTTTTGCATTATCTTTGTTAAAACATTTTGTTTATGATTCTCCATGAGGGTGGAATGAAAAATGGGATAGTTGATGCTCTTTCCCACTAATATATGGAATGATGTAGACAACTAGCCCCAGAAGCATATGCTTGTCTGCTTCTGATGTCCATAGTTCTGTGGAGTCCTGGAGGAGTGAGGTTTCAAGTCATTGGCTTGTCTTAGCTACTAGCACCAGAAACACGAAGAAGGCAGATAGGACTTAAGTATTTTAAGTTCAGGAATGGGCTTCAAGCTATTCAGCTAATTGATAATATTCTGCATATTTGGTTTTTCTTTATTTGATTTTATCTTTTTTAGTGGTAAGTGGCTGGCTTTGCAGTCTGTTAGAACTCCAGCCCAGCTTATCTGTCCGAACGTGTCTCCCGCTATGACCCATCTCAAAGCTTAAGATCATCAGGTGAGGCCCTGCTCATGGTCCCGTCAGCCTCATAGGTGCAGTTGGGGGGACGAGAGACAGAGCCTTTTCAGTAGTGGCTCCCTGCCTATGGAACGCCCTCCCCATTGAAGTCAGGCAGGCTCCCTCCCTCCTTTCTTTCCGAAAGAGAACAAAAATGTGGTTATGGGACCAGGCATTTGAGCATGAGTAGCAGCAAAAATGAGATATGAATATATGACCTACTGACAGACCCCACCTGGACATGGAAAGCACCTTAAATGTATATTTAAATGTATAATTATGTATATTTTTAATGTATATTCTTAATTTTATTGTAATTTTTAATCTTGATGGATTTTTAAATTTGATGAAAACTGTTTTTTGATGTGTATGTTTATATTGTAAGCCGCCCTGAGTCCCCTGATGGGTGAGAAGGGCGGGGTAGAAGTGATGTAATAAATAAATAAATAAATAATCATTATTGTTTTCTTTGAAGGCTCATGGACACTATGGGAGATTTTAAGGCATAGAAGGCTTTGAAAGAGTGCTTTTAGGAAAAGAGTAAGAGTTGTAGTTAGTAGGAATTCCTTATCCCCTTATATTCTTAAGGGCCTGAAGTGGAGGATATGTTGCCAGTCATTTCAACCTCCTAGTATACTATCCTTTTTCATACTTCAGGCCTGACTGCATTATTTGGAGCTTTGCATGTAAATGAATTAGTCATATAAGCAAAATGGGATATCTCAAGCTGAGCAATGACTCTTGGAAATTTAATTCTAGCTAAGCATCATCTGGTTTTAAGATTTATTTTAGGAGTTCCAAGACAGATCAGGAGGGGAAGGGACAGAAACCTGCAGTTTGTCCAGCTGATCATTAGAGAACTTATGTTTTCACGATGTGCACTCTCACCCAAAAATTTCCAGAATTTGGATGGAGTGCCCTGGATTTTTATTTCCCAGTAAGGGACAAGCCAGGGAGCAATCTAAATATTAGCTAGTCTAGGGAGATCGGAGCCCTTGGTAGTGCAGTGCCTGCTGAACTTGCTGACAAAAAGGTTGGCAGTTCAAATCCGGGAAGCAGGGTGAGCTCCCGCTGTTAGCGCCAGCTTCTGCAAACCTAGCAGTTTGAGAACATGCAAATGTGAGTAGATCAATAGGGACCGCTCCAGCAGGAAGGTAATGGTGCTCCATGCAGTCATGCCAGCCACATGACCTTGGAGATGTCTACAGACAATGCCAGCTCTTGGGCTTAGAAATAGGAATAAGCACCAAGCCAAACAGGGAAAACCTTTACCATTTAACCTAGGGAGATTAATTTAAAACGGTCAAATAAAGTGTATCTTACTTAGCACAACTTTTGGTGTCTGGTCTTGTTATTCTCTGGTTGGTCATCGATATTTAGCACCAGGCTTTAGAATAACTTGAAAAGAGTTTTTTTAACCTCTTCACAACAATAAAGCATGTTTTGATATTGCAGAATGTGTGCTGTACTGTGAAAGGGTGTGGGTTTCCAAGGACTGATGTTTTCCTCAAGGTGACATTCATATCGATTACTGTCTCTTTGTTGTTCATACATTCACTTTCAATTTGAATTTCATGTCAGCTCAGCTTTTGTGCATTAGTTTAAACAGAAGATAAGAGGGTGCCAATAGAAAAATAAAATGTTCTGTTCCTCAGAACTAGAGGAAGATTTTTGTTTGTTTGTTGAAATACTCGTTGTAGAGGCAGGCCATCCTTTCAGGGATTAAAAAAACATTAATACTTCTACTTAGAATGCTTATTCTCTTTGTAATCTTTATTTTCAGTTATTGAGATCTAGGTGACTGTAGAGTACTTCTAGCAGTCCCCCTTTTCTATTTTTATTTCTGTGTGCAAATATGCTTCTGCCAACTAACCACAGAAAGCTATGGGATGTTGTGGTTACATTAATGGAATTACATTAATGCTTTGAAGAGCCAAATCTTTCACTTCTTGATTAATAAAGTCATTGGATGTCCTTAGGCTTGTCTCTTTTCTCAGATTACTCTACATTGCATAGGGTAGCTGTGAAAATAAAATGGAGAGGGCCATGTGAACCTCCTTGATCTTATTGGAAGAAAAGCCATATGTAAATGTAATTATTACATTTTTAAGAAATTTATTTATTTATTTATTTATTTCACATATGTTTTCTCACCCTTCTCACCCTGGAAGGTGACTCACCATGGACTTACAGCAGGCAGCAATTTGATATCAATACATATAAACATAAAAATAAACAAATACAAGTAAAACCATACAATTAAACATTAATTATTAAAACATCAGTTAAAATCACATAATCCATATCATAGTCCAAGATCTGTCCAACTGTCAATTCCATTATTCTTTATCCTTATTGCACTACTTACTGGTTGAATGCTTGGCCCCACAGCCATGTCTTAAATCTCTTCCTGAAAAATAGGAGGGAGGGAGCTTATCTGATTTCATTGGGGAGGGAGTTCCATAGACAAGGGGCCACCACTGTGAAGGCCCTATCTCTTGTCCCCACAATTGCGCTTACGAAGGTGGTGGGATCAAGAGTAGGGCCTCCCCGGATTATCTTATCCAAGTAACAAGAAAAGTTAACTTGGTAAAGGGAGTGAGTAGCAATTAGGAAAGGTTATGGCAAGAATGGGAGTAATCCAGTGGGAAAGCTGGTGGGACTGAACTCTAGATACTTGGATAGGCACAAATGCTCATAGCACCATTAATGACAAGGTCTGTTGGGAATTCCCTTACATTCCTAGCTGCAATCCTCTTTGAACTATTTCCTTCTCTCCATTCTCAGGGGACAGCAAGAGATTGAATCATAATGATTCTAATGGGAGAATAATGCCAGGTGTTCCTAAGCAGCACGTGACAACTGTAGAAGGATCACCAACAAACATACCAAGTAAGATAAAACATGAAGGTAATCTTGGGACCTTATCACTTGAACTATGGGATTTGCCATGTATAGTTGGGGTCTGGTGTGGGGCATGGGGGAGCCTGTTACCCCATGCCTCACATTGTCCGACTTATTATTATTATTAACTTTATGTTTGTATCCCACCCATCTCCCCGAAGGGACTAGGGACAGTTCACATGGGGACCAAGCCTGGTAATAAACAATAAAGCACAATAACATAAACATGTAAAATTATAAGGCATATAAAATACAATATAAACAAACTAAAATAAAACCAAAAAAAAGGCTCAAAACTGAAAACCAATAGTCAGGGGCAGTGAGCGTAATCAAAAATGGTGGCAAGGCAGTAAAAATTATATGTGCAATATCTTGCAGATTCTAATAAAATGGGCCAGAAAAGTGCAATAGCTGGGTATAGGTGGAGGTAAAGAACACCGTCAATATGTGTCATTTTAGTCCAACGCACATTGAAAAAACCAAGTTTTCAGGTCTTTCCAGAATGTGACCAAGGCAGGAGCTAGTCTGATTTCTCTCGGAAGGGAGTTCCAGAGCCTAGGGGCTACCACCCAGAAGGCCCTCTCCCTAGTCCCCACCAACCGTGTTTGAGACGACGGTGGGAGCGAGAGGAGGGCCTCCTTACCCCATCACACCGGGGAAGCATCCATCATCAGCTTCTCCCCATTGTTTCTAATGCAACATTGGAAGTCTTCCGTGTTGCCGTGGTGGTGGTGTACAATGATCCCTCTTCACTTTTACCATGGACCCCCGCCAGAAGTAGTTTGACAACATGGGATGGGAACCAGCAGTGCAAGAGAAGTAGGATAGTGTCAGAACCCTGGCTGCTGGGCACCAAAAACCATACACGGAGGCCAATCTCTATCTAATATCTTTATTAAGGAAATATATAAAAGCAATAAAAACAAGTGAAGAATATAGTTCAGAAGCAGACCTTTCAAATGAGGTCAAATATAGTCCAAAAATGTATTGTCCAATAATTGATATTAGAGTTCAAAGTTTTAATCCACTTGACCGAAACACACACTTTGCCAAGCAATAGTGTGGGGAAATGTCAGAGTCTTAGAGTCCAATGAAGCTTGATAGCAAGGCTGGAAATAAACTTGATTCTTGGCTAGGTCCGCGACTAGGAACAGGGCAAAACATGAAGCGTGGAGCGTCTGTGGAACAGGGCAAAACATGAAACATGAAGCGTCCGTGGTTACACAGCAAGGCCAGGCAAAGGCTTGGAAGCTTGATCCGGGAAGCAAGGAACTGGGGTTACGATGTCCACACACGATCTCTCTCCTGAAGCTGATCAATTGACTCCGCAAAGAATCTCCCGTGTCAACCACCTATATTGGGTCTCGTTTCCCGCCAACAAATCTCTTTCCCTAGAGAACAAGAAACGAAACCCAACTCTGTCCAGATGCAAGACTCCTTAGATTTTCCCAAGGGAAGCAGGCCTAATCAGTCTGTTGTTTGGTTGCAATCCGCAAACTCCTCCGCTGGGCTTCTCTGACTCCTCTGTCTTTAGAATAAAATTATTTCCTGGGAAACGGAGGGGAGTTCTGCCCAAGGCCTGTTTTACTGAATTCTTGAGGGCAAACATCAATATCCGGCAGGTGAAGAAACTCCGGCTCTTGTTGAACCAGCGAAAACCCCATGTTTTCATCTTCATCTGCCACAATAGTACTAGGAACAGGACTACAGGGCCCATGCGGCATCACAGATAGTCATATGCCACCAAATTTAGCCTATCTGATGAGGTTGTAGGTTATGCTTTTCTTTGTCCAAATGTGCTTGTTTTGTTACTTCTGAGCTTTGACCTACTTTTGTGACACTCTGCAGCTATGGCAAATCAGTACATGGTGTCTTGGAAATAAACTTTTCTAAACCCTGGTTCCTATCATTGAAAGCCAGCCAAGAAAACCATAGCTGTGCTCCTGTACATGACTGTAAAAAACATACAACAACAACAAGTAGAAAACAGCCTCTTGCCTTTTCAGGTACCATACGCCTACTGCCTGAGATAGATGTGCCATTTTGTCTAGTGGTAATGTGGATCCAGTGTAGTCACTTAGATGATTCTGCCTGTTGGGTATTGATTTTCCACTCTTTTCCTCTCTGTTTGATGATTTAGATTTGGGCATTTCCATTCCTGAATTGCTGTGATGGTCTCTTAGTATAAATAATACTAAAATGCAATCATTAACACAAAAATAACATCATCAATCTAAGAAAAATTAAGATGTGCAAACTTTTCAAATGAAATCTTGTTTGGTAAATCTAGGCACTTAGTAGGAGGAACAGCCATTCTCAGCTAACAGCTACTACATATTCCAGAGTATTCATGCATTAAGTGATGCCATAACTACATATTCCAGAGTGTTCATGCATTAAGTGATGTCAGACAGATTGTTTGGGTTTTTTGATTTGCAGTTATTGTGTGTTGATTGCAAAAAAATGAGCGTTCAGACTGGAACTAAACACTGAAGCAGACAAAGAATGACATAATCATGTTGTACATTTTAAAGAAACAGAAATGCCACAACTGGAATGCAAAATGGATCAAACTGTAATACTGGTACAAATAGCTTTTAAAAATAGGAATCAAATAAGAAAGATTGATAGAAAGTTATGACGATGGAGGGCTACAGGAATCACCTTCCCTCAAATCTGTGTTGAAACACCTTTTTAGGGTTTTACTTCTTTTCAAAAAGCATTTCCAAAGAAGTAGCTAAGCAGAAAATCAACCTGCTAAGACTGAGGTGATTATTCAGAAATCTGTTAGTCTAAAAGATGCCACCCAGCCTTTAGCATTTTTAATAAACCATTTGGAGTTAGTTGTGAGAGTTTGGTGGCTTCATTTGTTAAGGAATTCACTAATGGTTAAACATGACAAAAACATAGGATTTCAAATACCACAATAAAATGAGCTCTTCAATTGGGGCAATTCACAATCAAATGGCAATTTAGTCTCTGACTGTAAAGTAGTGTACCCTAGACCCCCCCCCCCCCCCGCTAATTTCACACATATACAAGTGAGAATTGATCTACCAAACAGCAAGGAATCAAGGGTAGTAATGTGTTAGTGGATGAAAGTATGGACAGTGTTTAGAAACAGTGATAACAGATAAATTCCATATTGAAGATTAGTAGGCAAGTGATAATGGCATACTCACCACTATTGTAATGGCCAAACAAATCTGTGGGGAGGTGGGGTTGCAGTGGTCTTTCAGCAGTCCATCTCCCTGATCAGATGCATTGTTCGTCAATCTACTGGGTTTGAGTGTATCCACTTGAAAGTGGGAACCCGGGACAGCTTGGGGATTCTGCTGGTGTACCATCCATCCCGCAACACCGCAGTCTCCCTGCCCGAGTTAGCAGAAGTGGTCTCTAGCATGGTGTTGGTTTACCAGCGACTGGTAGTGCTGGGAGACTTTAACATCCACGATGAGACCACTTTAAGTGGTGCAGCTCAAGACTTCATGGCTGCCATGATGACCATGGGGCTGTCCCAAGTAATATCAGGTCCCACTCATCAAGGTGGACATACACTCGACCTAGTTTTTGTTGCGAGTGGTCGGAGTTGAAGAGCAAACTATTCTTCCGTGGGCCGGGCCCGGGGGGGGGGGGAACCCATTGAGGTCATGTGGGGGAGGAGGAATGGCAGTCACCAGTTTCCCAGGGAGAAGCACAACAGGGTTCTTGTGACCCTGGATAACAGGTGTGGTAGCCTTCACGGCAGTCCGTCCGGGCTGAAGGTCCTGCTGTTTAATGCCAGATCTGTCAATGGAAAATCACCAATCATCCAGGATTTAATCCAGGATGAGTGGGTGGATCTGGCCTGCATCACCGAGACCTGGTTGGATGAGCTGGGTGGAGTAAATCTTACCCAGCTGTGTCCTCTGGGTTTTGGGGTGCATCAGCAGGCCAGGCCTGGGGGGTGGGGAGGTGGGGTTGCAGTGGTCTTTCAGAAGTCCATCTCCCTGGTCAGATGCATTGTTCGTCAATCTACTGGGTTTGAGTGTATCCACTTGAAAGTGGGAACCCGGGACAGCTTGGGGATTCTGCTGGTGTACCATCCAACCCGCAACACCGCAGTCTCCCTGCCCGAGCTAGCAGAAGTGGTCTCTAGCATGGTGTTGGTTTACCAGCGACTGGTAGTGCTAGGAGACTTTAACACCCACACCGAGACCACTTTAAGTGGTGCAGCTCAAGACTTCATGGCTGCCATGATGACCATGGGGCTGTCCCAAGTAATATCAGGTCCCACTCATCAAGGTGGACATACACTCAACCTAGCTTTTGTTGCGAGTGATGGCCTGGTCGGAGTGGAAGAGCAAACTATTCTTCCGTTGTCATGGCCCAACCACTATCTGATCATCTTAAGATTCACCATGACCTCAAACTTCCACAGGGGTGGCAGACCCATTAAGATGGTCTGCCCCAGGAGACTTATGGATCCGGATAGATTTCTGAGGTCTCTTGGGGATCTTCCTGCCTTGGAGGCTGATGATCCTGCTGATGCCTTGGTTGATCGCTATAATAGAGAGATGGCCAGGGCAATAGACACGATCGCCTCCGAAAGTCTCCTTTTGTCGCACAGTCACTCCAGCGCCCTGGGTCTCCAAGGAGCTGGCAGTGATGAAGCGCTCAAGAAGGAGACTAGAGTGCTACTGGTGGAAATCTCATGGCATCTCTGACCAAGCACAGGCTAGAGCCACTATTAAGGCCTACTCTGTAGTGTTGCAGGCAGCCAGGAAGGCTTTCTCAACTGTTTGCATCGTGTCTGCAATGAATAGAGCTTCAGAGTTGTTTCGGGTCACTGGGGAGCTCCTCCACCCTCCTGAGGTTGGAGGGGTACCCGAAGACTCGGCAACTCCATGCAGAGAGTTCGCTCACCATTTTGCAGACAAAAACGCTCAGATCCACTCCGACTTGGATGCCGTCTTGATGCAATGCCAGATGAGGTAACTGAGGTGTCTGTCTGTTCGATCTTGTGGGATTCCTTTCGTCTTGTGCAACCTGATGATGTGGACAATATCCTTGGAACTGTGAGGGCGACCACTTGTGCTCTTGAACTTTGCCTTTCTTGGCTACTAAAACAGGCCCGTGGTGGGTTAGCAGTTTGGTTTGTAAGAATAATCAACGGCTCTTTGGAGCAGGGCAAATTTCCATCATGCCTTAAACAAGCTATACTGAGGCTAGTTCTGAAGAAGGCCTTCCTTGATTCTATCATTTTAATTAACTTCAGACCAATCTCGAACCTCCATGTTTGGGCAAGGTTCTGGGGTGGGTGGTTGCCTTTCAACTCCAGGGATTCTTGGATGACACCGATTTTCTAGACCAATCGCAGTCTGGCTTCAGACCTAGGTACAGCACAGAGATGGCTTTGGTTGCCTTGGTGGACGACCTCCACAGAGAACTGAACAGGGGGAGTGTGACCCTACTGGTTCTCCTGGACATCTCAGTGGCTTTTGATACAATCGATCATGGCCGTTCCCAGTTGGTGAAGCTGGGGGACACCTGCTCAGACCCATGGCCATTGACCTGTGGGGTATCACAAGATTCAATTCTGTCTCCCATGCTCTTTAACATCTACATGAAACCGCCGGGCAAGGTCATCCAGAATTTTGAAGTTTGGTGCCATCTCTACTCAGATGACACCCAACTCTACTATTCTTTTCCATCAAAATCCAAGGAAGCCCCTTAGATACTGGACCAGTGTCTGGCCATTGTGTTGGCCTGGATGAGGGCGAAAAAGCTGAAGCTTAATCGTAACAAGACAGAGGTCCTCCAGGTCGGTTGAACATCTGATCGGGGCATAGGGTGGCAACCTGTGCTCGACGGAGTCGCACTCCCCCTGAAGGTGCAGGTCCACAGCTTGGGGGTCCTCCTGGACTCACCGCAGACACTTGATGCTCAGGTGTCAGGGGTGGCTGGGGGGGGGGCTTTGCGCAATTAAAACGTGTGCACCAGCTATGACCATACCTCGTGAAGTCTGATCTGGCCACGGTGGTCCATGCCTTAGTTACCTCTATATTGGAATATTGCAACACTCTATACATGGGGCTGCCCTTGAATATGGCCTGGAAAATTCAATTCGTCCAGAGCTCGACAGCCAGATCAATAACTGGAGCGAATTACAGGAAGCGGTCAACCACCCTGTTTAAGGAGCTCCATTGGCTGTCGTTTATCTTCCGAGCCCAATTCAAGGTGCAGGTTATCACCTACAAAGCCCTGAACAGTTTGGGACCCACCTACCTTCATGACAGCATTTCCCCCTATGAACCTACATGGCCTCTTCATTTGTCAGGGGAGGCCCTCCTCTCGCTCCCACCACCTTCACAGTCATGGTTGGTGGGGATGAGGGAGAGGGCCTTCTCCATTGTGGCCCCCTGGCTCTGGAGCTATCTCCCCAGGGAGATTAGGCAAGCCCCTACCCTTCTAATTTTTAGGAAGAGCCTGAAAACTTGGCTCTTCCAACAGGCCTTTGGTGAATTATCCTTGCCCTTATGTTTAGGTTTTGTCCTATTGATTAACAGTATCTCTGTTGCACTTTATTCCATCCCTTCAGTTGGAAATAGTTCTCATGTTTACCTCATCGCAAGCCCCTATCATGATAATAGTCCCGGGTTTTTACCTCTCCTCCAGTTTATATTCCTCACTACATGCACAGTCTTCTGGCCCAGTTCATTTTTATGAGCTTTCCCAGGTTTTTATCTAACTACGTTTGATTGTAAATGTGATTTTAATATGTTTTATAGATTTGTTTTATATTTACAAACAGTTACATTGTTTGTAACTATCTGGGCTTGGCCCCGTGTAAGACACCCCGAGTCCCTTTGGGGAGGTGGAGGCAGGATATCAAAATAAAGTTATTATTATTATATTATTATGTTGTGAGCCACCCTGAGTCCCCCGGGGAGATAGGGCGGGCTACAAATAAAGCATTATTATTATTATTATTATTATTATTATTATTATTATTATTATTATTATTATAGCAGAAATAATAGCAGAAGATATCTCTACAGATGTCCCGATCATCAAACACTCTCTGCTTCATTCGGAAAAATGCTGTACTCGCAGAGCTCAAGCGGTGTTCTATTTCAGTGTCAATGTTGACTTTTGTGGAGAGGTGGCTGCCAAGTTAGTGGAAATGGTTTATAAAGCCATTGTCCTCCCAACCCTGCTCTACGCCTGTGAAACGTGGTTGTTCTACAGACGTCACACTCAACTCCTGGAGCGTTTCCATCAGTGTTACCTCAGAAAAATCCTGCAAATCTCTTGGGAAGACAGGCAGACAAATGCCAGTGTGCTGGAAGAAGCAAAGACCACCAGCATTGAAGCAATGCTCCTAGGCCATCCACTCCACTGGACTGGCCACGTTGTCCAAATGCCCAATCACCATCTCCCAAAGCAGTTATTCTATTCCCAACTCAAGAATGGAAAAGGGAATATTGGTGGGCAGGAAAAGAGATTTAAAGATGGGCTTAAAGCCAACCTTAAAAACTGTGGCATAGACACTGACAACTGGGAAGCCTGGCCCTTGAGCACTCTAACTGGAGGTCAGCTGTGACCAGCAGTGCTGTGAAGTTCAAAGAGGCACGAATGGGAAGCTTAAGGGAGAAACGTGCCAAGAGGAAGGAGCATCAAGCCAACCCTGACCAGGACCGCCTTCCACCTGGAAACCGATGTCCTCATTGCGGGAGAACATGCGGATCAAGAATAGGTCTCTTCAGCCACCTGCGGACACCCCCCCCAAGACCCCACAACTGGATGACCATCATCCTCGGCCTATGAGGGATTGCCTAAGTAAGTAAGTAAGTAGAAGATAAAATTATATTTGGACTCATGCTCTACTTATGGGCTTTCTGTAGGTATCTGTGAAGAACATAATTCTATATCAGGTTTTGACTTGATTCACTAAAGTTCTTCTAATGTTCACATTCATCAAAACATCTGCAATGAGTACTAAAGATAACTATGACCCTTTTAGAAAGACAGAGCTGTGAATATCACAGACATATCCTGCAATTGCAATAAGATAGCAATGTTGACCAAAATTCATTTTCTAGCAAAAGTTTTATTAAGCCAATCACAATTAAAATTACTCTTTCCAAAGAGACATTTCTTAATCAGTTACAGCAGTGTTTTTTAAAAAAAATATGCAGAAGAAAAGGGGGAACAATGTTAGATTTATATAGTTGGAAAACCATTTTTCCATTCTATCTCAAAACTATTTGTAAACGATGAGTAGTCTCAATAGATTACACACCAATGGCCATGAGTGTACTGGAAACAAAAAAAAGCCAAAAAAATACATTCTCAAACTGAAAGTGATAAGTAGATCAAAGATTTGGAAAGTCTCCCTGGAAGAGGAGACCCATGCCAGCCCCAAAGAGAGGGTTCTACGGCACCTGGCGAGCTTTCAAGAAGCAAAGATCAAAAGATTTCCCTATTTCCCAATAAGAGGTTCACCCAGGTTGGAAGCAAAGATCACTGACATGTATTCTGTCCAACTGGAGCAGGATGATGGTAGCAATAGATTGCAAGAAGAACCGGCATGCCATTACATAGGAAAATGCACTTTTATATTTTACAATTTGCTCAGGAAGGATTTTATGGTGATTTTTTGGTTATTGAGAACTGACTGCAAAAGGGTTGCTTTTTGCAGACGAAAAAGTGAAAGCAAGCTGGATACAGTTTTATTGCTTTGGGTTAATGTGTAACAAGAGTCAATGGAGTTTCAATAGAGAGAGAGTGCCTGAGGTTTTCTGCGGAAACAATGTATCTATGTGGTTGAGGTTCTTCTGAAAGGGGAAAAACCAGAGTTCCTGTGAGCCTATGGAACTCCTGGCAGAGATCAGCTGTATGTCAGAGCAATATGAATCATAGAATCATAGAATCATATAATAATAGAGTTGGAAGAGACCTCATGGGCCATCCAGTCCAACCCCCCACTAAGAAGCAGGAAATCGCATTCAAAGCACCCCCGACAGATGGCCATCCAGCCTCTGCTTAAAAGCCTCCAAAGAAGGAGCCTCCACCACAGTCTGGGGGAGAGAGTTCCACTACCGAACAGCCCTCACAGTGAGGAAGTTCTTCCTGATGTTCAGGTGGAATCTCCTTTCCTGTAGTTTGAAGCCATTGTTCCATGTCCTAGTCTGCAGGGCAACAGAAAACAAGCTTGCTCCCTCCTCCCTATGACTTCCCCTCACATATTTGTACATGGCTATCATGTCTCCTCTCAGCCTTCTCTTCTGCAGGCTAAACATGCCCAGCTCTCTAAGCCACTCCTCATAGGGCTTGTTCTCCAGACCTTTGATCATTTTAGTCGCCCTCCTCTGGATGCTTTCCAGCTTGTCAACATCTCCCTTCACCTGTGGTGCCCAAAATTGGACACAGTATTCCAGATGTGGTCTGACCAAGGCAGAATAGAGGGGGAGCAGGACTTCCCTGGATCTAGACGCTATACCCCTATTTATGCAGGCCAGAATCCCATTGGCTTTTTTAGCAGCCGCATCACATTGTTGGCTCATGTTTAACTTGTTGTCCACGAGGACTCCAAGGTCTTTTTCGCACACACTGCTGTCAAGCCAGGCGTCCCCCATTCTGTATCTTTGATTTCCATTTTTTTCTGCCGAAGTGAAGTATCTTGCATTTGTCCCTGTTGAACTTCATTTTGTTAGTTTCGGCCCATCTCTCTAGTCTGTCAAGATCGTTTTGAATTCTACTCCTGTCTTCTGGAGTGTTGGCTATCCCTCCCAGTTTGGTGTTGTCTGCAAACTTGATGATCGTGCCTTCTAACCCTTCGTCTAAGTCGTTAAGAAAGATGTTGAACAGAACCGGGCCCAGGACGGAGCCCTGCGGCACTACACTTGTCACTTCTTTCCAAGATGAAGATGACGCATTGGTGAGCACCCTTTGAGTTCATTTGCTTAGCCAATTACAGATCCACCTAACCGTAGTTTTATCTAGCCTACATTTTACTAGTTTGTTTGCCAGAAGGTCGTGGGGGACTTTGTCGAAGGCCTTACTGAAATCCAGGTACGCTACATCCACAGCATTCCCTGTATCGATCCAACTCGTAACTATCGAAAAAAGAGATCAGATTAGTCTGGCATGACTTGTTTTTGGTAAATCAGTGTTGACTACTAGCAATGACCGCATTTGTTTCTAAGTGTTCACAGACCACTTCCTTAATGATCTTTTCCAGAATCTTGCCTGGTATCGACGTGAGGCTGACCGGAGTGTGGGGGCTTGCATGTTCAACATCAACTGTACCGCTCCAAACATCATCCCAATTAAATCTATCTCTCTCCATTATATAGCTCACTGGGAACCTGTCATGGAAGTCTTATATCAATTTTAGGTGTGATGTAGCACATCATTGTATTTCTTAAAATAATATTCAATAGCTAGATCAGTCAACTACTGTATAACAGATAAGAGATGTCACTTTTCCCTCTGATCCAGAAAGCAAAATGCTTTAGTTTTACCTTTTTATATGTATATGCACATTTTCTTATGATTCCTTGAAAGACAGGTCTAAATTGAGCTGGGAAAAATTATTTTATTACTTATTATCATGATGTCACAAGTAATAAATAGTGAAGAAGACTGGGTCTCAGTAAGCTTGCACTGTGAGGACTTGTCCTATATAGTATAATGGTCCCCATAGGACATTACAAGGAAGATGTAGGACATGGGACACAAAGCTGCTGTTCTTCACAATAGCCTAAAGTATGCTATATCCTAACCTCAAACTTGGAGAATTTTTCCTTGGGTTTTTAAATGGAGGGGTTAAAATACTGGAATTTCTAACTTTATTGCATGATCTTTTCCCTCCCTCCTGGAGACAATTAAAGTTTCATTTAAAATCCTACCAAGACTCCTCATGCAGAGGAACAGACAGAGAAAAAAACAATACTTTTAATTACATTTTTTCAACCAAAAAGTCTATAGAGTGAGTGACCAATATTAAAAGTACTGATTTGAGTGACTGAAAGAGAACAATTTATTCCAAGCACAAAAGAAAAGCATTTTTTTCAAAGCATTCAATATCCGGGGGGGGGGGGGGGGGGGGGAGAGAGAGTATGTGCAGCACAAGATGAAAGGCTTTCTGATACATTAGTCTAGAAAGGTGTCAGTTTGCTTTTTTGATCTGTGAAATGCATAGCTGGAGGAAGAAACAGCAGGCAATTAACAACTGATGGTATTTACAGTTAAGAGCCAATGGGAGCCAATTAAGTTTTCCTTAAAAAAGGAGGAGGGCACTTTAGTAGATGTGGTCTTGAAAATAATCCATCTAATGATTCAAGGTATCATCACAACTGGGAATAATTTTTTAAGTAAGTGCAGAAGTGGAACATAAGTGGGATGCATGAATCATTTTTTCACCTGTCAAAGGGAAAATTCAGAGGCTTGCACTTACAACCCACATTTTGCATGGTGTTTGTTGTTCAGCTCCCACATCACTGTGCATGGTATACATATCATTGAGAAATGAGAGAACTGCTCTTTCCATTTTTAGTAATAATTAGGTAGTATGTAATCCAAATGCAGTCCACATATCTGGGATCAAGGCTGCATTTACACTGTAGAATGAGTGCAGTTTGACACCACTTTAACTGCCATGACTCAATACTAGGAATCATGGGAGTAACCTATTTACACAAATCTGCTCACAACAAAGTGCAGTGTTTACAGTGGACTCTGCACAAAATGCTTCAGCAGGACTCCACAAAAAGGGAAATCAGACTGTTTAGCATATATCCATATACCAGAAGTCACAGAAATATTGCTTGGGCAGAAAGGGGTCTTAAATGGGGAAAGTTTAGGAAACCTTGGTCTAGTGGAAACTTGCTCTTCAAATAATTCAAAAAGTTTATTTATTTATTTGTTTATTTAAAACATTTATATTCCGCCCTTCTCACCCTGAAGGGGACTCAGGGCAGAGCACAACATATATACGGCAAACATTCAATGACGGAACATAAAATAAACCATAAATATACATAAACACTAAAATCAGTTATCTTCACATTACTATTTGCCCTAACTTGTTAGTAAAATTTCAGACATAAATTTCTATCAGACTATAATAATTTGCTGGGCTTTTAAAGTCCTACAACAGAGCTAAGTAATTATGTCCCACCCCCTCCCAAACCTTCTAACTAATCTTATTGAATGAGGGATTATGGCAGTGGGAGGCAAGATGGGCAAAAGTAGCAGCCAAGGGTACTAGTCAGACTATTCTTGAAAATTACCGGAGCTAATACTGGCCTGAATGTCTAGTTTTAGTTTTGTTCGATTGTGTTCTGAAAATTCCTTTTACATCACATTTCATCACATCATATGCATCCAATTGGTCATCAGCTTCCCTTCTACCGCAGATTCCTATTATTCTCCTGTCTGCAGCTATTAATAACTTATACTCATCAACATTGCCCAGTCCCACAATATTCCTGTCCCCTACCTTGTTACAATGAGATCCTTCTGCCTCTGTGCTAGTATACCAGCAGTAATGTGACATCAGAGGACAAGATTCTCCTCCTCTCCCTTATTAGACCCAAACTAGTTATTTTCCTTTTATTTTATATTTTAGATTTATTTCTTTATTGTTTTTAAATACTGAAATTGCATAATTATGTTAAAATAAATATGAAAAATTAAATATCAAGCAACAACAGTAGTGCCGTAAGGTAGGGTTAGAAAGGTGTGCCGAAGTATGATTGTGGGACCATGGATTGGCAAATTGATGAAATTCCACTAATGAAGAGAGTTGGGATATCAAGGGTGTATCTGCTATCAAAGATGGACTTCAGTATAATAGGCAGATTCGTATGATAAAGTCCCTTGTGCTTATAAACTTTTGAATCAAGGCATTTGGATAATAATTGTCAAGGTTTCTGAGATTAATTTATGACATATATTTCGTGCCTTTGTAAATTATTTATTTTTATTATTAAGTTGTTTTGCAATTTACAATCTCATTCTGCTTAGTTGAATGTATGTGTGTATGTATTGCCATATGTATTCACATGACCAAAAGAAAAGTTGAATAATATTTACTTGATTTATTGCATTTCTTGTGAATCTTTGATACTGATGTTTCATGTATTTTTGAAATAATAATAACAATAATTGCAACAACATGTTATATAGGTTCCACATTGTTAGAGCTTTTTACAATAAAAGCTTACTGCTTTTGTGACTGAGGAGAAAAAAGAAACCATCATAAAGTCTTGCCCGTAAAGTATAAATCTCATGATCATGCAGAAGATGAATGGTAAACCAAAGGTTGTTGGCAAATCAAAAAGGATTCAGACCAGAACTATAAAGATGATAAAGGGCCTCAAAGACAAATCCAGATAGGAAAACTGAAAAGAACAGAACAAGTTTGGCCTGAGAGAGAGAAAAAAAAGATTAAGGGGGAATATGTTGACAGTTTTGAAATATTTTAAGATAAGTTTGGAAGAAGTGGGAAAGTAATTGTTCAATCTATTTGTTGCAGCAATTCCTTTAAACTTACAGTGCAGTAGATTTCAGTTAAAGACCAAAAAGAACTCTCTGGTTATAAAGAAGACAGATGAGTGCCAAAGTAACATAGACAATTTTGGAAATAAATTCCTCCAAATTTATCATAACCTTTTTATTATATGATTCCATCCATTCTCCAGGCAGGCCTTTAGGGCTCAAACATTTTTCCATGACACCTTTTTCATGTAATCTCTATTTTCCTTCACAACATTGTTCAAGACACAACAACTGTATTCTCTCAAAAACAACATTTCTTAACAGAATCCAACAGTTGATATTCACTAGCAGAGCAGAATAACCAATGGAAATGGGAATGGGAGGCACAATCCTTTATGCCTACTTTGGGCCAACAAGTATCTCCCCAAACTATTTCTGGAGAGCTAAGAAACCCCTTTGAGCCAGTTTTGGGTGGCTTGGATAACAGTTTGGGTGAAGACAAAAAAAATTGTTATGACAATATTGAATGTAGTTGTCTTTGGTTAATGTGAAATATGCCTATTTGTGCAAGTATCTTTTCTATAAAAGATGTATATATTAACATCAGAATGCACAATACTCTACATAGGAGAAGGAGATGGCCCCGCATGTTACTCAATTCCTATTTTTACCTTCTATCAATTGGTTGAGTAATCATAGGTGCATAAATCATACCTCACATGAGACCACCTTAAGGCTTGAATTTTAATCACCAGTGACTCTTATTATGTTAATCATCAACAACCATTTTCCATTGGTTTAATGCCCATTTCTTTTTTGCTTACCATTGTTAGTAGCAAGGAAAGGGTGCATTAGAACTGCAGGAGTGAGGGGTGAAGTCATTCCTTTCTCACTGACGTTCATTTAGGTCTCAATTTCTTCAGAATAGAAGATGTGGAAAGAAAATGAGGAAAGGAGATCACTGGAATATTTCCCCAGGTGAAATTAAGATAGTACAACATCCACAAGAGGATAATGACACATGGAATTGGATCATACAAAGAAGATTGTTATGTTCGTACATTCATCACAAGACATTTTTATTGGAAAAAAGGAACCAAGATATGAAAATAGTGCCTTTCCTCCATTTTATTTGTTATTTTTGACCTCAGTTATTTTACCACTGTCTCCAAGAACCTCTTTGTTAAGCCTGTCTTTTCTTCTTATAGCTCCAGTCTTCTGCAGATATATCTTTCTAGCCTGCATGCAACCTTTGCATTCATGTACAGTATGTGAACATGCTAAAAATAAATATTAATTGCAGTTGTGTGGCTAATGTATAGTTCAGTACCAGAAAAGCCCCTGTTAAGCTTTCCTTTCAGAACATGGCAGTGATCTGGATAATTGATATTGCTATACTGAGAAATGAACAGTAATGTTTAAAGAGGTGTGTCAACTCTCCACTCAACTCACAAGGGAGCTTTACAGTGAAGATGAGATTAATGTTCCAGTGCATGCCTATCCTAAGAAATGCCTGCATAAAATAGAAAGCTGTTATTAAGCAGATTCATGTGCATAGTTAGAACCAAAATATACAGCTTGTACTTCCTGATTTTCTTTGTGCTTCAGAAGTAACATGGAGGTAAGTTGGATATATGCTAAATTCTGTTCTACATCAACTGGAGCAGCTATCTGGTTTCTCCTTGGATCTCATTAAGAGCATTGCCACACATCATAACATGAGTCCCTTCACACTGTACAGTTATAGCACTATCATTTCACTTAGACTACTATCATTATATCCTGTGAAATCTTGATGTTTATAGTTAGGGGAGGCTCTAGAACTTTCTAGCTACAATTCTAAATACTCCTCCATATAATGAAAGCCCTAGGATTCAATGGAATAAAGGTGAATTCAAATAAAATTCTAATGCTATAATTGTAAAGCATGAAAGGGATGCTAGCCATTACTATGCACTCTCCTGACTATGTGTCTGGACATCCACATAGAAGCATCCTATGTAGATTGTTGCATCTATGAAATAGTTATCCCAATTTCACAGGATTTCTAAATAAATGGAAGCCATCAAGGACAGGTTCCCAACCTGGAGATGTCATTTGAGTTGTGAAAATCTATCGCACACAATCTTGCTGACTTTCCATGACTTCCTTCAAGCGTTCCTGTCTTACTATAAGAATAACGAGACCAGACACAAAACATGGATTAATAAAGACAACTTTGTTAATTGTTGCCTCTTAAAATGTTCATTGATGATATGCAAAGCTAAATGCAGAAGAGGAAAACTGGTTCAGGAGCAGTAGGAGCAGTTCGTCTTACCCAGACTACATACCCCAGCATCCCAGGGTGAAACACCATAGGCTCTGAGAAGAATCTCTGAAGCTCAGTGCTGCACTCAAACCAGCTACAAGATGGAAGGTTGAACAGTGGATTTGAGCCCCCAAAACACATGAACCCTGGTTAGGGCAAAGTCCCAGATATCAGTCCTAATGATAGCATTTCACCCCTAATTCCAAGATCACATAACACATAAGAACAGGGTTGTTGTATGTCTTTCGGGCTGTGTGGCCATGTTCTAGAAGTATTCTCTCCTGACGTTTTGCCCACATCTATGGCAGGCATCCTCAGAGGCTGTGAGGCATGGATAAACTAGGTAAGGAACAGTTTCAAATTTACATCCTTTACCAAAAGTATGCTAAAGTTGCTTACCATCTCCTATCTTTACCCAGTATCTTCCAGGAAGTCCTATTTATGCCATAGTCCTATACCAATTGTCAATTTTTCTGTCAGTGTAGGGTAGGTTTTTAAAAAGCCCTTAATGAGGCACGGGGGAGGGAGGGTGGAATTCAATCTGGCCTCAAAGTGACCAGAATATTTACACTGTGAAAGGAGGTGGGAGAAAATTTGAGGATCTCCAAGGAGGGGGAGAAATTGGGCAGAAATGTAGACCATCCAGACTCAATCTCCTTTCCTCTGTGGAAACTGGCAAACCAATTTCCCTTTGGCACCATTGCACTAAGGTGGGGGAAATTACATTGTTGTTCTAATCTGCCTTTCATCCTTTCCATGTTTCACATTTTCCATTGATTAAACTGTGCATTTTTTCAGATAGGATTTATTTTATTATGTACATTTTGGACATCTATATTTTACTTTCTAAACACAGAACAGGTATCTGAAACACACTGCTACCCGGAGCATAATTTGTTTCATTGTGTTTCCAGTCACAGGAAGTGAAAAATGATTATTTCTATAAGAAAAGGAGCTCCCCCAGTGAATTTCTTTCCCCTCTGTACTCAACAATTGTCTAGGGAGATGTTCCCAAGTGAAGAAATGTGCAGCCATGCATCTAGGAGGCAAAAAGTAGATATGGGTGAGATTTACTGCTGTTTTACTGCTATATGGCCTGCTGTGTTGCTTATTCCCATATACTTACTTAGGTAATCACTTGTTGTCAGAGTATAATGGCCCTCTAAGTGTTGTGTCTTGGCGGTGGATACGTGAGGGGAAGTCATTGGGAGGAGGGAACAAGCTTGTTTTCTGCTGCCCTGGAGACTAGGACATGGAACAATAGCTTCAAACTACAGGAAAGGAGATTCCACCAGAACATTAGGAAGAACTTCCTTACAGTGACAGCTTTTTAGCAGTGGAACTCTCTGTCCCGGAGTGTGGTGGAGGCTCCTTCTCTGGAGACTTTTAAGCAGATGCTGGATGGCCATCTGTCGGGGGTGCTTTGAATGAGATTTTCCTGCTTCTTGACAGGGAATTGGACTGCGTGGCTGGTGAGGTCTCTTCCAACTCTATGATTCTAAGATTCTATGATTCTATGAGGTTAAATAGCTTGCCATCTGTTCGATAGATGATTTCCACACCAGTTGGAAGCTTCCCATCAACAAAATGAAGCATCGTAGTAATGAAGATGGAAAATAAGGTTGGGGCAATAACATATCCCTGTTTGACACCTGATTCCACCTTAAATGGGTCATTTTCAGAGCGACCACTGTCCAAGACTGTTGGCACAGGATGTTCACAACTTGTAAGGGCATCCATTTTTTTTACAAGATGGTCCAGAAAGCACTGTGGTTCATTGTGTCCAATGCCTTTGCAAGTTCAATGAATAGCATGTACAGAGGTTGATTTTGTTCCCTGTGTGTTTCTTGGAGCTGTCATTCAGTGAAGATTACGTCCACTGTTCCTCTGGAGGGCCATTCAGGGATTGTGGGAGGGTGTCTGAGACAGTTAGAAGGCAGTTTGCAAGGATTCTTGCAAGGATTTTCCCAGCAGAAGTTAGAAGGAAGATACCTTGATAGCTTCCACAGTCCGTTCTTTCCTCTTTTTTGAAGAGGGTGATGATGGCATCCTGAAGTCTGTTGGGATTTTCTCAATCATCCACATTTTTCAATGAGCTGGTGGAGTTGTTGTGTCAGCTCAGGTGCACCCTATTTAAAGACTTTAGCAGGGATCCCATCAGGTCTGCTGGCTTTGCTATTTTTTTTTGTTGGCTGATGGAGTTGCTAACTTCCTCTAAACTAGGCAGTGCTGCAAGCTCATCCCTGGTTTGTTGTTGCAGGATTTGAGAGAGACTCTCTTCGGCCATGTTGGAACTGCAGTTCAGGAGATTATGGTAGTGCTCTTTCCAAAGTAGTCCAATTGATATTTTTTCCTTCAGTAGTTTAGTTTCATCTGATGAGCATAGGGGGTATATGCCATGATTTCTTGGTCCATAGGTGACCTTTGTGGCTTTAAAAGTTTCCTGAGCATCATGGACATCTACAAACTGTTGGATTCCTTCAACCTTTTTTGTCCACCAGATGTTCTTGAGTTCTCTGATCTTCCTTTGGATCTCAGCTTTTGCACTAGCATAGATATTTTTCTTAGAAGCACAATTGCTGTCTCACTGCCATATTTGGAAGGCTTTCCTTTTCTTATAAATTAGCTGTTGGATCTCCTTATCATTTTCATCAAACCATTCTTGATGTTTCTTAGTTTGGTGTCCAATGGTTTCTTCAGACTGTGATGATAGAGGTATTCAGTTTATTCCAATGTTCCACAACATTTTCAGGGTATTCCTGTCATATATCAAGTTTCGCAGTTGATGATGGTTGGTGGTGTCAGGCTTAACAGTTGGTGATGGAAGGGGTTAATGTCTGTCCTAGTTCTAAAGGGCAGAGTAATCTGTAAGCAAGAATTTACAGGTGAAAGCAATTGATAGTGGAGGCATGCAAGAGATAGGATGCAGTTGGGTTTAACTGAATATAGAGTAGGGAGTTAGCCTGGAGACTGATCTTCAGGAGAAAAAGTGTTTGTGCTGTTTGGCTGTGGATTCTGTTGGTATTTCCCCCAGGTTTGTGGATTTTCCGTATCATGACCTGTCTCATGAACTCCTGGAACCTTGAATCTCTGGACTGGCTATTGACTATGGTATAGACTCTTGATCCTTGGACTTTAATCATTGAACTCTCGGTGTTTGACTACTAGACTGGATATTGACTACGGTGTTTGCATGAACCTTCATCAGCATTTGCTATCTGTATTTGTTTTATATTCTGTGGTTGAGTGAAATTTTTATGTTTTGTATGTGGACTGTGAAAACGGTCAGACAGTAAGTGTTGTTTTAATTAAACTGTTTGACACAAGCTGGGTATTTGTTTTGGTTTGTTTTGGTTTGGGCATTTGAAGGACTTGGGTGTTTATTTTTCACCTTATCTTTCTTCCTTGGAGTCTGGCTTGGGGGCGATCTTGATGGTCATGGTAGATCGGATTAATCTATGGTTTGTCCATGTCAAAGGTCAGATGCCAGCCAGTAAGATATAGTTTATTCGAAAATAACTCAAAAAAGCTCAGCACAAAGTCCAGAGAGCTCACAACACTTTAACTTCAGTGTGATTAAATAATAAGAAACCTCAAAAACGCTAACCGGAATATGATCCGGATTATCCAGAGATATAATCCAGATTAAAACCAAAGTGCTTGAAAACAGCTTAAAATTGTAAGGCAAGGTCAAAACAGCAATACAAACAAGGGCAAGAATTCCCAAAGGCACAAAACCTCTCCAAAACCCAAAAGTACAGCAAAAGCCCAAAACTAAAGAGAAAGCCCAAACCAGGCTAAAGTTCTTCGCCAAAAGCGGCGGGGACGAACAATGTTGGAAAACGCTGAGGCAATGGCAATAAGCCTCTGCGGAGTTGAAAGCCAAGCCAGATATCAGGGGAACGAGACGTTGTAGCAAAGTCAAACCAGTCCGGAGTCAGGATTGGAGTACAGCGAAAGTGAAGCCAGCGATCAGCAATAGAAGTCAGCCACAAACACGGGAATGATGCCAAGCAGAGTTTAAGAGCAAAGAGATATGCCAAGTCGAGTTCCGGTCCAAAGGGTGAAGTCGTCACAGCAAGGTCCACGTTGTGGGATTACACAAAGAGCCAAGACAACGGAGGCGAGCAGCAGATCGGTTGCAAAGTCCCAAGCCAGTCTTCGGAGTCAAATACAGGAAACCCAATGGCGCCCAACAACACCTTGCCACACGCAAGGAACTATTGCCAAAAAAACCCCAATTTATTTAGGTTTCCTTGGGCGTCCAAACAACCAATGCCTTAGGATCAGGTGTCCCAAGCTCCTCATCAGAATCCGAGCTCCAAACAGCCAACGCCTTAGGATCAGGCGTCCCAAGTTCCTCATCAGAGTCAAAATCACTCTGCCTATGCCCAACCCTGTCCACACCTGTGGAATCACCCTCATTCCTACAGGCAGACCATGTGGGATCTGCTTCTGAAGAAACCCAAGCCTCTCCTGCGTCCTCAGCATCCATGGGCCCAGTTCCCTCCTCAAGATCCTCCAGAGCCCGTGCCCAGTCTATGCCAACCCCTTCCGCCACCACTGGGTCCTCAACAGTCATTTCCACCTCAGGATTCCCTTCCAACTCCCCAAATGAATCCTCATCTGAGGATTCCTCATCTCCCTCACTCTCTTCCTATGTAAATCTTCCAGCGAGCCCTCCTCGTGAGGATTCTTCCTTTCCCTCCTGATCCTACCATTATCACTCACAGCCTCAGAAGACTCATTCACAACAGTCCAGCAGTCATCAGCATCTGTTGTGGTTCTCATGAAGAGGACACTGCTGTGGTCTCTGGCAAGTGTAATTACATAGTTGAAGAAGTTCCAATGCTTTGACCAGGGGAGCTTGTTTTTCTGGTGAAAGAGCATGTTGGTGATCAAAATATTGTGTTCCACACATTTTTTGAGAAGTAGGATACCATTCAGGTTGCTGTTTCCAACCCCGGCTTTTCCTATGATCCCAAGCCACAGGTCGAAGTATCATCTGCTTCTTGTGTTAAAATCCCCCAGGAGGATGGTTTTGTCCTCTTTCCTAAGCATCTCCGATAGGATGGTGTGCAGCTGACAGTAAAAATTTTCCTTCACGTCTTCATCAGCATCTAGTATTGGTGCATAGGCATTTACGATATTTGCCTGTTGATTTTTGGCAAGGTTAATTCGTAGGGTCGAGAGACATTCCTTAATGTAGGTGGGTGCTTTGGACAGGTGCCTCACCAGCTCGTTTCTGATAGTAAAGCCAATTCACTGTATTCTTTTTTTCTTCTTCAGGCAGTCACTTCCAGAAGAAGGTGTAGCCTCCTTTTTCTTCCTTCAGCTGTCCCTCTCCTGTTCTCTGGATCTCCTGAAGTGCTGCTATGTTGATGTTAAAGCATCCCAGCTCCTTTGCAAAAATAGCAGTCCTGCCTTAAGGGTGTTCACTGTCTGTGTTGTCCAACATTGTCCATATGTTTCATGTTTCAAAGTTCATTTTTCTTTTTTGTCCACATGGTGATGGCCCCTCTGGAGGCAGCAGTCCAGTCAGGGATAAGAGAGGCAGACTTTTTAGGGCACCTTTCCTAGCCTTCTCCCCATATGGGGTGAGCAGAGTGGATCCTAAAAAGGGCTGCTCAGTCATGGATACAGCTGCCAGACTATTCAACAGCCTCTGACCTCCCCTGAGGCCCCTCCTGGGAGTACATTACTCCAATGATTATGTCCACAGGTTCATTGGAACATGCAAGCCCCCTCCACATGACAAGGTAACAATCCTATATACACCATCAGTTTGACTGCAGTTTCTCCCATACATCTCTCCCTCCCTCATTTCTTTTGAAAGCCATCCATTGAACAATTGTTCAAGCACCAAGAACACCAAGAATTTTGAGGTGTTTATTTTAGTAGCTTGAGACACTTCTGTAAAATCATTTTTACAAAATAATGCATCTGTATTTGCTCATATGTTTTTTCAAAGAAAACATTGTACCCGTTTTACATTGGTTTTTGAACAAAAAGTACAGTTTTAGCAAAAGAAAAGTTCCAAGATATGAAGAAATTGTTGAATTTATTCAATCACAAAACCTCTCAAAATACTACCTAGTCTAGAAACTAGCAAAAAATTATGCTTGCATGCATGGATGACTTGAACAAATGCTTATATTCCGAAATCACTCTGATAAACTTTTTATCCTTTAAAAGAGTTTCTCCTTCTCCTTCACAATATTGCTAGAATGACAGGATGTGGTGATGCTGAGACTGAGTTCCAGACATACCTTATTTTTTTCAATTCATTGAGCCATGTTTATGAAAAAAATGCATAATATGGGGAAAGGAGAAAGGAATAAGAAACATCAAAGCAATTTAAAATTACATATCTACCAACTGTCCTGATTTGGCTTGAAATGTTCTAATTAATCTTCTGTTATCTCATCCTCATAGGTCCTTTTAAAATGCCTTCTAGTTCCTCTCTTCTACCACTTTGTCCTCAACATACTTCAATTTCTGCAAACTGATTACAAAATTCAAAAGTAGCTTGCACTCAGTTAACTTAGCAGGGAGGACGTGGTAAATCGTTACCTGCTAGAGACTATCCTGGCTGTTCCTTCTTCTTAATAACTTTTGTCATCATGACCATATTGTAGAAATTAGGATATATGTAATTAGGGACATGCTTTGTGTCTCTTTCATCTTTTCATTAAAGTACAAGCTGATCACACACCCAGACACTGATGCGATCTACTGTATTTGAAGCTACAGATTCTTTGTAGAGTTTATTCTAGAGCTACACTAGAAGCTGTTTATAGACTGCTATTTTTTAAATTAAAATGAAACTTCAGGTTTTTTCAGTTTATTCAGTTGAAAAAGGTCACAGCGCCTATGGATCCAGGTGAGCAACTTCTGAGGGCTTGGGGACTATTTTTGCCATTCTCTCCTTCGAGGGCCACTCTCCTGACACTTCAGCTCCTGATGCCTTGATTTTATTTTGCTCCTGCATTGCCAATTCTTTTGAAGCCTCAGGGAGTGGGTGATTTGCCAGTTAAACACAACTCTGTCCTCAACTGTTTAAAGCCTTAGAGAAAGTTGTCGACAGTCTAATTTGTAGAGTGAAGAAAACAATTCTTAAAAGGCTTTACTGGACAAATCATTTCTACCCATATACATTAAATAGCTCTGTCTGCCTTTCTTCCCCAAGTTCTCAAGCTTTCATTTTATCTGTTTATGGGTAGTGACCCTGGGGCAAGCTGATTTAATTTAGAAAGAATGAAATCAAATAGAATAAGAAAAACCTCTGGAGAAAATACAATGCTGAGTCCAGGCTTGGAGTAAAACTAAACTTCAGCTCAAACTTCAGTTTGAAGTAAATATTTATATGGTATAAACATAATATTTACCCTGGCTGTCCTGTGCTTTTACCCAGTGAGCAAATGAATTAAAAAGTAAGGCCACAAAAAATATAAAATACAGTTCTATGGATATTTTTTCTCAATTAAACTGCAATTAATAAGGAGACTAAGAAGGTGAGTGGGACAAGAGATAGAGGACATTTCTTCTTTGCAATGCTGAGCTCTTGTGTGTCTTGCTGTGAAATAAATTATATACATAGTTATTTTTTTCATGTCAGGAGCAACCTGAGTCGCTTCTGGTGTGAGAGAATTGGTCGTCTGCAAGGACGTTGCCCAGGGGACGCCCAAATGTTTTAATGTTTTTACCATCCTTGTGGGAGGCTTCTCTCATGTCCCCGCATGGAGCTGGAGCTGACAGAGGGAGCTCATCCATAGTTATAAATAATATATACACACAGATTACTTTTAATGTTCAAAGTATTTTAAAAACTTATAATTTTTTCCAATTCTGATTATTTATCTTTATCCAAGCCCTTACGGACCATTCCTAAGGTAAAATAATATGTGCCGAAATCCCACCATCTACATATAACTTATTGGGTATTTTTTCCAGCTGGGAAGAACTAAACACAATCGATCTTCAATAGTGCTATGCTCTTACATCACCACCATTGTGAATATTAAGCTGCATTCGAGGGCACTTGCATGCCCAATTAGAGGAGCAATTGTTGGTGTTAACTCAAAACCATTTCCTCCTAACTGTGGGCTGAATCCCAAAAACAAATACAGTCCAAAAATATGACTTATGCAATTCTCTCTGTTACAAGTTCATATCTAGTTTATGTCCATTCAAAGCCATATTTTGGAAAGAGCATTAACAACATGATAGGAAGAGTCTGTTGCTATTTTTTTTTATAAATGACTCCAAGCCGTATCTGAGTTACAGACCATTTTCCTTGAGAACTCTCTCGATAAATGCACTGCAACCAAGTGGAAAACATATTCCTTTTCCTGCTGTGATTGCACATTTGTCCCGTTCATTGCAGGCACATGTATTTGCAATTTCTTTCTGACAGCTTGATTAACCTTGAAAAGTTGCAAAATGAAAAACTTTTTCTCCGTCGATCCCTAACTTTTGAATTTCTGCTTGAAATGAAGCATGGTAACTATGCCATTGACAAGAGGTAGAGACTTCTGTGAGGTTCCATGGTAAAATGGTTTCATTGTCCTTCCAGTCCATTTACACTCTAAAAAAGTGAAGAATGCCAATATTAATAAAGCACAGGCAGAGAGTCATTGTGCTTTCATGTTCTGGCACAGTACCTGAGTGATGATTAACATTGACAGGGCTTACAGAACCATCGGTCTATGTAATTGGGATGAAGGTGCAGCAACACGTTACAAAGGAACAATAGAAGAACATTTACAACAAGGTAAGTAAAATTTAAGCATTTTAAAGATTTTTACTGGGTGGAGACAGGCATCTTCTATCAGGAAAAAGACTGCCCCCCACACATTCATTGTAATATCTAACAAAGGATGCATCTATGCTATTTGGCACTACTTTAGCTGCTCAATGCTATGGAATTTGTGAAGTTGTCATTTTACCAGGTCTTTAGCCTTCTCTGTCCAAAGAGTGCTGGTGCCTCACCAAACTATAACTTCCAGGATTCCATAACATGGAGCCCCCCCTCGATGGATTGTCATCTTGATGTGGTGAGGGGGCTTGCGTGTTCCAATGTACCTGTTGGCACAACCACGGGAGTCACACACTCCCAGGAGTGGCCACAGGGGAGGATCCAGACCAAGAACAATCCGAAGACCCAAAGACCTCAATGGCGGAGCAGGCGGAGGATAACATGGTACATGTTACAACGGCTGTGAAGGCGGAAGAAGGCTGCAACAGACTGAGAAGCCACTCTCGTTGTGTTAATCACACCACTGCTGGGACCTCAATCTGTGAAGACTGTGTGTTGACCGGACGCGCACCGACCTCTACACATTAAAAAAAATAATCATGCACAGGCGTCTTCCAAGAAATGGAGAACCATCATCCTCGAACTATGAGGGATCGCCTAAGTAACATCGAGCCATATCATTTAAGGCAATGTCAAACGGCACTAAATCTACAGTTTATATCACATATGTCAAACTCAAGGTCCATGGGCCAAATACATCCCACCATATCAGTTAGCTTTTATACCAAGAGTAGGTTATGAATGGCCCTCTGGATGATGGACTATAACTCCTGTAACCTCATCATTAGACATCATGACTAGAGTTGATGGAAATTGTGATCCAATAACATCTCGAAGACTGCAGTTTGTTTTGTTTGGTCAGGACTGTGGGATATAAGACTTGTCGATATAATGTCTAACTTTAAAATGTATTTTAACCTTCCTGCAACTGCAGAACCACAAGTGCTGTTGGGTTGCAGTCCCCATGATCACCAGTTCCCATGGCAGATAATTAAAAATGGCAGTTGTTGTTCAACCCAAATTGTGGAAAAGCTAAAGAGCAATGGCCACTATGTAAAAAATATATAGTTGGCCCACTGTATCCATAGATAATAATATAATATAATAACTTTATTTTTATATCTCACCTCCATCTTCCCGAAGAGACTCGAGGCAGCTTACATGAAGACAAGCCCAATCCAACAGAGATTAAAACCAAACATATATTAAAACATACCTCAATAAATTCAAATGACATTTAAGCAGAACAATAACATAACATATTCTCTATCCATGGATTCAATGACCCTTCAAGGACAACTCTATAAAGCTGACATAGCCCTTGCTAAAAGGAGTTTGACATCCCTGGTTTAGATGCTCTCAGAGGTTCTGCTGCATAGAGGAATCTTACCAGGAGTGCAAGAAATATATTAATTAGGAAGCTATCTTAAAATACCACTCCTCAGAGAGCAGTATTATGAATGAAGAATATACTATATATTGTTTCAGCTGGATTGATCTGTTTCCCTTTTTCCCCTGTCAGACCTAAAAATGTCCAGGTCTTGTTTGAACAGGAACCTTTTCTGCTGTGCCTTCATTACTGTTAATCGGGTATATAGATATAGATATAGATGGATAGATAATAGCTCTCAGACTGTTTTAGTTCAACTTTACCACAAAAACATGGATTGCATTTTACTATTTTGTATGACTGCAGGCTTCCATGTATTCTTGGGCATGATTTACTAATTTCATGTTCATAGAACTGCCCTTATCTCAGAGTGTAATATGAACATGAAAATAAATATGTCTGGTTTATGTGTTTGTGGTTCTGCAGGTAAAATAAGTTATCAAATGCCAACAATACACATGTGATGATTAAAATAAGAAACATTGCACAAATTGAATCCCTGACCCCTCCATCTTAATCTCGGAATCTCTCTCTCTTGCTTTCTCATATACGTTTTTGGATTTTAATTCAAAGTTGTATCTAGCAAATAATCAGGAAATCTGTGACCTGTAATCCAACTGTTTATTACATCATAATAAATAGGAAAATATTGCTTATTTTGCTAATATTTTACTGTTGCCACATAGGTCCAACTAAAGCTCAAATAGTAAAATACCATTTGCCATCCAATCCCTGAAATGATGAGACAGCACAACAAATATGAGTTAAACTATGGGCAACTCTTATTAATGTTACCTAGTTTAACTTTTATTACATACAGAAAATTCTAAAGGGAGAATGAACTTGGCGTGGATGAAGCTGAGGCAGTGGCCATCTAGGACCTAAGGTGAAACCCAGCTGTAATAATCCTGGGCAACCATTAAGGTAAACATAATAATAAACTTTATTTTTATTTTTATTTGGGCCTATCTCCTTGAGGGGACTCAAGGAGGTAATGGAGAATTCTGCCCCGAGGATTTATTGAGGCCAGACTCTCTCTATTCCAAGGTCATTTCCATTTCGACCAATCGCAGTCTGGCTTCAGGCCTAGTTTCAGTACCGAGATGGCTTTGGTTGCCTTGGTGGATGACCTCCGCAAGGAACTGGACAGGGGGAGTGTGACCCTGCTGGTTCTCTTGGACATCTCAGCGGCTTTTGATACCATCAACCATGGTATCCTTCTGACACAGCTCTCTGGGATGGGCCTTGGGGGTACTGTTCTATAGTGGCTCCAGTCCTTCCTGGAGGGCCGTTCCCAGATGGTGAAGCTGGGGGACACCTGCTCAGACCCCTGGCCATTGACCTGTGGGGTCCCGCAATGTTCTATTCTGTCCCCCATGCTTTTTAACATCTACATGAAACCGCTGGGAGAGGTCATCCGGAGTTTTGGAGTACAGTGCCATCTCTACGCGGATGACACCCAACTCTACTACTGTTTTCCACCAAAATCCAAGGAAGCCCCTCGGATTCTGGACCAGTGCCTGGCTGCTGTGTTGGCCTGGATGCGGGTGAACAAGCTGAGACTTAATCCTGACAAGACAGAGGTCCTCCAGGTCAGTCGTACATCTGATCGGGGTATTGGGTGGCAACCTGTGCTTGACGGGGTCGCACTCCCCCTGAAGGCACAGGTCCGCAGCTTGGGGGTCCTCCTGGATTCAGGGCTGACTCTTGAGGCCCAGGTGTCGGCGGTGGCTGGGAGGGCCTTTGCACAACTAAAACTTGTGCGCCAGCTACGACCATACCTCGAGAAGTCTTATCTGACTATGGTGGTCCATGCCTTAGTTACCTCTAGACTGGATTATTGCAATGCGCTCTACGTGGGGCTGCCTTTGAAGACGGCCTGGAAATTACAATTAGTACAACGTTCGGCAGCCAGGCTTTTAACCGGAGCGAAATACAGGGCACTTTCTATGCCTCTGTTTAAGGAGCTCCACTGGCTGCCGTTTACTTTCCGGGCCCAATTCAAGGTGCAGGTTATTACCTACAAAGCCCTAAATGGTTTGGGACCCACCTACCTTAGAGACCGCATCTCCCTGCACATCTCCTATGAACCTGCACATTCTCCTCGCTCATCGAGCAAGGCCCCCCTCTCGCTTCCACCACCTTCGCAGTCGCGGTTGGTGGGGACGGGAGAGAGGGCCTTCTCCGTCGTGCCCCCCCCCCCCCCCACTTTGGAACTCGCTCCCCAGGGAGATCAGGCAGGCCCCTACCCTCTTCTCCTTCCGGAAGAGCCTAAAAACCTGGCTTTTCCAAAAGGCCTTCAACGATTAATTATTATGTTGAACTATCTGCCCATCCAACTACAGGATTTTCTGCCACTACTACTTTGCACTTTATGGACTACTTTGGCTGAGAAACTACCTCTCCCATTTTGATCTCTCCCACTTTGGCCCAGATCCTTTTTTTAGTCTCCTGTTTTTAACATTTTATGCTGTATGTTGATTTTTATAATGATTTTATTGATATAGATGTTTTACTGTTGGAATAATTGTTTTATCATTTTATTGCTGTATGTTTCGGGCTCGGCCCCCATGTAAGCCGCTCCGAGTTACCTCCGGGGAGATGGGGCGGGGTATAAAAATAAAGTTGTTGTTATTATTATTATTATTATTATTATTATTATTATTATTATTATTATTATTATTATTATTTTCCCTCACCTTTTCTCTCACCTATTTGAACTGCTGGTGAGAGTTTCTGTTTCTGGCTTACACCACAAGGTGTACCTTAGGTGTACACCAAAATGTAAAGTGCTTGCTGTTTTCTGCAAGTTGGCCTATTTAAAACTGTACCATCCCAATTCACCCTTTTGAAACAGTATAGGGTAGGTGAAAACCCCTCTAGAACACAGAGGGCGAAAAATTTCTACCCAGCCCCAAAGGTGACCAATGAATTATACTGTTAACGGACAGGAGGGTGGGTCAGCGTCGAGCTCCTGAGTAAGCTTGAGGTATGGGCTGCTGAATTATGCAGCTTGGCCCCCCAGAAAATAGCTCTGGTGAAAGTGTCAAAGCACTTCCCACCCACACCCCAGCTATGCAGGGGGGGGGGGTTAATTTCTATCACAGAAATGGAAAATTGAGACATTCTTAAGGAAGGTTTAGGGTGTTGCCAATGCCATGTGAATTACTCATCTGTGTGTGTGGCTTATGATGTAGGAATATTGAGTAACTGATTGTTCCTTTTTTGTCAAGTGTCATACAATACATTAAGTTCATATTAGACAAAATCTTTGTTATTTGTGTTTTAAAATCAAGTATTTTATTATGCAATTTATTAGAGGATCAAAGTTATTTGAACCTGTGTGATTTTATTGTTGGAAAAAGGCTTTTTCTCCAAGGTTGGAAAGATAAACAACATTTGTCATACATATTTAAATGTTCAGAAAGTTACACTGTTTATTCAATGTATATTTTAAAGATTTTACTTCAAGAAAATGTTTTTCGGATATATAATCAGCTTTTATCAGGACATATGCCTAGCTCTTGTTTATATCTCATGTATTTCTGGTCTTTGCTTTCTTTCTCTCCCCCCGCCCCCCAACATTATTACCTGTTTCTTTTCATTGTAATCATACATTTAACATTTAACAAAAGGAAGATTTGATTAGTGTTTCCTGTTCTACTCTCCTGCTTTTTCTTGTTTATAAGGTCATCAGCATACCCTTTCATTATGAGATATAAAAGGCAACCACAAAAATATCCTGCATTTCTCATTCAATCGAGCCCTGAAACCTGTCTTTCACCTATACCTTCTCCCATTAAAATGCCTTTGAATCAAAGTAGCATTTTAAACTTGGACATTTTTGGAGGGAGGATGTTTGTACCCTTTGCTCTCCCTGTTGCAGATTACAGACTTTGCCTGCCACTGCAATTTATGCTGCCAAATAGTGATGCACCAATATAAAATAAGTCAAAGGTTTTGGACATTAGTCTAAATTGTACCTGCCAGCTTTGCCTTTGAAGAAAGAAAGTTACTGAATGACAGCTAAGCAAATCTGTTCAACTTTGAATCCTTTCAGAGAATCCCTGGGGTATAGTTAGAAAAACAGTAATTGGCATATGAGAGTTTTGCTTAGTAAGGATATAATATTCTAAATTTGGCAATACAACTCTAAAATAATTACTATGATAGAAATAATGTTCAATATATAAAGACAGAAAGATATGGAACTAACATATTTGGCTTTTTTCTTTGTAATAATTATCTATGAGTTCCTCAAAAAGCAATACATTTGTCAGAATGTTATTGTATTTGATGTTCTAGTGGGTTTTTTAAAAATCAAAACTATGCTTGTTTCCCCAGAATGCTTTCTAATAATTTCCAACACCAGCAACATTTTATTCTTATACTCCGACCTTTTAAAAAAGTAGATCACCTTAGAAAACTGCCGTCTTACTTTTGTTTTAAAAAATAACCTTTTGAGAATGCATGGTGCAAATTCAAGAAGATGCTCTAAAAAGAACCCACAAAGAATAAGATAAATGGATGTGGAGGTAACAACAACTTGTAAAACTTTCACTTCACTTCACTTCACTTCACTTTATTTCTTAATTAGTCGCTCTCCACCAGAGTGCTCCGAGCGACTTACAATTTAAAATATCATTCCACAATATAAGAACATTCAACATAAAAACATTCAACAGTAACTATTTGGCAAATTTGATCTGATTTACTTAAATGCACAACCAAACAGCCAAGTCTTGAGCGCTTTTACGAAAGGTTGCAACTCCAACATTGCTCTAACATATGGAGGCAATGAGTTCCACAGAATTGGAGCATAGGTCGAAAAGTCTCTACGCCTTGTAGCTTCCAGGCGTACCTCCCTAAGGCCCAGTACGTATAGGAGATTTTCCTGGGAGGATCGAGGTGACCACTGATGAATAAAAAGAATGAGGCGGTCCCTAAGATATAATGGTCCTTGGCCATTTCGAACTTTAAATGTCAGGATCAGTATCTTGTAAGAGATCCGATGTTCTATTGGTAGCCAATGCAGTTGTTTCAGAATCGGTGTAATGTGGGATCTTATAGATGATCCCGCTAGCAGCCTGGCCGTCGCATTTTGGACCATTCGGATCTTCTGGGTTTTTGTCTTCGGAAGGCCGGCATATAAAGCGTTACAATAATCCAACCTAGTGGTGACTGTTGCATAGATTACCGTTGCCAATGCTTCTGACGAAAGGTAGGATGCCAATTTCCTTGCCTGGCAAAGATGAAAAAATGTCTGCTTACTTATGGCAGTGATCTGGGCCTCCATTGTCAGCGATGAGTCTTTCCAGAACTAAAGGAGGTACATTGAAAAAAAAACCCACTATGGAAGATTCTTGTGTCTCTTTATCAGTTTCCTTGCCTATCATGACCTACTGCAATAGTAAGGATTATAAATTACAGGAAAATTGGCCAGACTTAGTTGTATTTCCACCTGAGTTGCATAGCTAAATAGAGTCTCTTGGCTTACCCGCCTCCTTTACGAAGACAATGTCAAATCAGCATTGTACTCTATAGCACAAATCTTTCTCTGTAATCTTTCATTTATTGACAACAATCTGGATTTTGCTCCTGCAATGCAACACAACAGTTTCCCCAGCGAGACCTTTGATCAAACATCAAAGAAAGGTATGAAGCAATCTTCAAGACAGATGTCTAGCATGGTAAAGACATCATAATGTGGGATGTACTATCACTAACTATCCTTTCTTTGCTTGCTAATTTTGTTCTTTTAATGTAACAGATGTTTGTCTTCAGAGAAAGAGCTTTATGCCTAGTATCCCATAAGATCCACCTTTCTTTCTGTCTAATAGATATTTAACAGACATGGGAATTTTCCTACTAGAATATTTACAATGGAGAAAATTATCATTTAAAATACAGTATCATGTATAGTGAAAAGTGCTGCCAATTGTTTTAGTTTGTACAGTATGATCAGAAAAAAGAAAATTGGTCAAGGTTTCTTTTTTACTCATGTCCCATTTAAATACCTTCCTCCCAATTTTGTAATTTTGAAGTGGCATGTGTGGTTTCTTAAATATTTACAAATGTGTTGAATTTTTACTTCTACAGTAAACAACTACATCAGGAAAAGGGGAAAATATTATTTTGTTATTGAGCTACAGTATCCATCCCTCAAAGATTTATAGTTCACAGGAGGGGTCTGTTTCCAAACCAAAACAATTAACAAACCTCATTGTTCATGTGTATACAGAGATAGGTGATTTCCTGCCCAGCCCAGATAAACTCAAATCTGTTTGTCTAATTCACTTGAAGCTGAAAGACTGCTGCCTACAAAAACAGGGACTTATCATGTGGCAAGTGTTAAACCTCTTTGTTTGAGTACCCAAGATCAACATCTCTGTCTTGTGCCCTTGTTTTCTAAAAACTCCTATCTTTGCTTGCCATAAAACTAGGCATTGGAGCTCATCATAGGCCCATCTCCATATCTCTACCTTTTGTTTTCCCAGACTGTGCCCTCCCAGAGGAGTGTCCCTGCAGCTGATTGGTCCTTCATTCTGACCAATCACCGGATGCAATTCCCCTCGGCAACCAATCCTGGCATGGATCCTGACCAGCCTCTTTTCTGGCCAATCAGAGGAAGGGGCAGGAGCTCTGAATAGCTATCAGAACTGTATAAGATGTCTTATGTTTTTCTGTTTATGCTTGTATGTTTTGAAGCAAATTTGCTGTGCTTGCATGCTTTCTGGCCAAATGGTAACAAATCTCTATAGCTTGTCTTCAACTTGGTGTGTTGGTTTCTCTGTCCTGCCCTATCTGGTTTTTAGCAGAGCTCACCAGGCATGGATCCTCTTTAACTGCAGTCCTGAGGAGCCCCCGATGGCATAGTGGACTAGAGCCTCATGACTTGAAGGTTGGGTTGCTGACCTGAAAGCTGCCAGGTTGGAATCCTACCCGGGGAGAGTGTGGATGAGCTCCGTCTATCAGCTCCAGCTCCATGCAGGGACATGAGAGAAGCCTCCCACAAGGATGGTAAAAACATCAAAACATCTGGGCGTCCCCTGGGCAATGTCCTTGCAGACGGCCAATTCTCTCATTCCAGAAGCAACTCAAGTTGCTCCTGACACACAAAAAAAATCTGCAGTCCTAGTTAACTACAACAATTTCACACACACACACACACATACACACTTGAACTTAAGTCCACACTTGAGATTAAGCCCAGTGACCTCAATGATATTTATTTTGATAGACATGTAAAGTATTGCACATTTCATCACAATTAAATCATTTTGAAATTATTGTGACAAATTAGTGCACTTGGTCTGGAACATTTTTCTTATGAATGTTCACCTAAGAGTATAACCAGGTTCAATAGCGGAGTTTATGAGGCTCTTCTAGAAATATAGTTTGAAGATCACTTAATAGTTTTCTTTGATGTTTGATCAAAGGTCTCACTGGAGAAACAGTTATGTTGTATTGCCGGAGCAAAATCCTGATTGTTGTCAATAAATGAAAGATTACACAGAAAGATTTGTTCTATGGAGTACAATACAGATGTCTAGTTCTCATCTGATCCCTAAAACATCTTGTGGAAATTTGCAAGTTACACAGTAGCCTTGTGACTTCTTTAGCATCTCTCTTCTGGACGCCAAAACGATCCCTACTTTGCTACTTCTTGGCCTAGTTTTATCAATTTCCCACTGAAGTCAGCAAAGTGATTTTCAGTGGTTTCATGCTGAGTTGAATTGGGCTTTTGGTTTGTGATTAATATAATAAAGGTATGTGATCAGTATTTCAGCTTCTCTGGGATTTATGAGATAAGAACCTATTTTCCCCTGATTTATAAATGACATTTAATTGTTGGGAACAAAGACCTTTAAAATCTGTGCTCTGTCCCAGTGAGACATGTGCTTAATTCTATATTATAAGAAGCTCAAAATTCATTTCAGTCTCTTAGGTATTTGCTAAATGGAAATGCTTAGAAGCAAAATATAGCTGACTCCCCAACCAAAGTGTACTTTACATTTCTCCTAACCAAACTTTGACTCTATCCATCTCGTCTAGTACAAACAACCCACAGAGTTCTCTGTGTGAGAGGAGGATTCACATAAGGCATTATGTGCTCTCCCCACAATTGTTCTTTTTCATCTGCACTTTATGCAGCTTTTACACCTATTCCAAAGGTAAGCAGATTTTAGGCTTATTATATCTATAGAGAAGAATGCTTGGGTTTGCTGGTTTGGTTGAGAAGGTTCTTCCAGGACACACTCTATGAAGAATCTTACAAATGAAAGATTTTAAAACCAGACATTTAACCAGAGTGATTCTAAAAAGAAAAACAAATCAATGTGAAGAGAAGGTTATTACGATTCTTTTTTTATTATTATGAAGGCAGGAAGAAGTAGAAACCAACAGACAGGTGCTAAAAACATTCCTGACAATCTAAGGAGACTATGAATGATACATGTATGATTAAAGGGTCTTTAGACTAACAAAACACACACATTTTCTCACCCTCTGATGTGAGGAAAAGTTCAAATATGTAGACTCTGGATGAAGAGGGCAGACTGTTTGCTCCTTCTTTTCTCTGTTTGTCTGTGGAGATCTGCTTGTGCTTCTGTATGACAGAGATTATGTAAAATCTGCCTGTGTGTTGGAGAGTCTTCACAATCTGTGGAAAATCTTTCTGTGTGCAGATTCCCTGCCTTGCTTCTGTGGAAATCTGGGACTTTGCTTTGTCCCTTTGCCTATATTTCACTTGTTCCTAACTTAGGGGACTGTCACCTGGAGCAAAGGCAACACCTATGAGTGGTGCAAAGTCTTAATGTAAGCTTTAGATAACAAGATCATTAAGCACTGGTTGTTCTCTTAAATACAACAAAGAGACAATTTTCCTGTCAGCAAAGAGGTTTTGAAGGAAAATCCTAATTTGTACTTTAAAAATAAGCCTTGTATTCTTCCAAGATGGCCAGGGATCCAAGAGATAATTCCCTAACCTATCTCTTGTTCAGATGATGGCAAGATGTATCATCATGCCTAAAAGCTTGCTTTCAAGTCATATTTATTGGGTATATTTGTTTTCCACTAGAACAGGTCTACCAATTAGATCCAGGTTTAGTGCAATGGTTTAGGAAAAGAGATAGAGAATTTCACAATGACTTTAGAGTATATTCTCTTTCTAAGATTTTCCCTTTCACAACTAGGAGGCACAGACCAATACTTTCATCAACAAATATACTTCTGCCTTCTCCCCAGGCTTTATTGACTTTAGCAGCCCAAATCAGGAGAGGAAAGAGGCTTTTTGTTGCCTCTGTTGGGAGCCAGAAAATCTTGTTGATCTGCTACATAGTCTTGCCAAAAGAAACAATTGATTAAGTGTGAAGGAAACAGAAAGAGTTCCAACCGATTGAACTTTTTTTATCATTATGGGTGCAAAGTTGGAAACTGAATATTTATCCCTCACCAAGCTTTGGAATGTTATTGAACATGAGGATGAAAGTAAGCATCCAGTTATTTATCCTAGTGAGATGCACTGTGACAGGCATTGCAGACACCTTTTGGAGTATCTAAAGGTGATGTCCTTGCAGTGCATCAAGCTACAAGAAAATATTTGAACATTTATTCCATCACCCTCTGGCCACATGAGCATGACCTTTTGTGTGTGTGCAGAACTACTTATGGATTTTTTTTGATGGCATGATTTTGGATGGTATAAATCATGGTTGGAAAATAATTCTTACAAATGGCTATTAAAGTGAAAGATGAGTCTGTCTAGCTAACAGGAAAGCAGACATTTTGTTTCCTTTCATGCCTTCCAGATTTCTCTTTACAAACATATTCCCATTTTTTTTCATTGTTTCTTGATTGTTCTGGCTTTTGGTTCCCTTTATCCATAGTGCTGTTCAGTCTTACTGATGGTAGTGACCCACATGCTTTTAATGATAATGTCACAATGTTACTCTGAATCTATTAAATTCATGAGTACCTTTAAAAAAAAAAGATTGTATTCTGTTCTTCTCTATACACCAAAAATTTAGAGATGTGTTTTTCTGAGACACAATTCAATTGTCAATTTGAAGTACTGTAAAATTGGTATCTTTTTACCAAAAGACAAATCTCATGTATTTTTTCCATTCCAAAGTGCTCTGAATTTATGAAATCATGACATGATTGTAAGCAGTGATGGCACAAAGATATAGCATGGAGCTAGCTAGCTCACAATCTCTCTCTCAAAAACCAGGACTCCACAGAAAAATATAGACGCTTGCCCTGGTATATACAGACCAGCTTTACAAAAAGATTCATTCTTCTGATTGACACTGGCAAGGCTAATGTGGGAAAAACCCATGTGTGGCTGCTCTTGTCAATCACAGAGCAGCCAAATTTCCTAAATGCAGCTGAAAGATCCAGCGCCACATGGTCCATTCCAACTGAGCCTTCGGCTGCCCCCCACCCAATCCATTTTTGGCAGTCTGGCTGCCGGATTGCCAAATTTCCCTAAATCCCAAATCACAAAACGGAATCGTGCACACCCCTACCAGAAGATGAAATAGGCAAATCCCCCCCCCCTCTTCTTTCCAGTTTGCTTTTCAAATGTCAATAAGAAATTCTGGAGAAAATTATTAACTTTAATTATTGTATGTAAGCACACCTAGCTACAGTTAGATCATCCAAAGTAAAATCCCATTCTTTTCCAGATCAAGCTTTATTGAATTGCTTACTGCAGACGTACTGCTGAGCTCCAACACTGAAAGTTTGAAAAAGAATATAGCAAGACAAAACAAATGTCTAGCTAAACAGAGGACAATGAAGGGGTGAGGGGAAGATTGCTAGGCTCCTGTAAAAATATTTCAAAAAAAAAAGAAGTTTCGCTGTCAGAGTTTTTATTAACTGATGTGAGGGTGTATGTTTGTCCATTGTACATATACTGTTTGCTTTATATAGCAATAAGGCTAAAGCTTGGGCTGCTTTCATATGCATGTGGATTGTTTTATGCTGCTTTTGTAACTCTCAATGCCTAGAACATAAATATGTGAATTGACACCATTAAAAACCATTGTGTTTAAGATGATAGTTTTTTGTGTGTTGCTGCATACAAGGTCATCATTCAGAGGTGAGAACATAAGAGAGCAATCTAGCGTTTCATGAGTGACTGCTGAATTAACAAATTGCTTGTCTTAAAAACACTGATTTTAAAGTGCATTCGGTGGTTTTTGATTCATGATAGTTGCAAGTCATAATGTTGTTACACCTTCCTCTAATCAACATGAATGTGTATCTGTGCTTGAGACTGGCCAGGCTTCATAGAATCATAGAATAGTAGAGTTGGAAGAGACCTCATGGGCCATCCAGTCCAACCCCCTGCCAAGAAGCAGGAAATCGTATTCATAGCACCCCTGAGAGATGGCCATCCAGCCTCTGCTTAAAAGCCTCCAAAGAAGGAGCCTCCACCACAGTCCGGGGGAGAGAGTTCCACTGTCGAACAGCTCTCACAGTGTGGAAGTTCTTCCTGATGTTCAGGCGGAATCTCCTTTCCTGTAGTTTGAAGCCATTGTTCCGTGTCCTAGTCTGCAGGGCAGCAGAAAACAAGCTTGCTCCCTCCTCCCTATGACTTCCCCTCACATATTTGTACATGGCTATCATGTCTCCTCTTAGCCTTCTCTTCTGCAGGCTAAACATGCCCAGTTCTTTAAGCCGCTCCTCATAGGGCTTGTTCTCCAGACCTTTGATCATTTTAGTTGCCCTCCTCTGGATGCTTTCCAGTTTGTCAACATCTCCCTTCAGCTGAGGTGCCCAGAAATGGACACAGTATTCCAGGTGTGGCCTGACCAAGGCAGAGTAGAGGGGGAGCATGACTTCCCTGGATCTAGATGCTATACCCCTATTAATGCAGGCCAAAATCCCGTTGGCTTTCTTAGCTGCCGCATCACATTGCTGGCTCATGTTTAACTTGTTGTCCACAAGGACTCCAAGATCTTTTTCACATGTACTGCTGTCTAGCCAGGTGTCCCCCATTCTGTATCTTTGCATTCCTTTTTTTCTGCCGAAGTGAAGTATCTTGTATTTGTCCCAGTTGAACTCCATTTTGTTAGTTTCGGCCCATCTCTCTAGTCTGTTAAGATCGTTTTGAATTCTGCTCCTTTCTTCTGGAGTGTTGGCTATCCCTCCCAGTTTGGTGTCATCTGAAAACGTGATGATTGTGCCTTCTAACCCTTTGTCTAAGTCATTAATAAAGATGTTGAACAGAACCGGGCCCAGGACGGAACCCTGCGGCACTCCACTTGTGACTTCTTTCCAAGATGAAGACGACGCATTGGTGAGCACCCTTTGGGTTTGTTTGCTTAGCCAATTACAGATCCACCTAACCGTAGTTTTGTCTAACCCACATTTTACTAGTTTGTTTGCCAGAAGGTTGTGAGGGACCTTGTCGAAGGCCTTACTGAAATCTAGGTAGGCTACATCCACGGCATTCCCTGTATCGACCCAACTCGTAACTTTATCGAAAAAAGATATCAGATTAGTCTGGCATGACTCGCTTTTGTTTTTGGTAAATGACTCAAGCAAAGACATTGCTGACAATTGAGAACTTTCTTCTACCAGCAACAACAAAGGCTTAACTAAATAGACTCCATTCTTCTTATACTTTGTTGTGACAATAATTTCCTATTCGTTTGTCTTCTTTTCTTTGGTGGAATTACACAATCAGGTGCTGAGGCATTTCCTAGCTCTAGCATAAACTGTAATGGAGACAAATGACAACTCCCTTTCTGGTGTTACTGGGCAGAGGTGATTACTGTAGCTGGCACTGATAGATTCCTGTAGAAATGTTGTATACTAAAGAAAGCTGGGAGCTGCATAGAGATGACTGCCAGAATTTTTTTCTTGTTCTATAGTATAGTTTTCTACAATTATGATAATGCTTTCTTTTCTGAGCCTCTTACCATAATTTTACATTATTATTAACAGTAATTCTTTCCTTAACTGGGTAACTCATATTTGTACACTGATAATAGGATAAACAACAAAAGAAAACATCCTTTGTGTACTTTGTCACAATATATTGTTCGTAGTGCACTTTTGATCACCTTAATGTTTGCTAAACCTGCTTATGGTAATGGATTAATTAGAATTCTGAGTAAGTATTGCTATTTCAGCTTTCCTTTTATATATTTGCCTTATTTATCTTTTCTTTCTTTTTTTAATTTCAAGAGATGATGAAAATGCAGAGCACCAACATACAGAAGCCTTATTCCAAAGATTGGTGCATGGAAAGGATGCCTGAGCAATGAAAGAGCAATGAAAGAGTTCATTCCACATTGACATCCATAGAATCCAGACAAACATATTTCTGCAGTCCTCAATAAGCATCATTATTGTCTTTTTGTGATCGAGGTGACCCCCCCCCCAGGACTTTGTAAAAGATAGTTCAAAAATCAAGACTTTATGTTCTATATTTCATAATTTAAAGTAGAAGGTGATTGAGACTTTTTACTGGAGTTTACTGTGGATTATCCCTGCACTCTGAGGCAAGAGATAACAACTTCATGAATTGTAAAATCATGCTGCTAAAACTCCTTTTATGAATTTCCATATTGGGTTCCCCAGATGTTATGAACTTCGCTCTTATCAAATATTTTCAATTGTTTATACCATTCATGATTCCCTTTTATGCAATGTAACTCACTTTTATGAATTCTCCCTTATTTCCATGAAATCTATCTATCTGCCTATATGTGTTTGTACTCTTTGGGATCCCCGGAAAATATGTATTTTTCCCAGCAGGGTTTATATTCCAACTTTATTTTATTTTTCATTTTATTTCATATAATTGCCAAGTCATGAAATCAAATAGGAAATATTTTGAACTCAACCTGAACCCCAGAACCTATCCCATTTCCTATGACCCAGGCTTCCCTTCCCAAAAACAAAAGGATAATCTGCCACCGCTTAACCCAATCAAATTCAGATTGCATGGACAATATAGGGCTTGAGTCGCCGAATTCGGAGTATTGACCTAAAGGTGATTCGCCCCAAGGCAAACATTGTCATATCTCATCCAAAGGAAAATCCAGGACACCTCAGGAAGGCGCCCTGCAGAGCCTGTCAATTATGGCTCATCACCACCCATCTTTGCTTCCACCTCTGATACCCCAAGGCATATCTAAAATCTGTATACGTGACAGAAACCCGGACATCCTTGATTGCTGCCATTAATCCCTTTAGAAATCGGTCTAGCGGGAATTAATCCGATATTTCCTGCCCTGTCACTTCATTGTTTCAATAACTCCCGCCTTCTCCTCCCTGATTGGCCCGAATAGAGACAAAAGGCAGCTTCCTATTGGGCCAACAAAGCAAGGCGGGAAACGAAAGCCCGCCTCGTTCAAACCTTCCAGCCTATCAACGATCAGATGGGCGGGGGAGCGGGGCGGGAAATTCAAAGGGCTGTCAGACTGAAATTTTGTATAAATATGGCTTTATTTTGATTATATGGTACCCTAGTAGACTGAATGATCGCTACTAGAGTCCTCTTCAGCTGAATTGCTCAATAAAGACTCCTTGGCGGAATTTTCCTTCAACTTTGGCGGACCTTCTTCATTTCGGCTTCAGGTTGTATTGCGGCTCATATTTTCCTATTGGCTCCGCCAAGGTCCGTTCTCTCAGGACCGGGTCGGGTCTCTCCTTAAGGGCCCGATCCCCTAAAACGCGGTCGACAACATTTTGAAAATATGCACCATAGACATGAGAATAAAATTATGTAGCATTTTCATGGGCACCAAGACATACGAAAAAACTCAAAGTTATTTAATTTGAATGAATGAATGACGTGGCTCCAAGCAACTGGTTTTTACATCTGGCTACTGCTTCAAATTTCAGCTGCTCTCATTTTTTCATGATTGGGGATATTCACTCATTACCACAGATATAAGCCTAAACCCAATAGGTACTTCTAGAAAAGAAAACCCATTGATTGAATGGATCTATTGTAGCTTCGACTGGGAACTGGATTTAGAAATAATACAGCAGGAATATTATGGAGCTTCAATGGTTTGCCATGCATCCTGATGCTGATATGGAACAACCATTCACCCACCATCAGTTCTAACAGAAACGTTTCCCTATCTGGAATGGGAAAGGTCTTCATGTTGTTGAATGTACTGTGTACATCAGATAGTAACAAGTTAACATTGCTATTTCAGTTTCAGGCTGAACCAAAAAAAGGATGCAAAGTCAATTTTGGGTAAATATGTATGTTATAAAAGAGAGGATAACACTGAAAATACCTTTAAGACAATTTAAGTGTTCTGTGGCCTGAAAATCAAAAACAGCTTCATTGCTTTATTGTACAGTTATTGTTCATTGTACAGTTATTCTTCTGCATCCACAGATTCAACAATTCATGGCTTGAAAATATTCTTTCCCCCAGAAAAAAAATCCAAAATCAAACCTTGATTTTGCCATTTTATATATGGGACACCATTTTACTGTACCATTGTATATAATGGGACTTGAGTATCCACCAATTTTGTTATCCACAGGGGATCCTGGAACAAAAACTCAAGTAGATCACATGGGTTCACTGCATCCTGAAAAATACCATAGAACATATGTGTTTTATCCAATTAACACTCCCAGCTACAATTTTGTTTAAATAATTCTTTTGTATTTTTGATACATTTTGATTCTGCATTGCTTCATTTCCTGAAGATCTGGTTTTACCACTCAAGACCACAGGGAAAATAAACTTTAAGACTAACTGGCAAATGAATGAATGAGTAGCATGTTAAAGTGTTTCTCCAAAAGATCATGCTTACAGGTTGATTATCTGTAAAATAATATCCAGTTTTTGTGATTCACTTTCATCCCTAATTCTATTGGGGTCAAAATGTTTTGCAATCAGCATGAAATCTAGCAAGTTTTCTAAACTGCAGCATACACATTTACATAGCTTAATGTTCCTTTCTGGTTCGTGAAAAATTCAATTTCTTTTTCCTTTTGTAGTGACAAGCTGCAGGGAGTTAAAGCATTCACTAATCATTTAAGACATAAGCATTCTGAAAGAATTTTTAGATCAGAACTTGCTGGTATTCGATGAGCCTTTAAATATGCTATGTAAACTACTTTGCTATAGCTGAGGATTATACAGCGGGATAAGATGTCTCCAGACATCCAGTACAATGTGAGCAAATTTTGTGATTCAATAAAAGCAGCTTTATTTTTTTAAGTATGCCCTTTTTGTGTATTTTTTTAGAATACTAAAGTGTGCCTTTAAATATTCTTCATTGCACTGAATATACTAAGGAGATTAAGTTTTCCAGAGTTGTCTGCACTTTACAAAGCAATAAGAGGAGAGGTCTACTGGGCCAGATTTTTTCAGTACCTCCTTTCTCCCTCTTTTAAATATTTATAGCTAGATCATTAGCCGCTCTGAGTCCCCTAGGGGAGAAGGGCGGGGTATAAATGCATGTAATAAATAAATAAATAAATTGAGCATTAAAATACTAGCAGTCCCGTCTGGAAAAATTTGGTGAAGCTATGAACCAGCTATTGATTTACCTGGAAATTTGTCCACCTCCTTTTGTGAGCATGAAGAAATAAGAAAAGCACTTTATCCTTGAACAGTCAACAATCAGATTGAAACAAATAGGTCTTTATCTATGTACAAATGGTTAGCAAAAAGATAACATTTTAACTTCCTTAGAAGGGGAATTGCCAACTAGGGAATAGCAAGTGGTCTGGAGGAAAGTGGGAGAGGAGAAGAATGCCATTCCATAATGTTATTTCAGTGCTGGCAGAGCAGCACAGAAGCAGAATGGCCCTATCGCATCTGGTATGTAATGGAAACATTGCAGAATTGGCAACTATTGATAGGTTTTCTCCATCTATATTAGCAGATGGATTAATTGCAGGGAGGAGGCAGACCAGCAGTGGATGTGCATTGCATTGTGTTTCAATGCCAATTTGTTTCCCTCATAGGATGATGACCTTAACTATTCTGTCTGTGCCCTACCCAACTACCTGCACATCTTTAGTCTTTGCAGAAATGGGGTGGATGATCCAGTTTTCTATCTACAGCAGGTACTTATTCCTGGACATTTTTGCTGCCTTCAATTTGCAAATTATAGTGCCCATAAGGTGAACCTATCATAGGAGTGTTCTAGCTAAGATTTATTGGAATAACTTTACCATTGTCTTCCTCGAAGGTTCGGGCAGTGTGGCTCTCCAAGGTCACGCATTATCTTTCTATGACCAAGTGGAGCTCTGATTTCACAGAATCCTAATCCAACAGTATCTCTACAATATGCTCTCTAAACATGTGCACACAATTCTGAAGTACTGACTCTGCACAAACTCTTTGTATATACTTCTGTATATATCATGGAAGAGTGGGCCTGCATTGGCCTAGAAAGCTTTTATTGTTGTTGGGTTTTTTTTTGGGGGGGGGGGGACCTCAGTGTTGAATGATAATCAATGCTTCATCTGTTTCTACACCATCATATAACATGTTTTTCTTTTTAAAAAGAAAAATACTAGGAAAAAACCCTCTGTGTACAACTTGCTAATTGAAAATTTGATCCAGACACACATGGAATTTGCATATACCTATAAAAACCATCGTTCTTGGGGTTCTGCCACAGTGGACCATCAAAGTTTGCACTAAATATTATCTATAAATGATTTTCGTTACTTTTGGTACAGAACTGTGGGCGATGTATACTTGGGTTTTAATAATCAAAAACAAAAGTGGTGGAATAAAATAAGAAAACATAATTAAATGGTAGAAAAAAATGCTGGAAGACAAAAAAGCAACTGCAAAGATTTGAAAAATAAGGAAACTGTTTCACGGCCAAAAAAATACTAGCCAATATATTTTAAGAATATTTTAAGGTCTAACATCATGTTTCTCTAAGTAATGACAAAATGACTTAATACATTGTCAGAGAGCTGAATAACTCATCAAGGAATATGACTCTTCAAGAGTTTCTGCACTTATTAATCATGTTGAAGAGCCATTAGTCTAAGTTGATATAAGACATACGGTCTGACCTTTGCAAAAGGGTTTCCATGAATAAATATTTTTTTCCTGAAACAAAATGAAGATGTCTTGCCTTACTAAAATCAGAATTTATTGAGGGGTGACCATGTCAGTCTATTAACATCACAAACAATACAGAATCTTGTAGCATCCTTTGAAAAAAAATCTAACACATTTGTGAGAACATTTGCTTTTGTTGGCTTTATGAGATGCAATGGCTTATAGGCCATATATGCAAATCATTATCATTGTCAGCACCATGAATTTTGTCCAGTTTTCTCACCCTGAATGAGAAAAGATGAATGGAGCAGGGAAAAAGGTCAACTGATAGATATATATATAGAAAGAGAAAAAGAGAAGGAGAAGGAATAGGGGGAAGCAACAGAGGAGAGGGAGAGAGATGTTTAGTACCTTTTTGCCAAACATATGTGTTTCCTATAAAAAGTGCAAAACAAACTGTATTTTCTCTTCACTACCAGTATTTAAAGCAGAAACTGTAGGAGAGACTCAATTAATTAAAGAAGGAAGCCAGTAATTATCATGATTGTGAAGGCTTACAAAGGGAAAGTGATTAATCAAGGTAGCTTCCTGAGCATCAAAGCCCTTCCTGATTAGTCAACTCAAGGTCCGTAGGATGAAAGGACTATCAATCTACCCAGCTCAAACCATCATGAAGTTCCAGGAGAGTCCAGGTTTTTTATTATGCAGCTATGAAGCACTGTGGTCCCCCTAATACTCAAGCAATCAAACAATATTAGAAAGCACTGAAGTACAAGCATGATGATATAGTAAATTTACACACATTTGAGAACATGAAAAACAGAGTACATCCATTTATAGTTTGCACTTGATGCATAGTATGGAATAAACTGATACAGAAGATAGATACAAGATTTGAACTTTTCCTTGTGGTGGAAGTTTTGGAAGGAGGTCTTAATCTGAATAAGATGAACAATAGGAGAAAAATTCATTTTAGAAGGATATTACTGGGGTTTTTTCCATATTTGAAAACAAAAACGAGAATCTACCAAAATAAAGATCTTATATCGTTTCTTGCTTGCACTTCAAGGATGGAGATCATCAAAGTATGGGAAAAATAGGGAACATATTGATACAGACTTGAATAAACAGAATATAGGTTAAAGATTTATCTGATAAAATTAACATACAAAGTAAGATTAGAGAGAGGAGAAATAAAAGAGAATTTGTTTGAGATTGCATGTAAACCATTTATCAGCTATGTGTGCCAGAGCAATATCAAATGTAAAGCATGTGTAGATCAAGTGAGATTTTGGAGAAATGATTAGAGGAAGATATGTCCATGATTAATAGAAATAATAATAGAGGGAGGGAGGTGGATGAGATAAAAGCAAGATTGTAATTTTATAATTTATTGCTGTTCTGTAATATTGTATATATTGTGAATATTAAATATTTATTTTAAAAAATCATCTGGAAAGGCCACAATTGTACACTCTCACTTTAGAGTGTCACAAAGCAGACCACAAAAGATACCCTATATTTATAAGAGACACCAGTTGGATCACATGTTCTCTAATGTACTTTTTAGTATCCCTATAACTTTGGCTCTGAAACTGTAACTTTGACTGTGTAAAGTGAACAGACTACAGGGATGATGAAATATAGAAGACAAATGAGTTTGTACCTCTTTACTATATTCTTGAGTTTAATTTATTGAAAGACATGTTGAAAGGTTATATATTTATGGAAGTACAAATATCTGGTCTTTCATTTCATGCTGAGATGCTTCTTGTTACTATTCCAATCAGGAAAGAGGAATTTGCAATTATCTGCCATATTTTGCATTTTCCTTCTTTTGCTATCTCCACATCTTTTCATGTCATCTTGATTGCTTTTAATTTCTCCTCCACAGTGGTTTTCTGTTGTCATCAATCTTATTCTGTTTCTTGCCTTGAGGATTTCTGTCCAGTATACTTGTTACAGACTTCACTATGTTCTTTCATGTGTGTCCCATCCATCTCTGTGCTCATTTCATAATTAGCTGTCATGAAACATGACTGACTTTAAACCAAAATGCTTTCATTTGTAATCATTAGACTCACTCAAAAATAAGAGTTGGTTCTCTTTATTTCATTATAAGTCATTAAATGTTGTTTTATTAAATGCCAATCACATTAAAGGTTACTATGGAAACTTCTAACAAGAGCTTTCCCATTGGCATCAGCTGGAATGATCTTATTTTAGCTATATGCAATGACAACTTGTAGCTTGTATGCCATGATATTCACAAAAATATGCACAATGTGATCTAAAATGAATGATTTTGGTAGTGAATGACAAATCAACAAAATTCTATTTCGGACTGTCCTCAATACTAAAAGGCAGAAGTTGAAAGTCATATTTTAAAAATAAAGTTATAACTCATTCTGGATAGATTTTATTGCCAGAAAGGAACAAAGCCATTATTAAAAAATAAAATGATGGCAACATTAGGGTATTTCTGGGTGGTATTATTATTATTATTATTATTATTATTATTATTATTATTATTATTCAGAGTAGCATTTATTCATTATTGCAGTGACCATTAACATTGACAGTAACATGGTAGCAACATGTTGCATTTATTATTAGTCACAAGTAATGAGTAACATGTTGCTCACAACAATTAACGATGAACAAGAAAGGCAGTGCTTTAGAATTCCAAGATCTGCAAAAAGTCTGGAGGCTTCATTGACTAAACCAAAAGTCTAATATACTAAGAGTTTCACTTTACTGAGGTTGTCTACTCAGAACTCCAGAAGCACATACACAGAAATGAGCCTGGGAAAGCTGCAATTTCATTGGTGCTCCAAAGCTTCACAGCCCAATGCTACATCATGAGGTAGAAATAATAATTTGAGAGGTGACATGGGAGTCAGCACAACTGCTGTGAAAGATTTGTTGTTGGAACAAGCATAACTGTTTTGATAATTAGAGGGGAAAAGATTCCATATAAATAGTAGGAAGAACTTTCTAATGGTAAATGCTGTCCAACAGTGGAATGCACAACCACAAAGTATGGCGAAGTCTCATTATTCGGAAGTTTTTCAACAGAGACTGAAGGGTCATAAGCAAGGAGTGTATTACTGCATGGCAAGGAGTTTGACGTTTTTAAACAGAGACTGGATGGTCATACACGAGGAGTTGGACTGGATGGGACTTGTGATCTCTACCAATGCTATGATTCGCTCAATATAGGTTGCTTTACTACATTACAACTCAGTACAATACAATTTTTAAAATCAGAGATGTAAGCATTTGTAACCAAGAAACGTTGTTAATATCTATGTGAATTCCTTCACAGAAAGGTGTGAAATGTAACTTCTTTTTACCCCCTCTTCTAATCTGCCCCACTGTTGTGACTCAGCTGGAGTCTCAGAGTGACTCTGATGGAGATTGTGGGATTCAGGTTCCAGATGTTCAAGGTGATGGGATTCAGGTTCAAGATGACTCTGATGGGAATTATGGGGTTCAGGTTCAGAGTGTCCCTGTTGTGAGAGATGAGGAGCAGAGAGGCATTTCCACAGCAGGGAATGGTGTTGATGATACTGGAGATGATACCGAAGCTAGCCAGGTGCAAAGGGAAGACAGCTCCCAGTTAGATAGCATGCAGACAGAGGCTGCTGCTAACGAGCTGTCTGGTCTTGACAAAACAGAATTTCTGGATCGAACTGGCCGTTTGGAATTTCGGGTTCGCAGGAGTGTTAGAATAGCAAACAAGAAAGAGGTCAGAGGCCAAAGAAATGTGTTCGTGCTATGCAGGGAATATTAAAGGGTGTGCTGAGAGAGAAACCTTTGTCAAAAGCAATGTCTAGAAGTAGCTCTTGCTTTCTCAGATTATCTTGCAGCTTTGTGTATTCAAGTTCATGGGACTTTGTCATGTATTAATGGAACCTTGTTTTATGCCGAATGTTTTCTTGGATTATTCTTTATAGTCTTGGTTTTGCAACAATCTTTTGGATCTTTACTTTTGTTTTTTAAGAACTATTTATTACCTATTTCCTAATAAACTACTAAAGACTTCAACCTGTGTACAGCCTGGTGTGTTCAGCAAGGTGAAACTAACTTGAGGTGCGACACCCATCAAACCTCCAAATCTGACTGAACAATGTCTTCAGAAAACTTTCTGTCTAGTTTTAGACATTGCATGAGAGAATAATAAGATAGCAAAGCGTTTACCATATTTTAGATATACAGTTCACTTCACACATTCCAGATAGAAAGCAAGGAATATATAATACACTGGTTTCATTTTGGAAAGAACACATTTAATTTATAAATACAAATTCCAGAGAGAGATTCAGATGCTATACAATTTTTCACCATGTGTCAATTTGGATGTGAGTCTTCTTGTGTGTATATGTGTTATCCTATTTGACACCTATAAAATTCAGTGTTCCGGATCTAATGCCCATTAATAGGTGAATAGACAGTGAGAAAAAAATCAATAGGCAGACACACAATCTCCCACATTGGCCAACACACAAGAGTGGCTTATGTCAGCATGTCTTTCCTGCATAGCCTCTTTCTCATACTAGCCAGGTTTTATTTATTTATTTATTTATTTATTTCCAACATTTATATCCCGCCCTTCTCACCCGAAGGGACTCAGGGCGGCGTACAAAATTGGCAACAATTCGATGCCTACACATAATTAAAACAGCAATAAAAATCCAATAAAACAATTAAAACAATATAAAGATATAAAACATATGATTAAAATCCATTCTTCCAAAATCCTCATGCTGTAGCCGTAAATCAGTCCGGGTTGTCTTTATCATTTAATCTTCGAAAGCCTGGGCACATAGCCATGTTTTCAGGGCTTTTCTAAAACTCAAAAGGGTTGGGGCTTTCTGTATTTCTCTGGGGAGGGTGTTCCACAGCCAGGGAGCCACCACCGAGAAGGCCCTGTCCCTCGTCCCCACCAGCCGCGCCTGTGAAGCAGGCAGGACCGAGAGCAGGGCCTCACCAGATGACCTTAGGGATCTTCCTGGCTCATAGGAGGAGATACGTTCGGACAAGTAGATTGGGCCAGAACTGTTTAGGGCTTTATAGGTCAAAACCAGCACTTTGAATTGGGCTCGGTAGCATATCGGCAGCCAGTGGAGCTGGCTAAGTAGGGAGGTGGTACGCTCCCTATAAGCCGCCCCAGTTATTAATCTGGCTGCCGCCCGTTGTTCTAATTGAAGCTTCCGGGCTGTCTTCAAAGGCAACCTCACACAGAGAGCGTTGCAGTAGTCCAAACGGGATGTAACCAGAGCGTGGACCACCGTGGCCAAGTCAGACCTTCCAAGGAACGGGTGCAGCTGGCGCACAAGTCTGAGTTGTGCAAAGGCTCCCCTGGCTACCGCTGAGACCTGGGGTTCCAGGCTCAGTGATGAGTCCAGGAGAACCCCCAGACTGCGAACCTGCATCTTCAGGGGGAGTGCGACCCCATCCAACACAGGCTGTAACCCTATTCCCTGTTCAGCCCTTCAACTGACCAGGAGGACCTCTGTCTTGTCTGGATTCAGTTTCAATTTGTTTGCCCTCATCCAGTCCGACACAGCGGCCAGACACCGTTTCAGGACCTAGACAGCCTCCTTAGTGACAGGTGGGAACGAGTGACAGAGCTGGACATCATCTGCATACAGATGACACCGAACCCCGAAACTCTGGATGATCTCTCCCAGTGGCTTCATGCATATGTTGAACAACATGGGGGACAGTACTGAACCCTGCGGGACCCCACAAGTCAATGGTTGTGGGGCCGAGCAGGCGTCTCCCAATGACACCATCTGGGAACGCCCCTCCAGGAAGGACTGGAGCCACTGCAAAACAGTGCCTCCGAACCCCATCCCAGCGAGGCGCCCCAGAAGGATACCATGATCGACGGTATCGAAGGCCGCTGAGAGGTCCAGCAGAACCAGCAGGGACACACTCCCCCTGTCCAGTTCCCGGCATAGACCATCGACTAAGGCGACCAAGGCTGTCTCGGTACCATGCCCCGGCCTGAAACCAGACTGAACCGGATCCAAAAAATTGGTATCTACCAAGAATGCTGTAATGATACATTCCACTAATTCATATAAGCACATAAAATACACAAGAAGGAAGAATTAATAAAAAAGCAAAGAAAGTGGCTTTGGACTGATACTAAAATGTACGATAATTGCCTAAGGACACATCTGAACTATAGAATTCATGCAGTTTTGACATCAGTTTAATTGCCATGGCTTAATGCTATCAGATCACGAGCAGTGTCATTTTATAAGGTCTTTAGCCTTTGAACTACGAATGCCAGGATTCCATACCATTGAGCCATGGCAGTTGAAGTGGTGCCACACTGCATTCACTCTACAGTGTAGATATGACCAAAAACTAAAATAATTAATGCATGTTTTGTTTGGCTTGGATCTACTATACAGCTATTTTCTTTAATTAACTCAAATGCCTTAGGGGAGCAATGTTGCTCATTCTCTCTTCATGTTTATCTTAGTAGGACATATAAAATATACAGAACTAGATTCTAAATAAGGTAATCCTTTTTTAAAGGATAATTTATTTCTAAACTGAAAATAAAAAGGTAGGTACAACTTATGACATTCCAATGCTGAGGTGGAATTGCATTAGCAGTGCATTAATTCTGTATTTGTAACAGCTGTTGATAATGAATTGAAATTCTGTTAAAAATAGTTATTTTGTCTTTGAACAAAATGTGTTGTTATTTGCCCTCTGCCCATTACTTGTGACATTTGCATCAGAATCTTGTACATCAGAGGTATTTTTCTGAAACAACCATTTATTTAAATGTTTTTAAGAAATCTTATTAATACCCCTTTGTCTCACTGATTATTTTTCATAGATCTGTGCATTATATACAAAATGCAAATATAATATGCATTTTAAAGTAACTGTTTTAGACTTCTGCATTTTCATGTCCTTAGGGAAGTTTGGGATTTCAAAAAGATATCAATATAAGATGCAGCTTCTCTAAACCTAGCATCAATCAAAGCTTTCTTGTTAGCGTCATATGTTCTTTGATATATGGAAGAGGAATAGTGCCTTTCAAGTGTACTTTAAGATGTTGATTGGGAAGGCATTTCACAATCAGGGGGTTGTTATTAAGTCACTCCAATCCAACTCTAGTTATTTTTTTTAATAAAAAAGGTTGTTTACATGTAACTAGTGGAAAACGCACCAGATGCTCTCTAATCTGTGATGTACAGCAGCATCAGCCATGGTAAGTATTTGGATGAGAGATTGCTAACAATTAGGTCAATGCTGCTAAGCTTTACAAGAACAATGGATATCTCATAGAAAAAATGTTTCAAGAATGCATGGGGGATGAGAACCAGTGCAACTTTTTAGAGAAGGAAAAAAAATCAGCTGGAAATAGAGAATGCAACACAAAAGTGCTTTGTCAGTGAGGGCCATGAAAGACATCAGAGAAGAACCAACACAGACTGTCAGTGATGGCAGCCAGTAGCACCAGCAGTGGCACAACAATAGCAGTGGAGGACATGGAGGGGGCAGAAGACGAGGAGCTGACAGTGGTGAATATAGGCTTGTCCCCAGACCTGCTGCCACAGCAATCTCCACCAGTATGACCCCTGCAGTAACCAGCTCAGTAAATAACACTGTCTGTGAGGGCAGATCCCCGCATAAACCAGAAAAGTACTGTGTGGAGAAACAGAGCAAATATTGCTAAACTTCATGAGACGAGCAGGGCTGCTTTGGGTGAAAGCTTCAAGGAATATAGGAAAAACCAAAAAGAAAAAAAAAAAGCAATCCTGCAGAGAAGGGATCAAGGGAGCAAGGAAAGAGAAGAAACTGTGGAGATGGAAACTGAAAGATCAATAATTGTCTGCTGTAATGTATGTGCAGTGCTTGTCTTCTTGCCAGAAAATACCACTGAGTACACGTGCAGCAAGTGCAAATTGATAGCCCTCTTGGAAGAGAAGTTCAGCACAGAAGAACTATGTGTTGTATCTTTTCAGTGCATCAGAGAATAGGAGGATTTCCTGGATAGAACATAGGGAGAATTGATCATACAAAACCAACAGGAAGAAACTGCCAAGAAAAATGAAGAAAACTGCCTGGAGGAAAATCTTTGTCTAGGGAAGACTGCACAAAGGGGATTCAGAACCTCTCCAGCTGAGCAATCACTTCCTATATCTTCAGGAGGATAGCATTAGTGAAGATGCTCAAATAAGTAATCAGCAACAAGGGATAGCATGTGGCAAGAACAGTGTCAAGGTAACCACCACAACAAATGTGTCAGTAGTTGGGAACTATTTGTGGGTCAACACACATTCTGGGGGCTTTCCTGTCTCCATGGCCGTAGCCAGAAAAATTTTTTGGAGGGGTTTTTGAAAATTTGAGGGGGGGGGGTTGAACCCCTAAACCCCCTCCCCCCTGGCTACAGACCTGTCAATATCTGCTTGAGATAGGGCCTGGAGGGACTCTTAATTTTTTTGTGTCTCATAGACTTAGCATGGGGATTTGGTTAACCAGTTAAAATTCATGAGTAAACCAGGTTTTTTTTTTAACCTGAAAAATTTTGGGGGTGGTTTGAACCCCTAAACCCCTCCCCCCCCCCCCCCCCGGCTACAGGCCTGCCTGTCTCCTAGTGTTCTCTCCACTTGACTTTTTCTGCCCACCAAGTATCTGATGTCAGAATTACTGGCCCCCGTGTCTCATACTGCTCAGAAATTAGATAAAATGTCTGTATAGAACAATTGTGGATTATATACTCACATAATGCTCTATAATGCTCTAATTCTGCCATTGTGTAAGACTGCTCTGGGTTCCCCTGGGGGAGAAGAGTGGTATATAAAATAAATAAATAAATAAATAAATAAATAAATAAATAAATAAATAAATAAACGTAGCTCATAAAATGATAAGAAAAATGTCTCATCCATTTTCAGCTCAGGACCCTTCCACATTTCTGAAAATCCAGAGTTTCCTTTGCATTTCTCAGCTGAGGGGGGTGACTAGTTACCCACAATTTGCCATCCACACAGCTGGGCATGAGGATCATCACCCTCCCTTCCCTGCTCCCCATTTAGCCCTTATAAAGAGAGGTAAAGCCTCTGTAGGAGCCACAAGGCTTGCTTTACCTTCCTGAGGCTTGAAAATGAAACTAAACAGCTTTGGAGAAAAAAGGGAGGAATTCCTCTTCCAAAGCTCTTGCAAATACTTAATTAATATCTATTGCACTTTATATTTGACCATGACATCTTGCCTCCTTGGACTGTTTTCTGATTGATGGCTTTTGACCATGGATTGTTTGATATAGGGTACCACTTGCTTATGTGGCTGCTAACTTCGGCACTTCCAAACTAGTAGGTAAGTAAAACTTTATTTCTATCTTGCTCTATCTCCCCATGGAGACTCAAAGCTATTGATAAACTTGGAGAATAGGATTGCCAGATCTGTTCCCTGCTGCCCCAAAGGATAAGACCAAGTCTAATGATCAGAAGTTATAGGAATATAGATTTCTATTGCTCTTCAGAAAGCACGTATTGATTGTAAAAATAATCTCCTTCTCGGGATGTCTTCAAAAAGATACTTGCTGAGCATGCCTTAGATGGAGATCTTGCTCTGAGAAAGGGGTTTGACAAAATAGCCTATAAGATCCATTGCAATTCTATGATGATTCTATAATTCACAAATCCTTCATCACAATAAGTAGAAACTCTGGTCACCATAGGGTGACATAGGGTTACAACTGCATTTTTAAAGCAATAAAAGAAGCAAATTTTATAAATTTATTTTCAATGAACATGGATCCTGAAAAAAGGACAAAAATGTTTTTTGAATGGGTAGGTACAAATTACAGCCACCCCAAACTTTTTAGAAGCAAACAGAGCTTCCGGAAACCAGATTTAAACTATGAATAGACCATTTAATCCCCTACATTACTATAACTTTGCAGCTGACTTTCTATCAGTGCTACAAACCTTGATCCTGACTACAGTGATATAGAGGAAAAAGTCAAAAGCTAGCATTTCATTCTTACATAATTTCCTAGTCTCAGAATAATCAACAGGCTCTTATATTGTTGAAAGCCAAGATAAGTATTGCAACCTCTGGCCTTTCACTTTTTTTACTTGGCTACCTAGTGTCTTGCAAAATTTTAAATGGCACCTCGGAATTATAGAGATAAGAGAGTTTCTGAAAGATGTACCTGCTATCTTTGGTGAAATTAAGTTTTCTTTTCTTTTCTTTTCTTTCTTTCTTTCTTTCTTTCTTTCTTTCTTTTTTTTTGAGTGACAACATAGAAGAAGGATTTCTGATACCTAGGAATGCCGTGTCTAGAAAGGAAAGTTGTTCAGTTCATATTTCAAAGCAAATTAAGTTGAATTATAGTCACAACAACCTTCTTTACATCACATCCTAGTGATACCTTGATATTATCAGGCAGGGATAGTCTAAAAACTTCCCCAATACACTAAACTTTGTTTTCTGTGTTCCTGTACACATGTGGGCCTCAGTTGATATTAGATTTGGTCCTCAGGGCCCAAAGGTTTTTGCATTCTTATAATACATGATTTAAAACTGAGATGCATTTCATTTCTCTCTTCCAAATTTTGTGATAAAGTTCTGATTTTTTTAAAAAAAATCCCTATGTATATTGATCAAAATTATTTTAGCAATGTTGTTATATTCAAAGAAATACTTGCAAACTTTGATTATTGGGAAAATAATATATTTTCACTGCTCTCTGAACAATGTCTCCGAATCCCATCACTTGCTATATATTGTTTTTCTGTAAACAAAACAAACTACAATAGCTGTGAGAAAAAAATGTGCCACTAAATGGACTGACCTCACTATGGTTCCGTTTTCTTGTTCCAACCAACTTAATGTTGGAGAAGAAAATCAACTAACATTAACCTTCAGCTAGTTTTACTATATTTTTGCCATCTGGGGAAAATAAAAATGAGAATCCGCTCATGCATCAGCATACAAGATTCTACACTGAATGTTCTGCCATTAAAACCATGGAAAACAGACAGCTCTGATTATGAGACTTATGAAGTGTTTGTAATAATGCAGCCATTGACATCCATTTAAACAGATTCCCTCTGGCATTGCCTGAGCGATATCTCCGCTCTGTTGCCTTGCACATGTACTACAACAGCTGCAGATAGATGGTAACTGGCAATATAAGTGTTTCTTTGCAGCTTTTGCCATCCCCCAGGCTAAAAGGTGATGGTGGCTGCACTGAGAGTGAATTTATTGATGAGCTTCCGAGCCTAGCAGAACTCGCCATGTTGCCAAGCTGGCACTACTCTTTTCTCTCTTGTGTCGCCTGTGTATGTTGGAAGAGAGGCAAGACACAGCAAATTGATTTGGACAAAGGCCACAATTTTATGTAAACCTGCAGTAAGGAACCCAATTAACCCAACTGAGCTTTTATAACCTGATCCACCAAGAGCTAAAATTTCCCTAGCTTCAAACTGTGTGATGGTAAACCCCAGAGCTTTTTTCCTAGAGGAAGATAACAGTCAAGGTTCCTGTAAGAAAGGGAAAAATAATTTCTGACACATGGTGCTCACAAAGGCAGCAAAGGCAAGCACTGGAAAACCCAGACGGCTGTGGGTTGGGTCGCCATAAAGGAGGTTTTTGGGACAGGGAAATCTTTGATAGCTAAGGATAACCAAGTTAAACCCCTGTTTATGAATTTTAACTAGGATGTATGATTTATGAAGATCACACGAATGTAAATCAAGTTAAAATACAGTATTTTCCACAAACAAAACTTGCATGAATTAAATAAGAGTATGGGCAATACAATGTGTCTCCTTTGTAAATTTGTGAATAAATGAATCAATTAAAATTCCTTTCATAATGTAAGCACACTGATTTTGTTTCCTAGTGAGGAAGATATGGTGTAAAATGTCAGCTCATGTGTCACCATCAATTTCAGACAAATTTTCACAAATGCAACAAACAACATCTGCACTAGGGAAGGGGTTGTAAAAAATATTTATGAGCAATGTACATTCTGACTTGTTGCACAGGTAATAAGACGCATCTGTCTCACCATTGTGACTTCTCTTGGGGCAACTGTTTTTGAAATGTTATTTGGTTCTACACTTGGCCATGCCAAGAAAGTGTTTAAGAATAGTCACTTTAAAATTTCATTTATTTCTATAAATTTAACTCCACACAAATAACTGCTTGAGGGTGTGCCACCTAAGAACCATACATATTTCGGGATTACAGGCCTGAACTTTGTTGCTATAAGCAACCAGAGCCGGCCCTAGGTATTTTTCAAGTGTAGGCGAACAGAATTTTGGTGTGTCTCCCCCCCCCCCCCAAACCAATCATTGAAAAATAAAAGCATTGGATAAGCGAAAATGTTGGATAATAAGGAGGGATTAAGGAAAAGCCTATTAAACATCAAATTACATTAAGATTTTACAAATTAAGCACCAAAACATCATGTTTTACAACAAATCGACAGAAAAAGCAGTCTCAACTGCGCCCCCCTATATTTTGCGCCTGAAGCGACCGCTTAATTCGCCTCATTGTTGGACCGGCTCTGTAAGCAACAATCTGTTCTGTGGAAGTGGCCGAGCTAACGTTTATTTCTCATTGTCTCCACCAGCAATTCTCATATACACTGCAGTCTATATACTTGCAGGAGAAAAGTTACATAGAAATAAATATCTATTGTATAGTGAAATAAGTACAGTTATGATTTTAAAGAAAAAGCATAGTCTTCACACTTCTAAATACTGTGATTTTAAGGTGATGAAACATTTCCCACCTCTGAATTTGTTCATGTCATTTTCTCTATCATTTTGCAATTTTGCAAACTGATATGAAAATGTGTATGCTTTTCCCTAATGTGTGTGCTTTGTGTATGCAATTTAACATATAATTTTCCCTATTTACATTTTTCTAGGCATTTTCGTACAATAAATCATTTTTATATGTTTTCAATATTATGCACATTTCCTTGCATAGTAGTTTTCCTTGCTTATGTTCACATTTTGGCAAACACTTTTATACTTGAGGAACTATAGTGTGAAAACTTCATTGACTGAAAAACTGAACATTGATAAGTCAAATATTTAGAGTGAATTCCTCTTTGGTTCAAATATTCGTTTGGAAAGTGTGAGTAGAGTAGGTTCTCATTAAAATGCAAATGAAATGAAGTTTCCCCTGATCTCAACTAACACACAAAGGGAGACAAACCTCTCAGTAGTGCTGAACTGGAGTTCTACAGCCCAGGCTTTTAAATATCTACTGAGCAATAAGTCCCACTGAGTTCAAAAGGGCTTATTCTCCAAAAGAAAACTATATAAGACTGCAGCCATAGCCTTCTCTATGGCTTGAAAAAAGCCCTTAAGAATAACTTTTTCATTGTTAAAAACCTTCAAAGGAAAGTTTTTATGGAAAATGTCATATAGAATTAGGAATATCTGATTTTTTTTCCTAATGAACTTAATTTACTATGCTCCAACTGGAACGAGTTCTTGCAGAATAGTCCAAACATTTAGATCTGCACAAACACTGAATCCTTATTTTCCTTCTATGTCTAACATTACTTTGTGTTTTAAGTGAAATAATAATAATTATTATTATTATTATTATTATTATTATTATTATTATTATTATTATTATTATTATTATAATTCCTGTGGCTTGAGGCAGGAAAGAGCTTACTTTAGTTTCCCATTTTTATTGTCCTGTCATCTTGTAGCATCTTGTAACTTGGCACTAGGACTTTGTTTGGGGAGAATCCTCATTATTTCATTCCTGATCAAAAACAAGATTCTTGACATTCATTGAAGCTAGTCAGGCAGTATGACACAATTGTGAGCATATTGTGAAACTTTGTGTATTCTCACATGATGGAGTTGTTCAGGAAATTATTATGTGTAGAATTACACTTTTCCCACAGTGAAAATTTGTAACAGCAATATGTACTTACTGTGCAAGATGGTTGTTGTCAAAAATGTAATCAGACAGAACAGACACCTAACATATAAACTAATTGTCACAAGGTTTAGTTATACTAGACCTTTGTTTTCTGCCAATGATATTCTATGTAAGATTGCTGTTTCTTTCCAGAGAGTTGAAAAACACTGGTGACAAGAATTCTGGACTGAAGAGAATCTTCATTAGACTGCATCAATAGGAGCGTAGTGTCTCTATCAAGGGAACTAATAGTTTCCTTTTCTTCTGTTTTAGTCAGGCTTCACATAGAATACAGTTATGGACACCACAATTCAAGAAAGGTATAGGCAAAATGGAACATGCCAAGAGAAGGGAGACCAAAATGAACAAAGGTCTGGAAAACAAGTCCAAAGAGGATTGGTTTAGGAACTGGGTGTGTTTAATTTGGAGAAGAGAAGTTTAAGAGCTTCATGAGAGTCATGTTGAAGATGGAGCAAATTGTGTTGTTGTTGTTGTTGTTGTTGTTTTGCTGCTCTAGAGACGAGGACATGGAGGAATGGATTCAGATTGCAAAAATGGATATTCCATCCAAATATTAGGCAGAATTTCTTAATGCTAAGAGCTGTTCAATAGTAGAATGTGGATTGTGGTGGAATTTCAATATTTTGAGGTTTTTAAACAGAGATTCAATGGCCATTTGTCAGCAGAGCTTTGATTGTATTCTCCTGAATGGCAGGAGGTTAAACAAGTTAACCTTTGTTGTTTTTTCCAATGCTATGATTTATTGGTTCAGTTTAAAATTCTGCACAAAATTTGCAGATTTCATTTTTGCAGGAAGCAGCATTTTCTGTGCAAGACATAGCATGTTCTGTGTAGAAAACAATACTATTATCTTTTGAATAATATTTTGTGCACAGAAAATGCTGTGTTCTATCCAAAAAAATGTCATAATTGGAGATTTATTTTGTGTCAAATTCATGGCTGATTTGCAAAGAAAATAGTAGGGAAGTGCGATCCATTAAAAGAAATGGTTCAAAAGTCATTACAAAACTGGGGGAGCCTGGCATTTCATTTCAAAAGTGTTTCTATGGTTAGTGAAAAATTCATAACTGTAATGAGAGTAATGGAATTTCATTACTATTGTGTTACAGTAATTGCACATAAAGTATTATAATTGGGGGAACTTCAGGGGCTCCTTTCTCCCTCATTATTACAGCTATTGCGGTGAAACTTGCTACAATTGTAGAACACATATACCACTGTTAGCTCATCGAGTTTCAGAGCATTTCATGTATCAATGGGTTTTTGGGGAATTTTATTTGTTTAAATAAACTTTAAAAAACTACAAGAAATGTCTCCTTGAATTTTCTATACAATGACAGGAGATAACGGGATCATTCCCCCAACTTTCAGAAATATTCATACATCTGCTGATTTTAGGAATTTAAAAAAGTTTTGACAAAAACTTGTATATGCCCACATATCAGATATCACCACATATGTACAAAATTTAACAAAAATTGTGGATTTTAAAATCCACAATTGCTATCTTATTAACAAAGAGAAATGAATATTAACCAATTCTACATTTTCATAGAATCCTACAGTTGGAGGGGACCCCCAAAAGCCATCTAATCCAACCCCCTTCTTCCAGGCAAAAGGGCACCATCAAAATTCTGCTGACAGATGGCCATCCAGCTTCTAAACTAATCAATATGCTTTCCCTATAGTATGGTGGCCATCAATTTAGGAATTTCTTCCCAGCCCAGCACAGAGATTTACTTACTAAAAGTATCCGTCAGTCCTCCCCTTTGCAAATTTAACCATTCATTGGAATTCTCACTGTTCCTCCCTAACAAATCTCTCTTGTTGTTACCCTGATTGGTGTTTTCAGATGTTGATGTATTCTGGAAAATATAGTTTAGGGTAGGGCTTTTTTAATTCTTTGGCGTAGAGCTTCTCCTCTCCCAAACTACATTTCCCAGAGTTCAGTGCTCTTCCCAGCAAACACTGCTTCCTCTTTCCCACACTCCTAATGTCGAGACTCCTTTAATTTAGAGAAAAGGTAAGGCAAGTAACTAAGGTAGCCATTTTGACTTGGCTTTGCTTCCTTGTGCTGAAAAGGAAACTGACTTTGGGAGCCTTCCTAGATTTACAAAACTAAAACAAAAAAGTATGGGGTAAGTTTCAATTTCTAAATTTTTGATAGGAGCCATGCCCACATATCTGATATCACCACGTATGTACAAAATTTAACAAACTTGATCCAAATTATGAGGCAAACAAAAAATGCCCACCTCTAGAAAATAGTAATGTACAAGAATTAATATTCTACGATAAAATATTTCCACACAGAAAATATTTCCTGCACAAAATCATGTGCACCTTTGTGGTAGAATAAGTCCAGAACTACAAAAAAGCTTCAAAAACTGTGTGGTTTTCAAATACTTTGTTGCAGCATGAAAAATGCTAAAGATTATTCGTTGTTACTTTTGAGCGGATGTCCAGTGAAAAATTATATTCCTTTTAGGAATGCTCAGGAATTTAATTTTCAGCATACCAGCAAACAGGGACATATGTGCATGCACATTATTAGTTTTTTCTGTTGCTCAATACACATATTTCTCAAACTTAAGTCTTCTTTTTCTTGACTTTTTTCTAATAAATGGAATTATTTGTAAAATTTATGATGATGCAGTGTATCAACAATATTCTAAATGTCCTCTAGACATTTAGACATATGCCTGGCTTGAACTGAGGAATTTTTTTCCTTTCTTTTTTAAAATCCCCTCTTTTCTTTTTCTTCTCTTGCTTCTTATCTTTTTAATTACTTGGATGCAGAAGACAACTAGATTCAAAGTGATTTTGCAGATGCCAAATAGCTAACAACAGGGGCATAATTTATTCAAAGTTTCTTTTCCTCTGGATAATTCTGTACTATTCAAAGAGATAATGTCTTGGATCTTAGCTCTTCTTTCTGTAAACTCAATGAAAGTTAGATTCTCAGAAGAAGAAGAAAAATAAAAATAATTTATATTCCACCACCATCTCCCCAAAGGGACTTGGGGTAGCTTACAAAGGCATTCCAGGTTGCACATATAACATACAGTAGGTAAAAAGAGTACATATGTATAAAACAAGTCACATAAAATTAGAACAACAACTCCTCTCAGCACATATAGCATAAAGTCAAAATAATACAGTTTTAAAAACAACAGTATATAAATTATTCTGTTGTTGTGGACTGACCATCATCTGGTTAGGTTTAGACTCACCACAGCCTTTAACCTCTGCAAGAGTGGGGGACCAACTAAGATGGTCCACCCCAGGAGACTTATGGATCCAGATGAATTGACGACTCTTGGTGAGTTTCCTGTCATGGTGGCAAATGATCCTGCCGAAGTCTGCCCATCATTTTGCAGATAAAGTCATTCGGATATGTTCCAACCTGGATGTCAAATTTGAGGTAGTACTAGTGGATGTACTTGAGGCACCTGTCTGTCATATTTGTTGGATTCATTTCAGCTTGGGCAGCCTGATATTGTCGACAAGATTCTTGGAGGAGTGAGAGCAACCACCTATGCTTTAGATCCTTGCCCTTCCTGGCTTATCAAACTTGCCAGTGAGGCATTGGTTGAGTGGTTCATGAGGATCATCAATGCCTCATTGAAAAATTCCATCTATCTGAAAACAGCAATTATAAAAACTTTTATTAAAAAATCATCCCTAGATTCCTCTATTCTAAATAGCTACCTGCCTATTTCCAATCTCCTTTTTTTGGGCAAGGTTTTGGAGTGGGTAGTAGCCTCTCAACTCTAGGGATTCTTGGAAGAAACCAATTATCTTGATCCATCGTAGTCTGGTTTTAGGCCTGGTCATGGTACGGAGATAGCTTTGGTGTCCTTGGTGGATGACCTCCACAGAGAACTAGACAGGGGGAGTGTGTCCCTGCTAGTTCTCCTGGACTTCTCAGTGGCTTTCAGTACCATTGATCATGGTATCCTTCTGGGTTGGCTCCCAGGAATGGGTCTTGGGGGCACTGTGTTGCAGTGACTTCACTCCTTCCTGGGGGATTATGCCCAGATGGTGATGCTGGGGAATACCTGCTTGGATCTCTGGCCTTTGACCTGTGGGGTCCCGCAAGTTTCCATTCTTTCCCCCATGCTTTTCAATATCTACATGAAACCGCTGAGTGAGGTCATCTGGAGTTTTGCAGTCGGGTGCCATCTCTATGCAGATGACACACAACTGTACTACTCTTTTCCATCTTATTCCAAGGAAGTTCCCCGGATTCTGGTCCAGTATCTGACAGATGTGATGGACAGATGTGATGGACTGGATGAGGGCCAACAAACTGAGACTTAATCCTGACAAGACTTAATCCTGACTGAGACTTAATCCTGGTCAGTCACAAAGTTGATCGGGGTTACACTCCACTTGAGGACACGGGTCTGCAGTGGCCGGGGGGGGGGGGGGGGCTTTGCACAATTAAAACTTGTGTGCCAGTTGCAACAGTGCCTCAAAACGCCTGACTTGAGTTACATCCAGAATGGACCACTGTAATGCACTCTACATGGGGCTGCCTTTGAAGATTGTTCAGAAATTGCAACTACTGCAAAGATCAGCTACCAGATTACTAACTGGAGCTAGCTACAGAGTACACAGCACACCCCTGTTGAAGTAGCTCCACTGGCTTTCAACAAGTTTCCAGGCTCAATGCTAGGTGCAGGTTATTACCTATAAAGCCTCATATGCTTCAGGTCCAATCTATTTTGTGACTGCATCTCTTTCTACAAACTGAGGCACTGAGGTCAACAGGGGAGACCCTTCTTTCAGCCCCACCACTGTCTCAAGTGTGGTTGGTGGGGATGAGAGGCCTTTCTCGTTGGTGGCTCCCCAGCTTGGAATACCTTCCCAAAATAGATTAGATTAGCCCCCACCCTTCAATTCTTCCATTCTAACCTGAAAACATGCATGTTCAAACAAGCTTTTGACCTTGAGTAGGCTGAATGGGCACATTATGTAGTTGGCACTTTGTGAACTGAAGTATAGTGAAGAACACTACACTAACAGAAATGCTCCTCCTTAACAGTGACTTTCCTCCCATTAGTTAATGAATTTGCTCTTTTCATTTAACTCTATGAAGTTCTGTTTTTTGTTCATCCTTATGAAAACTACATGATTTGACTTGCATTTTAAAACTTTTCAGTGCATCTAGTAATTGGAGTGTTATGGGTCAAATACAAATTAGAAGCATGAAATAGGAAATAACAATAAAGTCATGGTCAAATCAGAGCAAATGGTGAAAAAAGACAAATAAACACCAACAGCTTATAATTAAACAGAAAATCAAACCGGCATCAGAATTAAAATTATACTAAAATCTTTAAACTGTAAAGATAAATCCATGACTGGAAGAGTTGGAGAGGTAAGTAGAGGAAACAGCATGTTGAACATTCATAGAATCATAGAATCATAGAATAGTAGACAGAGCCAGCCCAAGATAATTTTCAAGTGTAAGCGAATAGAAATTTTGGTGCCCCCCCCCCCACACACACACACCAAACCACATGAACGGGCCAGCAGAGCATTGGATAAGCAAAAATGTTGGATAATATGAAGGGCAAGTGTGAATAATTGCAGTTGATCACCTTGATTAGCATAGAATAGCCTTGCTAGACATGGTTATGGTTATTGAGCATTATTCCTAGCAGTGCAATAATTGAGGACTTTTTAAGTATTGACCACTGGACTGATTCTGGACGATGATTTTGAACTTATGTGGTTGTAATTGTTGTTTTTAGTAGTTTTTGTTTTGTTTTAATGTTTGAGTTTAATTGTCATTATATTATTGGAATTTGTATGTCGGCCATCAAATTGTTGCCAGTTGTGAGGCCACCCTGAGTCTTCTTCGGGTGAGAAGGGCGGGACAGAAGTATGGGAAATAAATAAATAAATAAATAAATAAATAGTAAAAAAGGACAGTAAAAAAGGACAGTAAAAAAGAACACTCAAAAACAGGGGAATTCCAAACATGAAACAATCAGGGCCAGCTAACGCCTCTCAACAAAGATATACAAACCCCACTTGCTTAGTTTCCAACAGACCTCACAACCTCTGAGGATGCCTGCCATAGATGTGGCCCCCCTCTGGACACTTTCCAGCATTATTTGGCAGAGAAGGAGAAAGAATTTGGGCCCTTCCACACAGCTCTATAACCCAGGATATCAAGGTAGGATAACTCACATTACCTGCTTTGAACTGGATTGTCTGAATCCTTACTGCCATATATCCCAGTTCAAAGCAGGTAATGTGGGTTATTTGTTTCTAGTCTCCAAGGCAGAAGACAACAAGCTTGCTCCCTCCTCCCTATGACTGCCTCTCACATAATTATACTTGATGAGGAAATTCCCAGCTTGATTTCGTCCCCTCAGGCTATATGATTATGTGGGATGCAGAACTTCTTTGGGGTCAGAAACACCGTTTCCCACCAAAGGGAAGGGGATGGGGTCTCAGAAACATAATGAGGCAACATAACACATGGGCAAGTAGGAACACATAGACAGAAACACTGAGTTTTTTGGGCAATTTTATATACATGAGAGATGTAGTTTCCCAAAGTACCCTAGCAAGCCAGACTCCTTGGCACATAAATCCTGGGGGACTCTAAAGAGAGGGATGAAGGAAGGAATGTCCCCAACTTTGGGAAGGCGCAGGGCCAGGATGGCCCTGATAGAGGGAAAAGAGGAACTGATTGCAAGAGAGTGAATAAGTATAAGTTCCGAATTGCTATTGTTACAGGGCAGTCGGTGGCTCCCAGAGAGAACACACCACACTCAGAACAAGGAGGCTGCGAGTTCGAATCCCGCTCAGGGACAAAAATGTCAAAATCAGTTGGAAATGTTTTGCCAGAGAAGGCGAGGCTTGACAGCTCGATTTATTTATTTATTACATTTATATGCTGCCGTTCTCACCCCAAAGGGGACTCAGAGCAGCTTACAAATTACATTCACATACAATACATTATATTATTAGCATAGTAAAATAATAGTATTAAATTACTATATTGTACTAAATCATTACATTGTAATATTATTAGTAATATTACATTTAATATTTAATTAAAATTATTAAATTGTATTATTATCAGTATTATATTGTAATAATAAATAAATAAATAAAGTTTTATTATTCTTATTCTTAGAAGATAAAGGGAAAAGATGAATGATTACAAGAGAGTGAATAAGTATAAGTTCCGAATTGCTATTGTTACAGGGCAGTCGGTGGCTCCCAGAGAAAGCACACCATACTCAGAACCAGGAGGCTGTGAGTTCGAATCCCACTCAGGGACAAAAATGTCAAAATCAGCTGGAAAAAGGCACGGAGGGTACGGGGTGCACGGAGAGCTGCCAAGGCACATGTTTTGCCCAAGAGTGCCCCCCGTCGACGTGCGCCCAACTCCGAGGCGTAATTGGCGTCCCATGTTGGACCGGCCCTGATAGTAGAGTTGGAAGAGACCTCATGGGCCATCCAGTCCAACCCCCTGCTAAGAAGCAGGAAATCGCATTCAAAGCACCCCCGACATATGGCCATCCAGCCTCTGCTTAAAAGCCTCCAAAGAAGGAGCCTCCACCACAGTCCAGGGGAGAGAGTTCCACTGCCGAACAGCCCTCACAGTGAGGAAGTTTTTCCTGATGTTCAGGTGGAATCTCCTTTCCTGTAGTTTGAAGCCATTGTTCCGTGTCCTAGTCTGCAGGGCAGCAGAAAACAAGCTTGCTCCCTCCTCCCTATGACTTCCCCTCACATATTTGTACATGGCTATCATGTCTCCTCTCAGCCTTCTCTTCTGCAGGCTAAACATGCCCAGTTCTTTAAGCCTCTCCTCATAGGGTTTGTTCTCCAGACCTTTGATCATTTTAGTTGCCCTCCTCTGGACGCTTTCCAGCTTGTCAACATCTCCCTTTAACTGTGGTGCCCAGAATTGGACGCAGTATTCCAGGTGTGGTCTGACCAAGGCAAAATAGAGGGGGAGCATGACTTCCCTGGATCTAGAAGCTATACCCCTATTGATGCAGGCCAGAATCCCGTTGGCTTTCTTAGCAGCCGCATCACATTGCTGGCTCATGTTTAACTTGTTGTCCACGAGGACTCCAAGATCTTTTTCACATGTACTGCTGTCTAGCCACGTGTCCCCCATTCTGTATCTTTGCATTCCATTTTTTCTGCCGAAGTGAAGTATCTTGCATTTGTCCCTGTTGAACTTCATTTTTTTAGTTTCGGCCCATCTCTCTAGTCTGTCAAGATCGTTTTGAATTCTGCTCCTGTCTTCTGGAGTGTTGGCTATCCCTCCCAGTTTGGTGTCGTCTGCAAACTTGATGATCGTGCCTTCTAACCCTTCGTCTAAGTCATTAATAAAGATGTTGAACAGAACCGGGCCCAGGACGGAACCCTGCGGCACTCCACTTGTGACTTCTTTCCAAGATGAAGACGACACATTGGTGAGCACCCTTTGGGTTTGTTTGCTTAGCCAATTACAGATCCACCTAACTGTAGTTTTGTCTAGCCCACATTTTACTAGTTTGTTTGCCAGAAGGTTGTGAGGGACTTTGTCGAAGGCCTTACTGAAATCTAGGTAACTCTGTCGAAAAAAGAGATCAGATTAGTCTGGCATGACTTGTTTTTGGTAAATCCATGTTGACTATTAGCAATGACTGCATCTGTTTCTAAGTGTTTGCAGACCACTTCCTTAATGATCTTTTCCAGAATTTTGCCTGGTATTGATGTGAGGCTGACCGGACGGTAATTGTTTGGGACGTTCTTTTTTCCCTTCTTGAAGATAGGGATCACATTTGCCCTCCTCCAGTCTTCTGGGACTTCTCCCGTTCTCCAAGAACTCTCAAATATGATTGCCAGTGGTTCTGAAATAACTTCCGCTAGTTCCTTAAGTACTCTTGGATGTAGTTGATCTGGCCCTCGTGACTTGAATTCGTTTAGAGCAGCCAGGTGTTCCTGGACAACTTGTTTCCCTATTTGGGGTTGGATTTCCTCAAATCCTTCGTCCATTTCATGTTGCTGAGGTTGAAGATGGCTTTCTTTTTGTGAGAAGACCGAGGCAAAGAAGGCATTGAGCAGTTCTGCCTTTTCCTTGTCCCCTGTCGCCATCACCCCATCTTCTCCTTGCAGAAGCCCTATCACCTCCTTTTTCTTCCTTTTTCTACCAACGTAAGCAAAAAAAAGCCTTTTTTGTTGTTTTTAATGTCCCTGGCAAGCCTGAGCTCATTTTGCGCTTTAGCCTTGCGAACCTTTTCCCTACAGGAGTTGGCTATACATTTGGATTCTTCTTTGGTGATTTCTCCCCTTTTCCACTTCTTGTGCATGTCTCTTTTGAATCTTAGCCCGGTTAGAAGTTCTTTGGACATCCATTCTGGCTTCTTTGCATGTGTCATTTTTTTTTCTTTGTTGGCACTGTTTGCATTTGCGCCTTGAGTATTTCACTTTTAAAAAACTCCCATCCATCCTTAACTCCCTTGTCTTTTAATATTGGCGTCCATGGAATGCTGCTCAGTATTTCCTTCATTTTTTGGAAGTCAGCTCTCTTAAAGTCCAGAATGCATGTTTGACTTGTCTTAGTTTCAGCCTTCCATTGTATCACAAACTGCAGGAGCACATGGTCATTTGCCCCTAAGGATCCGACGACTTCTACTGTATTGATCAGGTCTTCCACATTTGTTAAGATTAGATCAAGAGTTGCTGATCCCCTTGTTGCCTCTTCTACCTTCTGGACCATAAAATTGTCTACAAGGCAAGTGAGGAATTTGTTGGACTTTGTACTCTTGGCTGAGTTTGTTTTCCAGCAGATATCGGGATAATTGAAATCGCCCATGACTACTATATCTCTTCTTTGTGCCTGTTTGGTCAGCTGTTGACAGAAGGCTTCATCAAGTCCTTCATCCTGACTCGGAGGTCTGTAGTAGACACCCACGACGAGATCTTTTTGAGTCCCGGTTCCCTTGATTCTTATCCAGATGCTTTCAAGCTGGTTTCACGGATTACAGTCTTGCATTTCTTCTGCAACGTAAGTGTTTTTTTATAACAACTTTGAAAATTTACCAAAAATCTGAGGATAATAGGCATGAGTGACCATGAAAAAAATGGTTCTAAACTCGCTTCTAAAGTAGGTGCAGCTAGCGCTTTGTTTCTGAAACTACTTCTGAAATTTGGCCCAAAAAAGTTTTGAAACTTAAGAATATTTGGAATATTCAAAATTAATTCGTTAATGGCAGACGCACATGGGCAATGGCCAAAAACAGCACCGGGGGGACTTTACAGGACTCTCCCGCCCTCATTTTATGAGATATCTTCTTCAAACTTGGTACAGTGGTAGAACCCGTTAACACTGCTAGCTCACCAAAATTCAGAACATTTCCCTTATCCTCTGATTTTTGGCAAATTTTCATAGCTTTTGTAATAAACCATTTTTTTTAAATAATTGCAGAAATCTGTTCCTGGTTGGAAAGTCTTATTTCCTGTTTCATTGGGTTGTCTTTACTTTGAAAGTCATTGTTCTACTTCAGAAACTTTGTTTTTGTGGCTGAAACTTTGTTAAATTGGTGGGCAGTGTCCCAGCAAACCATAATGTGCTCTATGTCCCTTGCGCAAAGGGCAGTGTCATAAATTTTGCCATGTTTTGATGACAGAACCAATTAGGAAATGACATTTATCACCCAGGAACAGAAATCATAGTACACCATCAAATCATTCCTGACAGATCGCCATCAGCCTCTGAATAAGGAAATCATTTCCTGGTTTGAAAGTGCTATTTCCTGTTTCATTGGCTTTTTTGGGGCTGAGAGTGTGTGACTTGCCCAAGTGGGTGGCTGAGTGGGGAATCAAGCCACAATCAGACTCCAACACTCAAACCTCTCCCTCCCTCCCTCTCTCCCTCCTTTCCTCCCTCCCTCTCTCTCTAAATTTCTCATACCTTCCAAGAATTCACATACCGTATGAAAGTTTGGTCAAGATGGTCAGAGGAGGGCAACTAAAATGATCTAGGGTCTGGAGAATAAGCCCTATGAGGAGCGGCTTAAAGAACTGGGCATGTTTAGCCTGCAGAATAGAAGGCGGAGAGAGGAGACATAAGGAGGGCCATGTATAAATATGTGAGGGGAAGTCATAGGGAGGAGAAAACAAGCTTGTTTTCTGCTGCCCTGGAGACTAGGATGCAATGGAACAATGGCTTCAAACTACAGGAAAGGAGATTTCACCTGAACATGAGGAGGAACTTCCTCACTGTGAGAGCTGTTCAGCAGTGGAACTCTCTGCCCTGGAGTGTGGTGGAGACTCCTTCTTTGGAGGCTTTTAAGTAGAGGTTGGATGGCCATCTGTCGGGGTGCTTTGAATGTGATTTCCTGCTTCTTGGTGGAATGGGGTTGGACTGGATGGCCCATGAGGTCTTTTCCAACTCTACTATTCTATGATTCTATGACTCTAAGTGAGGACAAAAGGGCACCCCCTTTTGTTAAGAGAATGTTAAGAGAAATGTTAAGAGGAGAGAGGCCCTGGGACATCTGGGAATTTTAAAGAGGGCATAGTACTATTGGAGAAACATCTGCTTCAGCCCAATGCTTTTATAAATGGTGAAAATTCAGAGGCTTCATTCTGCTTCATTTTTAAAGCTATTGAGATGAAATTTTCTACAATGGAAGCAAATATTCATCACTCTTTGCCTATCAAGTTTCATAATTTTTGACCCATCCACTGATTTTTTGGGAATTTTCCAACAACATTTTTTTTAAAAAAATGCTACCAGAACGATGGCCCTGCCTCTCCGTCCCTACATTTGACAGGGGAAAAATGGTTATATGGTCAAATAATTGGTTATTTTCCAGATTCCTATCTATCTAATACTCACCTTTCTAGTCATGAAGCATAATGTTCACTCTGAAGGAGAAAATTATTCAGGTGAAGTGATATATATATTTCACACTGGCTCAGATTTCTGGAGAACTCTCAAGAGGTTTGAGAACATAGGCCAGGTTTAAAATGCTTTGCCCTTCTTCCTAGGAATCACATTTGTATTACGTATAATAAAGTGGAACTGTTCCTGCCTAACCGAGAGTCTCAAACAATTTCTGCAATTGTGTTTTCATTGCTTTTGATCACATCACAGCATCCAGTCTCTCCCCATTGGCATGGAAGGGAAATGAGAAAAGAATATGCTCCCTGTGGAATTTCAAAAAGAAATTAGTGTGGGTAGAATGAAAAGGGATTAATATAAATTTCTGAAGCTAGAAAGAGTGACTCATGTAAAGTCATGGACATCTAGGATAGGTTGGCAGTGCTGCAGCACTAAATTTCTTACTGAGAGTAGAAGGAGCTGTCATCCATTTTAAGTTTAGTATGTTGTTTACCACACCTGGAGCCTGGCTTCTTCCAGGTAGAGGAAATTGCCATGCAATTGGATTGGTGAAACAAAATTATTACCTGATACTACTTGGTGCAACAGAACACAGCATTTACACACAACACACAGTTTGTCCCAAGCTGATTGCATCATGTTTGGAAGACAGCAAGGTCAATGGTGGTCTGTATACAGTTCAGTGGGATCCATGCTGGCAGGAAGAAAGCCTAGGAATAAAAAAAAAATCATGGTGCCCTAAACACTAGGCTTGTGCAATTTGTTCATATGCTCTCTAAAATTCGGATCTAATTAGAATCTAAAGAACTTTTGAAGCGAGTTCTGACCCACCTCCTCACTGCCTTCCCAATATTAAAAATTTGAATCAAAAGGAGCCTTCAATTCTTAAGTCTCAGATGTCTTCAGACGTAGCTGTGACCAAGCCCTGCGGAGAGGTGAAGCCAATCAGCCAATCAGGGCTGACAGAGGAGGGAGGGAGAGGCAGAGGCATCATTCTTGTAGTCTTTTTTAAAAAACGTTGTTTTAAAAAAATTGAAAATTCCCAAAAACTCAGTAGGTGGGTGAAACATTATGAAACTTGATAGGCAAAGAGTGATAAATATATTTTACCATTGTAGCAAGTTTCACCCCAATAGTTTTTAAAATGCGGGAGAATGGAGCCTCTGAATTTTCCCATTTATAGTAATTTAATGGGAAGTGAGAAAACGCCATGCCTGCATTAAACTACATTTCCCACAAAGCATTGGGCTAGAGCAGCTATCTGTGGCATTGAGAAACAGTCTAATTATTATAATATATACAGTCATGGAATCTGCAAAGAGGAATTAAGGAAATAATAGTACAGTAGAGTCTCACTTATCTAATCTTCTCTTATCCAACATTCTGTATTATCCAACACAGTCTGCCTTTTAGTAGTCAATGTTTTTGTAATAAATGTTGCAATATTTTGGTGCTAAATTCGTAAGTACAGTAATGATTACATAAGGTTACCATGTATTGAACTAATTTTTCTGTCAATTCGTTGTAAAACATGATATTTTGGTGCTTAATTTGTAAAATCATAATCTAATTTTATGTTTAATAGGCTTTTCCTTAATCCCACCTTATTGTCCAACATTTTTGCTTATCCAGCATTCTGCCGGCCTGTTTAAGTTGGATAAGCGAGACTCTACTGTATATATAAATCTGTGCAAAGTTATGTGGTTATGTGTCAATACAAGGGTAGCTAAACCTGACTGTGCCTCACAGTCAGTCAAGGCTGACGGGCAAGGGAGGGGAAGGCAGTGAAGATCTTTTTTTAAAAGTTGTTTTAAAAAAACTTTAATAATTCCCTGAAATTCTGTGGATAAGTGAAACATTTTGAAGGGAGATAGCAGTTCCTGAAGTTTCCCCAATAGTAACGGAGGAGCCATATGCCTGCTCTAAAACCACATTTCCCAGATGTCCCAGTTCCTCTCTCCTCTTGACATTCCCCACCCCCTTTTGTCCTCACTCTTTTTTAATTAATTTTTATTTTATTTACATACATTGACAACTTACAGTAAGACAGAACACAAAACACATAGCCCCACCACCAGGGCCTGAACAAGTATCATTTCCTTTACCATAGATTTATAAGTAAACCGTTAAACAAATATCATATCCAAAATTCCTGACCAACAAAGTTGTATAGTTTTCCTTTTTCACTTTCTAGAACATATTTAATAAAAACTGACCAGTATAGATCAAAATCAGATCTATTGGTTTCCCCCCTGAGCACCCTCATTTCCATTGATAATTTATCATTTAGGGCTACTTTCCATACCTCCCCATACCATGCTTCCAGTGTGAGATTGGTAACTATCTTCCAGTTCCTTGCAATTGTAAGTCTCGCCACTGTGAGTAAAAAAATCACCAATTCTTTCTTTTCCATTTCTAAGTTCAACTTTGTGGCCTCCATTAATAATGCTAACCTAGCATCCAGGGTGATGTTTAATCCTATAATATTACCAATTTCTATAAATATGTTGTTCCAAAAACTCTTCAGCTGGGGACATTCCCACCACAAATGAAAACATGTTCCTTTATGCATGCCACATCTCCAGCAGAGGTTACTTAGTTTCCTATCCTGGTGTGCTATGATTTCTGTTCCTGGTTGATAAATGTCATTTCCTAATTGGTTCTGTCATAAAAACATGGCAAAACTTTATTACACTGCCAAAACTTTGTCTTTGTGCAAGAGACATTGTCCTATAAATAGCACATCATGGCTTGTTGAGTTTCTCTCCACAAATTTAACAAAGTTTCAGCCACAAAAACAAAGTTTCTGAAGTATAACAACTTTCAAAGTAATAACAACCCAATAAATCAAGAAATAGCACTTTCAAACCAGGAACAGATTTTTTAATTATTAAAATTTTTAAATAATTTCTTTTAAAATTTGTCAAAAATCTGAGGATAAGTCAAACGATCTGAATTTTTGTGAGCTAACAGTGGTACATTTGTTCTACCACTGTAGCAAATTTCATCGGGATAGCTAAAAAAAATTAGGGAGAGAGAAGCCCCTCAAGTTTCCCCATTGACAGTAATGTTTTCCTTCATGCACATGCGCGTCTGCCATTAATGAGGTACATATGAAGATTCAGAAGTTTCAGAAAGTTTTGAACTTCTTGACTTCAAAATTTGGAAATGACTTTAGAAACGAAGCACCAGTGCCCTCTACTTTCGAACAGAGTTTAGAATCATTTTTTCCTTGGTCGTACATGCCTACTAAACACCCATATGTTCTAAATCTTACTAATATTATTGTTAGTAGCCAGACTGTGTTTGAACAATGTCACAAAATTGTTCAAACATGCGTAGAATGGGTGTGAAGTGTAGTTGAACTAAAAGAAAGGTAACTTGCCTAAGAGCATCTAAAGATGATAGAACTGAAGCTTCATATTTTATGGCATGGTCTCTTAATCTTTGCATTATATTAGCTATTCATTATACATTGTTCATAAAATATGTTATTCCAGAAGCCTGAATTAGAACAGGGAGCTATTTTGGACAATTTACCTATGGCAAGTAATTCACAGTCCACTCCTGAGGCAGAGGATTGACAGTTGATACCTCCTTTCTTGAAAAAAAAAAAAGGGGGGGGGGAGGAGGAAACACTTCTAACATTTATCTTTGTAAATTTGTCTTTTATAGATTTACATATCCCTATAGGATGGTTATCTGATGATCTGACCCATTTAAAATAATTTATACTGATATGGTCAATAATTATGGATGAAAATGTAATTCATCCTTTAATGGAAAAAGATGTGAAATGGAAGGGCTTCTTTGATACTCAGAGTGCTGTATATAATGTGCTGGTTGGATATCTTCTTTAATATCTAGAATATGATCCATCCCTCCACTGCAAGCAAAAGAAATAAGGGTGGTATCGGTGGGAGGCAATGTAGGGGGTTGTACTTCATTGATCTGTCACAGTACATACTGCAGGTCACTTCAGGTCAAGGTAGGAATTTTATTCCTTTTGGGTGGTTTTACCTGCCCTCCATGTTGGGACTGGGTAATTGACTTGGATGGAGCCTTAAGTAGGTCATCTGGCAAGTTTGGGAGCAGAGGGAAAAAGGAACATTATGACAAACCTTTTTGGTGAAGGATGGAAACTGGAGCTGTCTCTGTGTATCAAGTGATCAAAGGAATGGATGAATGGGACAGTCCTTGGAGCTAGCCTTGGGATTTTTACTCTTGCCTGGGGCCATGAGACTTGGGAGTTGAAATCCTGGGGTTAGTTTTCATGAAGACAATCTCCCCAGGAGCAGCTTGGTTGGAGGTTGGGTTTCTGTTAGGGAACTCAGGTGTTTTCACCTAGGGATAACTGGGTAGGAGGTCTTGGAGTGATCAACTGATTTCACATCAGGTAGATTTCACCAGTTCCCTTTTCCATACTGCAGTTCACAAAGAAACATTTGAATATTTAAATCGTTAGCATTTGAATAAAAGTTATCCATCTTTATGCCATTTTTGTGGTCTCATTATTTTGGTGGTTGGATTATTAGTTTCAGTATTAGTGATCAAAACTAGCATGGCTGTGTAGACTTTAGATTAGTAGTACTATCCTGCTGGTAGATATTAGCATCTGATGACATGCTGCAAAATAAAGAAAAATTGAACTATTTGTATCTGGAGAGACAGCAAGTTTGGATTCACATAGAAGACTTACATTACTTTTAAGGACTTTCAAAATGATAAGAAAATGGAATAGGTAAAAATGGAAAATGAAAAAAAAACAATTTGTCTCAACAGAAGGAAGAGATCAGGGGAAAAACAGTGGGTAGAAAAAAATGAGTAATAAAATGTATGAGTTTTTTCAAGAAAATTTGATCACTCATTTTGCCCTACCTTCAGTAAAATATACTATCCTTTTCCACATAAAAAAATCCAGAGGAAAGGGAAGGTCTGAAGAAATATTGTCTGGTGGAAATTGTTTTACAATCCAGTCCAGAAATCATATGAGAATAAGAGGAAACTGTGTGGTTAAACCTCTGTTCTTCTAAGGCTGAATGCTATTTATTTATTTATTTATTTACTTATGTATTTATTTTTCTGCTTTTCTCATGCTATAAGGACTGTTCTGTCCCCCAAGCTAACTTTCCAGTGTTCAAATCTTGGCAAGAACAGGTGAAACTCACAAGAAAAATGTGTAACAACAAACAAAAACAATGTAATTTTATGAAAGATCAGTACCCTAACTCCTCCTCTAACTAATAAATAAGCAATTTGAAGGAAGTTCTGGAGCTCAAAACTTAACTGATATTCTCTTGATTATTTTTGAAGAGACCTTCTTTCTGGCCTCTTTCTGCATCCTTTTCTGTCTTTGTCTTCTTAAACATTGTCGTCTTAAACTTAAGCTTCTCAAACTGAGTTTCCTCAACCTTAGATGTGGGAGATGCTGCAGCCTTTAGACTCCTGGCAGCCTCTGACTAACTAAAATGACTGCAAAGGAGTTGTTGAAGAGTACTAGAGGACTGCAATCTCTGCCTCTGGAATGGATTCTTAAAGGGAAGGGGTCTAACAGGTTCCCTCCCACAGAAAACTATACAAAATAGAACTAAACTCATTGTAACTTAGGAGACAATGGAGGCTTGACAAAGAAAACAATAAAAGCCTCTGTGGGGGCATGACATGGACAGAAAACATGAAAAAAATTAATTAAAACAGGGCAATGCATTAAAATATGTATAGAAAAATTTAAAATTGCATATTTCATGTCATGAACATAAAATATTAAAATACACTTAAAACTGCACTTAAGACTACCCCCTCCCCCAATCCCACTCAAATCATCCCCAGCTATGTGTTAAACTGTCTAGTTGTATTTTATGCTATTATACTGAAAGCCTCTGGCTGATGGAGAACACACATAAACACAGTAAGAGACCATTACAACATTGCATAATATCATTTTTCCACAGGGACATTTCTAGTTCATTTTTCAAAGCATTCCTCAATGGCAGTGGTGGAGGTTTGGCAGGGTTACCAGACATTCCACTTGGAGGGGTACCTGCCTTTGAGTTTTAAAAGATAAAAAGGAAAAGAATTGACAATTCAACCACATTGTAAATTGTGAACAATAGAATTACAACACTATTTAGGTTTTTTTTGCTTCTCTCTTCCACCTTCCTACAACTTTCCATGCATGCTAAGATCTAGGAAGGATGGGGTTGACTACAAGAAATGAATAATCCTTGATTCCTCCTAGTGTTCTCCACCCTAAGTGTCCTAGTTACATTTCAGTGCATTATATTTTCAGCATGCTGGAGAGCTTCGCTAAGGAATATACAGTTTTACAATGTTATTAACCTAATATATTGAGGAAGAACTTGCCAGAATACTGTTGTTTCACTATACCAGTTTAACTATAGGTGGAGGCAGGGAAGAAAGGATAACATTGGATAAATGAGATGCATAGGACCAGAAGGTTTTGTCTGCCTTTTCTTACTAGCCCGGTGTGACTCTGGGAAAAGTGCAATCATGATGGCTAGTGCATCAGTGGGATTTTATCCACCATGTCACAGGTCAAGAGATATAAAACAGCTTATCAGTTTGCAGCAGACTTTATGGAATGGATGGGGTGATGGTTTTTAGACTCCACCCACCAAGAAAACCCTTGTGATTGCCACCTCCATGGGACAAAAATGCAGATTTTTGCTGAAGTTTCATGAAGAGGAATAATTTTTTTCCATGCCTGTAGAAACAATATAAATATTCATCTCACATATTGGTTCTGCACAGCATTTGCTGACCCATGCTTCCCCACAATTGGTGATCTTAACCATTCTACCAAGTTACCTTCTCAGATACCTACATTTGTCAAGCTCACCTGCAGCTATTTGAGATTTTCTGATTTCCAATATGAAAGGTAAACCCATAATTACATCAATGCTATGGGTGATGTGCTAAAAACAACTACTATAAGAAACATTTTTCAAAATAAGAAACCAAGCAATAGAGCACACAACCAACCCTTCACATTTACAACTGCAACTTTTGTGGATTTCATTATTCAAGGATTTGATTGATATGGTGTCTCAAGGAATCTCTAGGGACCTCTTCACATGAGCTGAAATTTCATGGTGGTGATTTCTTTTCTTTTCTTTTCTTTTCTTTTCTTTTTTTTTTTCACTTTCACCATGGAGCCCACTGGCTCCCATCACACACAGTAAAAGTACTTCTGAGGTGACTCCATGGTCAAAGTGCAAAAAAAACCCCCCATTGCCACCACTAAAAAATTGCCAGTGGCACTTCCTATCTTTCTATAAAGAGAGACGGGTTGAGCTGGTTTAAAAAGGTGTCCCCCCATGTGATGTGGGGATCGCTGCCTCTGCCAACATGAAATCTAGGGTGAGGAAAGAAGGGAGAATGAAGGGAGAAAAAGCCGGGTCTCCATTTTTAAAGCTTGAACCCAGCTGGCTTGAGGCTTAGGCTTCACCTCATTTGATTGGGGGGGGGGTAGTTAACCTTCCTGCTCCCTTCCTCCCCCTGAAAAGCAGTTGAGGAAAGAAAGGAAAGGGAGGAATAGCTAAGTTTCCCTTTTAAAGTCTGAACCCAGCTGGTTTACTGAGTTTTAGGCTTCCCTCCATGTGATGAAGGGGTGAGGGAGAAGCTGGGATGATGTGAGGCATGGGGAGACAGGTCCTCATGTCCCCTGGGCAGGTGCTGCCAAAATCGCCATGATTCATGATGATACTCAGTGATTCCAGCAGCACATGTGAAGAGATCCTGTCTTCCCGAATGCTTCTATGGTCAATGTTCAGAGAAGGTTGATATATAGTCATGTTGGATGACATAGAGATTCCCAGAGAGATGTTCCATAAGTTTTAAAAAATGCAGTATTCCCAATTTATGGAGGTCCTGGCTCCATAATGGAAGGTGTACTGTGTACTGTGTACTGTGTAATGGAAGGTGTACTGTGCATGCAAAACCAGTAAACTGCCAAGATATTGAGTAAATATATGAATATTTACATGTAAATGGCAAGGAAAGAAAAATAGTATCAATCTAATCTCTGGAAAAAGTAGAAAATAAAGGAAGTGGATATGACTTAGGCAGTCCTAAGACATAACAAAAACCACTGCTGGCAGTCTTTTTCTCACTAGGTTACCCCTCGAACCAGTATTATGGAACAGCCATCAATTGAAGCATCAAAAATAAAGGGTTATTTAAGAAACCTGGACAACAGCTGGTTTAATTGTAATATGTATTTCTCCCCTAGGCAGTAAAAACAAAAACAAATCTGGGGTTGCTCCAGAAAAGAGCAAAAGCATTTCATGTGAGAAGCAAGCCCAGGAATAACCTAGATCTTTAGCTCTATGCAAATGAACCACACTCCCCCAAAAAACTGAACATGCCAATACTGCACAACCTGGATATCTCACTTGATTTAACAACTCTAATAATAAAGACCAAATTCTAGAGAATGCTAGTCATTTTATCCTCAAAATGCCTTGGGAGCAAATTATTATTACTCTCTGTTTGTGACTTCATAATTCATTTCAGACAACAATTTAGCTGGCTATTCAGGTTGTCAAGAAGAAAATCAATAGCTGCTTGGAGAATGCTGAATGTCAAATGAAAGGTCATATGATTTGATGCCTGAGGCTTCAAATTTAACAGGACTGATGCTGAAAACTCAGATTCACAGGAGCATTTTTCTTTTGCATTTAGAAAAGTATTTAAATTAATTGTGATTATAAAGTATACATGTTTGGCTTAACATGAGGACCTGGGGAAGAGTCAAAGCATTTGCTCAGCACAGGAAATCTCAATGTGTCTTGTGAATGAAATAAAGTGTGCATACAGCAGAGTTTTGTTTTTGTTTTTTTAAAAAACACAGTTTCCAAGATTTCCCCAGAGCTGGCTATCTCAGTATGATACAATTACATTATGAAGAATCTTCAACTGTTATGAGAAATCTTGTTTCCAGTGGGAGACAAAGTTGGCCAATTCTTTCCTCAACCCACATTATATTTTAATAACTTGCATGCTTTATAAAATATAGGTATAATATGCACAGAATTCTTGGTTGCAAAAAGGAAGAATAGATTGAACTTTTTGGAGTTTAGGTTGAGACTTCTCTGTAGGATGGATGCATGGTTTAGTGTAAACAAAATATATCTGGCACTAGCTAGTTTGTACAACCAGTGACAATTTGGATTTTACTCAATGCCATACAGTGTAGTGGCCTCCAAAGAAAGGAGGGTATACTACATTTCATTCATGTGCTCACTACCATGATAAACAAAATTAGTAGGCAGAGATGTAGCTAATAGCAGCCTCTTTTTCTGTCCCTCTTTTAATGGGGTAGTTGGGGGAATTCACAGAACTGAGAGGAGAAGCATCAGAGTATCTTCACAGTTTGTGGTGACTTGGTTCAGTTTTGGGACAGCAATTGGTTATAGCACTGTCCTACAAACAGCACCATGCAACTGGTGCTGCATTTATTTTTATTACTGTCTTATCTATGTGTTATTTATTGTTCCTATTTTGTTTTTGCAATTTCATTTAATCGCAATTTTACTAAGTTATATATCAGATTTTGAGTGGTCAGGATGTAGTTGCTTTCAGTTGGGCCCCATGGGAAGATGACTTGGTAGCTCAACAGCTGCCTGTCATATTTTTGGAGAAATAGGGAGGTAAGGTGTTGGGCTGGGCTAGTGTAACATGGGCATTACATTTGACTAGGTTGGGAGCTGGTGCTACATGGAAAATATCAGGTGTTTTCATCAATTCCTGGAAAGAGTAAGTTTTATGAGACTGAGCCCTCCTTTTTTTCTTTTACAGACTGGCATCTGGAACATGTGTTCTACTTTCAGACCCCATTTCTACCCTGGTTTTGCTAAGCTGCCTCTCCCTCTCCGCATCCTCACCTTTCTTTTGGATAGGCCCTTGAAAAGAATAAACAATGACATGGACAGACAAAATGCTCCAAGAGTTCAAGAGTTAGGTTTTAATGTTATTTTCATATGCGGGGTTCTCTGGGATTTTATGTCAGTATTTCTTTGTTTTATGGAGGCATTGAATGTTTGCCATTGTATGTTGGAATCCGCCCTGAGTCCCCTTGTGAAGATAAGGAGGACAACAAATAAAATTGTTGTTGTTGTTGTTGTTATTGTTGTTATTAAAGAGGTGATCCAGCATCAGCTGTCTGCGTGCATGAAGGAATGAGTCTCAGAAAACCATTGTTTACTCTCACCACTCACAGTACTCTGAACAGAATACTGTGGTGTAATGTGAATTTCCTAATAATCCTAATAATCCTAACAGGTTCATGGTACTGCCCAAACAGCATTGGTAATAAGCCATGCCACTTCCTTGTCTAGCAACTCAGTTGCAGCCATAAAGCATAATTCCAGGTGGGATCATAAATGTCAATGCCCAAAAGTTATGGCTTCAGATTAGAATATGAAAGCTCACTACTGATAACCTAGCATCTGTAAAACAGGAAGACCAACTAGACACATAGTCATATTCCAATTGTTAATCCCATTTTAATGAATTTTGGTACACTGAGTGAAATTGCAACATTTTACATTTGAATCAGATGGATAGCTCTGATCCTCATATGAGTATGGTCAATGAATATTTAATCAGTTTGAATTCAATTTGTATGGATTCAAATTCAAACATGTAAGAGTTAAACTGTAAATGTCTGGATGTAGCAGGACAGATTTATATGTCATTTTGTAATAATTCAAAATAATACTAGGAATGCTTGGGTATTTTAATAGTAGTAGTAAATTTATTGATTAGCCCTTAGGCCAAATCACAGTACCAAACCAAACAAACATGATTACATTTCATATAGTGAGTTAATAAAACACTTATAACAATACAGTAATTAAATATGATAAAACTGAATATACAGTGTTCCCTCACTTATTGCAGGGGTTGCATTCTAGGACTACCCGCGATAATTGAAAATCCATGAAGTGGCGGCACTATTTATATTTTAATATTTAAACATTATTAACCTGGAAGTGAGGGTAGGAGCCTCCTGCGTGCCCCAAAGTGCTCATGCCTCAGTCTGAGGTGGTGCTGGGGGTGGCGCGAAAAAGTAGAGTGAGTGTGAGCACTCAGACAAGTTGTTTCTCATGCGTGGGAGCCGGTAAAATGGGCATGGTGAACCAGGAAGTGAGTGTAGCTCCTCTGCTGCCCCCCACCCCCCCTCTCTCTCACCCTCCCTCCCTTGCTCACTTTCTCGCTCACTTAGTGGGTGGAGTGGCCTTCCTTCTTCCCTGGCTGCAGGAGCAGAGGCAGCCAGGGCAACATGGCAGACACTAAGCAAGGGGCCTGCCAGCACTAGTAAGAAAGGCTTCACTCTCCCCAGGGCTTGCAAGGGGAAAAAGGCCACTTAACTATTAAAAGCAGCAATGGGGTGGGCAAATAAATAAATAAATAAATACATTTTCTTGTGAAACAGCGAGTCTGCAATAAGCGAACCGTGAAGTAGTGGGAAAACACTGTATACATCACGTTTCTGTAGCTTGAGCATTTTGTTTGGCTCACAGTTTGAAGTGAGCTGACCTTATGTATATGTGAAAACACAATTATTTGTATGATTTCATATTTTATTGAATTTTGTGATATACTTTCTGTCATAAATATTGGACCCAAATAATGTAATAAAGGTGTGCTTATGATACAACTCTCATGAAATATGCAATTCCTAGTGCTATTAAAATCTCTGTAAAAATTCACATACTTATTGAAAGGAAGTCTTCCCCTAAAATAAATAGAAATGAATCTGGAAACAGTTCAGAAAAAAAAACATGCAGAGTAGGCATGAAAAAATATATTGAGCCATACAACCCTAGAAGTATACCTGTGGCCCATTAGATGTAGTTGTATTATAATTCCTTTCAGCCCTGACTAGCTGGGGCAGATCAGAGTTGGTGTTCAACAGGCTCTGCAGTAATTAAATATTTCCCTCAGTTTTTATGTCAATCAACTTAATTTTGTTTTTGCACTTTCTATCTTTTTACATCCTTTAAGAGCAAGTTCTCTGTTCCTTATTTCTGCTTTGAAAAGATCCAACATTTTTTTCTTTTATCCTTTTCTTGCTTTTTAACGACTAAATGTACTGGATTCCTCTCACTGGTTATATAATAAAAACCTACAACACCTTTACGATAAATGTTGTAAAGCCATAAGGTAAATATTTCACAACCATGCTTTCATAAAGAAAAAATGTCAGGAATTGTGCATAGTTAATTGTGTGAGATAAGAAATTTCTATATTAACATAATACTTTTATCTTTTAGCCCTTCCACACAGCCATATAACTCAGAATAACAAGGCAGAAAATCCCACAATATCTGCTTTGAAGTGGGTTATCTGAGTTCACACTGAGTTCATATTTCAGTTCAAAGCAGATAGTGTGGGATTTTATTCAACTGTGTGGAAGCAACTTTTGTCTCTAGTTTTCTTGAACTGAACTTAATAAAATAGCTAACTCAAACTGAGACAAGAACATGCAGCTTATATGAATACAATTCTTACTCAAAAGACATAAAAATGGGGGTGCATCAGAATATGTTTCATCATTTTCTCAGTCTCATTTTCAGGTCTTCAGGTTGAGTTTTCTTCACATTTTCTGATGCCTTCAGTCACTGGTGATGTAGATTATAATTCAGAGGAAGGAACTGACCAAACCGCTACTGAGTATTCCTTGTCTAAAAAATTCAAGAGGTCATGACAAGACCTATACAGAAAGGGAGAGAGATTCTGAAGTTGGCCTTTCAGTGTTGAGATACTCAAAAGCAGAGAACAGCAGTTCATAGATTCTCCTTTTAATTACTTCTTAATAAGTAAACAGTTACCCTCTTAAGTTTTTAGATTATTTTATCTTGAAACAGCAAGGTACATCAAACTACAGGAGGTACCCAAGTGGTTCTGGAGTTTCAGTCTTTAGCTTTAAGACATGGCTAGGAAGGAAATGTTTCGCCCATACTCAGGAACATCTTTCTCTATGATTTTTTCTGTGGAATGAGGGAATCACTGGTTGCTGTACTGCCTTCAGTAGTGCCACATCTTGATCACTGGGGTAACGGCTTTTTCTACTGAAGCACATTGACAGGAGAGGCCAGGCTAGCTTCATATCGTCTGAGTTTCTGACAGGTAGCTATGACTCTGTTCCTTTCTACTGCCATCTAAAACAAATACAGTGGATACTTTTTTAAAAATGCATTTAGTTTCAAAACTATTTTCTAGGAATTCTTTTATATAACTTTGCATTTCTGTTTAATTTTGGTAATCATTTTTGTAATGTTTTTTCTCCTTTGTTCATTGTCTTGGAGGTCCTGATGTACTGAAAAGTGATACATTCAATAAGTAAGGAAGGAAGCAAATAGTTGGACACCATTTAATGGACACTGATGTTCTCCTTTTACAGCATCCATCTATTTTAAGGTGATTTCAAAAGAACGTATTGGGATGTATATCGTGTCTTTTTAGACCACAAATGAGGAGAATGATCACTATTGTCAACTTGAGCTTTGTCTTTTTTGGGCTGGTGGACCATTCTGGAAGATGTAGTTCACAAGAAATAGTCCTAATGTCTAGAATACTATAGAACTGCCATCAAATGTACTCACTTGCATGAATAATGCTTACATGTCTGTTTCTGATTGATAATAAAAAAAACATACTGTAGAGTCTCGGTTATCCAACATAAACGGGTGGGCACAATGTCAGATAAGCGAAACTGTTGGATAATGCCTGCCATCCCTCGCTCTCTCACTCACCAGGCTGAGTCCTGATTCTGCTGCGACTGTCGCCTTTGCAGCCTACCCTCCCTCCCTCTCTCACTCATGGGTCTTAGCAAGGAGGAGGGAGAGGGGAACAGAAGGCAGATGAGTGAGTGAGTGAGAGAGGGAGGACAGGCAGGATATAAATGTGACAGCAGCGGCAGAAAGAGAGTCTGGAAGAAGTGGCCAGGCTCCTGTTTCTAATGCTGCTGTTGCTTTTGCACCCTGCCCATCCTCCCTCTCTCACTCACTCACCTGCCTTCTTTTTCCTGTGCCTCCTTCTCGCTAAGACCCGGCCTATGAGTGAGAAAGGGAGGAAGGGTAGGCTGCAAAGGCAACAGCGCAGCAGGCTCCTGCTTGTTGCTGTTGCCTTTGCAGCTTGCCTCCCTCCTTCTCTTACTCATCGGTCAGGTCTTAGCAAGGAAGAGGGAGAAGGAAAAAGAAGGCAGGTGAGTGCAAAGACGACAGCACCGGAAAAAGAGAAGCCTGGAAGAGGCGGCCAGGCTCCTGCTTCAACCACCACTGTCACCTTTGCAGCCTTCCTCTCCCACCCTCACTCACTCACTCACCCATCCTCTTTTTTCCTCTCTTTTTTCCCTCCCCCTCCTCCTCGCTAAGATCTGTCAGATAATCTGGAGTGTTAGATGACTCTACTGTATTGTATTTCTACTCACAATCATGTTCTATGAAGGTGCTCTTATGAATGAAATATATCTAGGAAATAGCCCTTAGCGTCAAAGTGCATGTTACTTGCAGACATTGTGTAGGAAAACCAACCTAGGCTGTTTCTGCTTGAAATATGATTAGAACATAAAAGTGAACACAATCATATTGTCTAGCATTGGATGTTTCAGTAAAATATGCCTGGAACCCTGTGGATTGAAAGCCAAGTTAGGTGGGAATTTTAGAGGAATAAACAGCAGTATTTTATGGAAATCTTAAGAGTTCAGTTCCCTGACATTTTTCTGCTCTGAATTGCCCTTCCCAGGGCTTATTTGCCTAGACTTAGCAGAAGGCAATTTGTATAACATATGTTAGTATATAGCATACTATTCTCCTTCTTGATTCAACATAATTGATTCTGTTTATTTTCTTGAAAGTGGACTACAAACACTCTACCATGATGGATTATATCATGGTTGCCTTGAGTCCTACATAAGAAGAATGGTGGGGTGTGTGTATTTTATATGTGTGTGCATACAATGCATGCTTGCTATGTGTTATGATGTAGTTTTATAAAATACAATACTGAGTTGCTAAGAAAAGAGAACAATTGACAAAACTAAGAATAGCACAATATCTGTGCCCATAACATTTCCTGCATGGTGATTATCTGCTGATTCAAGTGTGTTTTGATTTAGTCTTGAAATTCACTTAGCAAACTTGAGTCAGTTCTTTCTCTCAGTGTAACATGTCTTACAGATTGAGCTGTATCACAAGTAACTTGAAATGAGAGGTAAACATATCACATCTGTTTTAAAGTATTCTTTCTTTTCCCATTCCGAAGCCCACTCTATGCTTATTACATGTAGATTTTTAATTGTGGAAAACCTACACTGCAATATAATACACTTTGAACTGCATTATATGGTCAGTGTAGGCCCATATAATGCAGTTCAGTGCACTTCAAACTATATCATATGGCAGTTTAGATTCAGCTTAAGGCATTTTACCTGTGAAAATACCTGCAATGCTCTTCACACATCCCACAATTATGTGATCGTTGTCAAACACTTTTTCATCTGTAGGTCTGTCACAATAAAGCCCAGAAATGTACAATTTTTCAATAGAAAATGATATCTGTTTTTGTGTTCACTCTGGGAAGAGTGAGCTTGGAAAATTGATAAAAGAGATTAAAATGCACCAAAAAGCTAAGAAAAGTTTGCTGGCTTTATTGATTTGGGAAAAAGCTCTCCTAGTCACTAGCTTTCTATAGGACTATATAGGCTAAAGGATTTTAAAACTGGAGTATCTCCTCCTGCAAAAAATAGGTGGGGGGAGGAGACAATTATTTCTTTATTAAGAAGATAGAAAAAGATAGCAGTAGTAGAAACCCAAGAGAACAATTTGTGTTAAATTCAAGTTGTTTCTCAAAAGGAAAAAGGATGCTAAAACACCTACTCCTGACCAATTACAGAACCTGAGGAGTGCAGCTAAATTTAAGAGACTAAAGAATAACATATAAAAGGATCTTTTCACCTTTTTCTCTGAAGAAGATTCCAGGTAAACTGGATGTCTGAAGCTGCAGAAGCAATCTTGAGAGCTGCCCCAAGTCTCCTTGGGGAGAGAAGGTGGTATATAAATAAAGTTTATTGTAATAATTTCACTTGAGCGAAAAGGAAGAAAATAAGGTTTTTGATTATGGGGACCATATACGGAGTTAAAAATGGATGAAATCTTCTGGAGTCTATATCGGTCATTGGGGGCCTTCTAATGTTTTGCCTCCTGGAATGAACATCTCTGTGTTCAGAGATGTGAACATGATCTCTGTGACCCTCTGGACACTATCACATTTATGACCTTAACACAAAGGCCCATGGATTCAGCCCGCATTGGGGTGAATCCATGGGCTCCCGGTGAAAGGTATGGAGAAGCTGCCACTCTACACCCCGCAACCCCGCATCACTTTCCTTACCTCCTTGTTCATCCCATGAGTGGGGGGGGATGTCACCACCTGGCTTCCCCCCATTGAAGGTAAGGCAACACGTGAAGGTTCCCATGTTGCCATGGCAGCGGGTGCTGCTTCACCTCCCTTTTCAGCATGGAGCTTGGCCAGAAGTCCCTTTACATTGTGTGAAGGGCTTTGAGCCATAAAGGGAAGTGATACAATGTACAACAAGGCAAAAACCCCATCTGATGAGGTGGTTAGATGGTTTGAAGAGATGGAAGCAACAGAACCAAACCACTACACACATTTGTCTTCTTTCAAATTTAGACAGGATTACATATCTCTGGACACTGAAGAATAACTTATAATTGGGAGTGTATGAGCCTCAGCCAGTTTGTCAGGCTCTTTATTCAGTGGAGACATTAAGCACTCTATACCCAACACATCAAGACCTACTTGAAATTAATATTTATCAAGCATAATTTTTAGCAACACATTCCTGTATGGAATAAAGTAAGATGGATGAATGTACAGAGACATAAACAGACAGATTGTAGTAGTAATAATAATAACAATAAACTTTATTTATATTCCACCCTCTCACCCCAAGGGAAACGGGGGCGGCTCATAACATGAAAAACATGTTATCAGTCACACTCAAAATCAAGGATTAAATCAAACAAACAAATCAAAAAGGGTGGATCACAGAAGTTAAAATTAAAAACCAACAAACATAATTAGAACAACTCATAAACACCAATCACATCAATGTAAGACTTAAACAATTTAAACATATAATATCATTAAAAACAACACAAATTCTACTCTTGTGATAAAAGCAATAAAACCCAGTTTAGAATTAGCCCCCATACAACTCCATCTCTTCATTTACACTAGCCATATTTAAATGCCTGCTTCCAATGTCATGTTTTTAACTGCTTCCTAAAGGCCATTAAAGTGGGGACCAATCTGATCTCTTTGGAGTGGGCATTCCAGAACCAGGAAGCCACCACCGAGAAGACCTTTTCCCTCATCCCCACCAGTCGCGCTTGTGGGAATGAGAGGAGGACCTCCCTGATGGATCTCAGTGCCCGTGCAAGCTCATAAGGGGAGACACAGTCACACAAAGAGGCTGGACCCAAACCATGTAGGGCTTCATAGGTAATCACCTGCACTTTCAATTGGAACCAGAAACATACAGGCAGCCAATAGAGCTCTTTTAATGCGGGGAATGTGGTATACTCCCTGTAGTTAGCTCCTGTCTGTAGTCTAGCTACTGTACTTTGTACTCTTTGTAATTTCTGGGCCATCTTTAGAGGCAGTCCCATATAGAGTGCGTTGCAGTAATCCATCTTGGATGTAACAAAGGCATGTACCACATTGCAGCTGAGACACAAGCTTTAATTGTGTAAAGGACCTCCCAGCCATTGCTGACACCTCAGCTTCAAGGATCAGTGCTGAATGGAAGAGGACCCCCAAGCTGCGGACCTGTGTCCTTAGGGGAAATGTTATCCCATCAAGCACAGGTTACCTCCCTATACCTCGAAGAGCCTCCTAATTGACCAGGATGACCTCTGTCTTGTCCGTATTGAGCCTCAACTTATTAGCCCTCATGCAGTCCATCACAGCTGGTAAGTACAGGTTCAGGACCAGGGCAGCTTCCTTGCTTTAGGTGGAAATGGGTAATAGAGTTGTTTGACATCTGCATATAGATGACACTGAACTCCAAAACTACAGATAACCTCCCCCAGTGGTTTCATGTAGATGTTAAATAGCATGGGGATTAGAACCGAGCCTTGCAGGACTCCACATGCCAAAGGCCAAGGAAGCATCCTGCACCACCTTCTGGATCTGACCCTCCAGGGATGAGTGGGGCCACTATAAAAGAGTTTCCCCAGCTCCCATCCCAGAGAGTTGATACAAAAGGATACCATGACCAATGATATCAAAGTTACTGAGAGGTCCAGGAGAACCAACAGGGATATACTCCTCCTGTCTAGTTCTCTGCGGAGGTCATCCACCAAGGTGACCAAAACTGTGTATGTTCCAGACTGCAATGGTTCCAAATAATTGCTTTCATCCAAGAATCCAGGAAATTGTGTAGTGACCACCCACTCTAGAACCTAGCCCAAAAAGTGGAGATTGGAAATAGGCTGATAGTTGTTTAATAACAGGGGATCCAGGGATGTTTTTTTTCTTCCAGAATTGGTCTTATAATTGCCATTTTGAGGCAGGTTGGTATTTGTCTCTGTACCAAGAAGGCATTAACAAGGCTCGTGATCGATTTGGCCAGCCCTCCTCTTGCTTGATTATTAAGCCAGGAAGGGCAAGGATCTAGAGCACAGGTGGTTGCCCTCATCACTCCAAGCATCTTGTCCAGATCATCAGGCTGAACAAGTTGAAACAAATCCATTAATGTAGGACAGACAGTTGCCCTAGGAACATCCATTGGTGCTGCATCAATACTGGCATCTAAGTCAGAGCAGATTTGAGTGACTTTGTCTGCAAAGTGGTGGGCGAACTCGCCACACCAAGTCACTGAGTGGTCATGAGTCCCATACTGAGAATCAGGGTGAAGGAGCCCCCTGACCACTCAGAACAGCTCTGCTGTTGTAGTAGTTGAAGACGCAATGCAGGCAGACAAATAAGCTTTCTTGGCTGCTTCCATTGCTGAGGAATAGTCCCTAAGAACGGCTCTAGCCCATGTTTGGTCGGATTCGTCTTGAGTCTTCTGCCAATGGCACTCTAGTCTCCATCATGGTTGCTTCCTGATAAATGATGGGGCTGATTTGGCTCTGCTAAGCAAGAGGGGAAACTCAGGGGTGATCGTGTCTTTCTGGCTGTCTTTCTATTCCAGAGGGTGGCTAGAGTTTTGACAGGATCTCCTGCTGCTGTGACAGGAAAATCCTCAAGAGCCATCAGGAATCCATTTGGATCCATGTCTCTTGGGGCAGACCCTCTTAATTGGTCCCCAAGCCCTGCAGAGGTTATGACTTAGAAATCACAGCCAGTCTGAACTTGATCAGGTAGTGATCGATCCATGACAATGGAATGATGGAAAGTTCCTCCACACCACCAGCACCCTCCTTTCATCCCACATTAAAAACCAGGTCCAATGTGTGTTCAGCTACATGAGTGAGCCCAGATATAACTTGAGACAGCCCCATGGTTGTCATGGTGGCCATGAAGTTCTGAGATGTTTTCTGATATGGTGGTCTCAGCAGGGAGATTGAAGTCCCCCAGCACAACTAGCTGTTGGGATTTCATGCTCAACCCAAAACCACTCCAGTTAGCTCGGGTATGGGGATTGTTGTGCAGCGGATGGTCAGTACACAAGCAGAATCCCTAATCTGTCCTGGTTACCCATCCTGGGGTAGACACATTTGAACATGGGTGATTGCGAGATGGAGCACCTGATCAGGGAGATGTATTCCCGATAGACTACTGCAACTCAGCTTCCCTGCCCCCCAAGCCTCGCCTGCTAGTGCACACTGAGGACAAAGCTGGGAGAGGTTAACCTTCCATCCAATATTATCTGCATGCCCACAAGGTATCCACTCTTGTACTAAGTCTAACCCTTTTTCCCATTTTCTTCATGAGTGTCACTGCTGCACCTGACATTACAGCATTTGAATGGTCTCTGGCTTGAAGCAATTCTTTAATATATCTGGATGTAGTTGATGGTGTTTATGAAATCCAGAAACGAATTGAACTTTTGAAGATCTATTAAAATGTGGCTCAAAGCATTTAATTCATAAAGTTCCAGAGGAATAACTGTTATTCAGAGGTATTTTCTTACCACAGCAAAACATTGTCCTTGATGCAAACCTCATTTGTATCAAAGGCACTAGATGTTACAAGTATGTAACATGTATTTGTAGATACAATATACTTTTTAAAAGATGAACGGTCTTACACATGGAATTGCTGGTATTAAAATGTGTGACTTTCATCCTTTGAAGTATCCCACTGGTACATTCCATGTGAAGTCATATTGCTATAAGGCCTCAGTATCATATACAGAACTGACAAATAGGACGTTAATAAATCTGATTACATGAGCTGTTACACTTCATTTCTTCAAGGTTATGGTAGTGGAATTGTAGAAACAGGTATATGCTACTGATATGTGCTGACATTCTTAGACTCCATCCCAAGGGTGAATGATTAGTGATAGGATGAAACTGGGAATTGTGTGAAAGGAGGAAAATCATTGCAGCCAAGTTAAATGCTTGTGTGTTTGCATGTGAACTTGTGCACAAACAAATCCATACACCAAGTTAGCCAACTGCAAACTCCACTAAACCTAAGACCTCCCTATTAACAAGTTCTTTAGTAGTATGATCTCGCTAACCTATACTAGAATCCAATTTCAAAATAGCTAAACTAGCAATTTCAAAAACTGAATACCATGTAGCATTGTTTTTGCTGCCTGCTGAAAGATTTAAAAAGATTCAGCCAGCCTAACTTCCTTGGGTAGGGAGTTCCACAGTTGAGATGCTGCTACACAAAAAACTTTGCTGCATGAACCCACTAACCTAACTTCACAAAACATTGACATTTGTATCAGGGCATCCTCTGAAGGTCTCAAGTTTTTAGCAAACTCATATAGGAGAAAGTGGTCTTTCAGTTATACTGGCCCGAACTTGTTTAGACCCCATCAACACTGCATGAAAATGTGATATAAGGGATGCATTATCATGAGGCATACAAATGACACCTCATGATAATGTAAATTAACCTGGAATAAACCTGGAAATCCATTTTTTCCAGGTTAAAAAACACAGGATTTTTGCTTGTGCAGGATGTGGAGATTGCCATCAGGATTGTCATCCACAATCCAGGAGGCCAAGCAGCCCACAGAGGAGGGATGGCAGAGCCATTTCCCCCTATTTTTTGGATTTTAACAGTATTCAAAAAGGCATTTAAAAAAGGAACCTGGAGGCTTCTCCAGGCCCTTCCAAACAGGCTCTATATCCCAGGATGCCATCCCAGGTTTTCTGTTTATCCCAGATTATCTGGCAGTGGTAATTCATATAATCCAGGTTAAAGCACAAAACCTGGGATCAGTCCAAATTACAGAGGATGAGGAAGAGCCGTTCTCCCCCGGCTGCCAGTCAGAAAGGTAAACCCTGCTGCCTTTAGGTACCGCCCCCTTGTGTCCTAGCAACCCTCTCAGCCACAATAGTGTCCAGGGGACAGGCAGAGTTTACTTAGGCCTCATCCGCACTGCTTATAAAGTATTTATTTATTTATTTCCAGCATTTATACCCCACCCTTCTCACCGAGGGGGACTCAGGGCGGCTTACAACAGTTGGCAACATTTAATGCCAAGAACATAATAATAATAAAAAAACAGTACATATCATCAATTAAAACTATAAAAATACATCATTAAAATACATTATAACCATTAAAACATATGTAAATTAGATCCATTTGTCTAAAAACCTCATGCTTCAGCCTTCAATCGGACCATGTTGACGTTATCGTATTACTCATTAAAAGCTTGTGCACACAGCCATGTTTTCACAGCCTTTCTGAAACCCAGAAGAGTTGGGACTTGTTGGATATTTGTGGGGAGGGTGTTCCACAGCCGGGGAGCCATCACCGAGAAAGCCCTGTCCCTTGTTCCCACCAGCCCATCTAACACAGGCTGTAACCCTATTCCTTGTTCAGCCTTACGACTGACCAGGAGGACCTCTGTCTTGTCTGGATTCAATTTCAATTTATTCACCCTCATCCAGTCCGGCACAGCAGCCAGACACCGGTTCAGGACCAGGACAGCCTCCTTAGTGACAGGTGGGAAGGAGTGAGAGAGTTAGACATCATCTGCGTACAGATGACACCTCACCCCGAAACTCTGGAAGATCTCTCCCAACGGCTTCATGTATATGTTGAACAACAAGGGGGACAGAACTGACCCCTGTGGGACCCCACAAGTCAATGGTTGTGGGGTCGAGCAGGTGTCCCCCAATGACACCATCTGGGAACGACCCTCCAGGAAGGACCGGGGCCACTGCAGAATATTACCTCTGAGCCCCATCCCGGCAAGGCGCCCCAGAAGGTTACCGTGTTCGACGGTATTGAAGGCCGCTGAGAGGTCCAGCAGAACCAGCAGGGACACACTCCCCCTGTCCAGTTCCCGGCGTAGATAATCGACTAAGGCGACCAAGGCTGTCTCGGTACTATGCCCCAGCCTGAAACCAGACTGCGCTGGATCTAGAAAATCTGTGTCAACCAAGAATGCCTGGAGTTGTGTGGGGAGATTGGAAATAGGCCGAAAGTTCTCCAATTGAGTGGGGTCCAGTGATGGCTTCTTCAACAGCGGTTTGATCACAGCCAATTTGAGGCTTACTGGAAAAATGCCTTCCCGAAGGGAGGCATTCACCACCACCTTCACCCACTCGGCCAACCCCCCTCTGGCTTCTCTCACCAGCCAGGATGGGCAGTGGTCTAGGATGCATGTGGTAGCCCTCACCTCTCCAAGCACCTTGTCCACATCCTCAGGCTGAACCAATTGAAACGAATCCATCAAAATGGGACAAGCAGGTGCTCGTGTTACATCCTCAGATTATCTGATTTGAACTGGATTATGTGGCAGTGTAGACTCAAGGCCCTTCCACACAGCTATATAGCCCAGAATGCCAAGGCACATAATCCACAGTAACTGCTTTGAATTGGATTTTCTTGAGACCACACTGCCATATAATCCAGTTCAGTGTAGATTTTATACAGCTGTGTAGAAGGGGCCTCATATAATTCAGTTCTAAGCAGATAATATAAGATTATTAATATAATATATATTAATTACTGTGGTATAATAGTACAGAATAATATAATCTCTGAAATCAGGACAGTAAATAAAGAGCAACACTCTGAAAACAGGGAAATTGGAAGTTCTAGAAAGGAAACAATCAGAGCCAACTAAAACCTTCCAACAAAGGATTCCCCAGGGAGGAAGAAGCTAGGATTTGAAGCTGCAAGGCATTCATACTTGCTGCACCGAAACTATACATTGCTATTCAACCTGGCCAACCAAGGATTCCACAAGGAAGAAAGCAGCCAGGCTTGCAAGCAGCAAGGCTATTCTGTGCTATTCAACCTGGCCAACCAAGATTTCCCCTAGGTAGAAAATGATGCCACGAAGCTACTCTGTCCCATTCAACCTGGCCTAGCAAGGATGCCCTATGTAGAAAGTGGCCAGGCTTTTAAGCTTCAAGACTATTCAGTGAAATTTAAGCTGGCCAAACAAGGATTCCCCCTATAAAGGAAGTAGCCAGGCTTCAAAGTGGCTCTTTGATTGAGGGTGCTATTCCAGCTCACCAAACAAGGATTCCCCTAGGTATAACACAGCCAGGCATTGAAGCTGCAAGGCTATTCAGTCCAATTCAACCAGATCAACAAAAAGATTAACCTTGGTAAAAAATGTCCAGGCTTTGAAGCAGTGATACTACTCTGTACTATTGAAGCTGACCAATCAAAGATTCCCCTAGGTAGCAAGCAGCCAAGCTTTGAAGTAGTGAGGCTATTCATTGAAATTCTAGCAGCCCAAAAAAATTCCCCTAGAACGCAAGTACTCAGCCTTCCAAGCAACAAGCCTATTCCTTTTTATTCCAGCTCACCAAACAAGGATTCCCATAAGAAGAAAATAGCCAGGCTTTGAGGCTGCAAGGCTATTCACTGCTATTCCACCTGGCCAACAAAGCATTCCCATAAGCCATAGCAACATGTGGCCGGGCACAGCTAGTATCACATAAATGTGATTTACATTGTTTCAGAAATAACAAAGCCGATGCCTGCCCCTATCTGTGGCATAAACATGATAGATGTTGAATTCGGAGCACAAACTAGCTGCCCATTTGGACAGGCCAGAAAATATAATTTGGCCACATGATGTAAATAAAGGGGGAGTCGGGCATTAACAGGGGGCCCAGGATTGGGGAACAGAAATTATGATTTGGGAAAATTATACTCACCAAGTTCATTGCCAAGTTCACTGTTAAGTTCAATGCCAAGTTCATGGCCTGATGTATTTGATGTGCTCATACTCTACTCAGGGATTGGGATCAAATAGATCCAGTGAATTAATTAGGTAACAATAATAAAAGTTTCCCTTAGTTAATCCAATCATGTGTGTGGTCTCTTCATTTGCGGGGGTGGCACGGCAAACTGATTCCCATGTGGTTATGGGTGTCTTTTAGCATGAATGTGGCATGGAATATAACCACAAAACATTCTGCTGCTGATTCTTAAATAAACACTCCAATGTGCCAAAGGTGTGCAGACTACAAGATAGCAATTTTGATTCCCTAGCTGTTAGCTTGGCAATGAATTATCCCACTTTAACTTTGCAGCAACTGTGGAAAATCCAGAAAGCTGAAATGCAGTGATTTGCCCAAGGTCTCTCGCTAAGCTTCATGGCTGAATGGGCTTTCCCTGATTTAAATTCAACACAATGTTAATCTCAACTCTCTGGCTCTCACTGCAAGTTAACTCTAATGTTTACAGGTCAGAACTTGATATTAGGGAAGCTTTAGAATTTCCGACTGTTGAGAATAGCCAGGGGTAGAACAATAGGCATATACAAGGCAACTGCCAATGCACATGGTGTTACTATGGCATTAACTGCCAACACTCTTGGCAAATACAATTCACTTCTTGTCTGAAACAGGTGGTTTCACTTTTCTTCGATATACCTAACATGCTGTATACGATTCTAAGATATTCCTGGCCACTTTCTATTCTAGTATACATATCAATGCATTTTTAATGAGGAAAGGAAAAGGTTGCCCTGCCATTAGGTAGATTGAAACAGTCACCTGGCATGGTGAATATTGGAAGTAACAGTAAGATACACACAGAGAGAGCAAGAGTGACTCCTTTCAAGTGAGATGAAAAATTGTGCCCCATAACCAGTGTTGAAGAGATTATAAACTTCATTTTTTTCATTTAACATTAAAATGTCTTTCATTGATACTGTTATTCTCCACCTTGTCTTGATTTAAACACTGAATAAAGAAAATAAATTCATTTTTACATAAAAGCAAAATCAATAAAACAAACTTGCCAAGAGTTGTAGAGAAATTCTGAGTCTCTTGAGGCCTGTGAGTATTCCCAAAGAGACTTCAAAATGCTTTCTGACTTTCAGTTGCTCCTGCTGTGACAACAGATATGATGAAAAGGAAGGATATGTACAGTATTTTTTCTGTTTTTTGGTAATACTGGTGACATCTCTCCTAAGCCAGGACCATCTCACCTGTTCAGGTAGCATGGAATTTTGAAACAAACATCTGTTTCAGGACCTTAAGATGTCTCTCCAGCTGTTCATCTCAATATGACCCATCAACGTTGGATTTTTATGTGTCAAGTTGCCTATCTTGGGAGCTCTATGTTAGAAGTTCTGTTCTTGGGTCTGTATCTTTTTTTCCTGTCTACGTTCCATGCCTCCTGTTTGGATTACAAATCTTGTTTTAAGTTTCAAGCCTTTAGGATTATAGTCAAGTTCAAGTATCACGCCTTTGGATTATGGTCATGTTCATGCTTTCAGACTTTTGGATATAATTCTAGTTTAAGTGCAACAAACCGTGAATTACAGTTTCTTTCTTTTGTCTTAAGTGATTTTTGGAATTCCTGTTCAGAGTTGGTCATTGCTTTTTGTTAAGCTTCTAGAAATCTAGCTCATGGATGTATTTTGAAACTGTATATTAGATACTCTTTTCTTAATAACTTACTATTCTTATTCATTCTGTAGTGTTTACGTGAAAAAAGGGATCAAGTAAGCATCTGGGCCATTTCCCAGCTCCTTGGTTTTCAATATCGCAGAACCCTTCAGTTACTGTGCTGTCTGATTTAAGCCTTTTTGGGAGAAATGGATGTTGGCTGAAATAGCTATAGCACAAAGCTCTATTCTGGTTACTATATCTCGTGATGCATGATCTAAGTCAATGTATACAAAACATTACACTTTTTTTTAAAAAAATGCATACAATTACAGACAAAGTATAACTGGTCAAATGGGGAAAATAATAACCAAAATATATATGGGTAGAATCCCACCTACCATAAATAAGAATGTAAGAATGGCCTCACCGGACAGGCTCCTCAATATGCTATAAATCCATGACAGAATAAGAAACCAGGATAGATGTAAAGGTCTAGAATGATTTTTAGATTGAGGGTTTTTACAACCCCGTGACTAATAACTAAATCAATTTTTAAAATCCACCAACCCAATACAGATTTTGAGGTAACTCCATTTTGAGGTAACTACATTTTTACATCATTCATCATTTATGTCATGATCAACTTGGAAAGTGTGGATGAAGAGATGCTGAGCCAAGCATAGAAGAAGCTACTACTTCTCAGCCTGCAGTACAAGTGCAAATGAGTTCCTCCGAGCAGGCTGAGGAAACGTACTGTTCCAGCTGTCATGGACCTGAGAAGACTTAGGATTTAAGGAGCTCAAGGGTGGCACCTTGTTGCTTGTTATAACATCAGCTCTAAAAGTTGCAAGCTTGGACTCTTGTAACCTTGTATTCCTGAACTCTGGATTTACCACGGGACCTTGGCTTACAGATTCTGATTTCAACCTTGTAATCTGGACTCTCTGGTATTCGGCTTATAACCCTGGAACAGATATTTGGCTCCTCTGTGCTTTCCTGCTAAGGTTTGCTTCTGTATTAGACTAACAGCTTGACCTTGGACTGTTGGTTAACTCTATGCTGGTATTTGAGGGTCGATGCTTCTGACAATCGATTTGTTCTTACTCTCTACTAGACACTGCAATTTTTCTGACTCATGCATTAGATGTATAGTGAGTTTTTGAAAAAATAAGAGATTTATTTTCAATGTACCTCCAGGTCCTAGATTAATTTTGCTGCCCAGCCCAATCACTGTATAAACCTGAATAAGAAATATTCTTACTCCAGTTCAGCCTGGGGTAGTCAATAGGGTATTTATTAATTTTAACCTACTCCTATTTTCATGCTTGTCTTTGGTCCTGAAATCTGGCTTGCTTCCTGATCCTGCTATCTTGTCCTCCAGGTCTTATTTGCTCTAGGGGTCTGACTTTTGGTTTGTTCTTCAGCACAGATGTATAGTTTGTCTTTCATCCCAGCTCTTTCTTTGGCTCTGATTTCTGTCTGGCTCCTTTACATTGCTTCCTCTTTTGCCCTGTGATTTTGACTGACCACCAGTTAGCCTTTTAATTTCTGGCTTTCTTCAATCTGTTGCCCATAGAACAACCCTAACAGCTAGTTACTGAACCATATTACACATTCTGTTAAGAGTATATATGTATATTATGCATTTCTGTATTTGAAATATTTATGTATCACCAATCAATTTAATAAAATTACAAATATATTTTTAAAAGCCAACAAAACTGTACAATAATAGCCATACTACATGGTTGAAACATTCTTAAATGCTCCCCTTCATGTGGGGACATGTAAAATCTGGGAGAGAATAAGCAATGCAGTCCATGTAAACAGCATAGTGAGCCAAGAGAGAGGAAAAGGATGACTTTTGGACTAAAAGCCAGTTGGAAAATCTGTAAACATTTATATTTTACACAACTCCATAAAAGTGTAGAAAGAGACATCTGCTTCCAGTAGTTGATTAGATATTAGTTCAGTTATCTGGAGCCAAAATATTTTTGAAAGTTGCATGCTACAGATGGCTTTTGGCAAGTCCTGTTTGCCAAAAAATTATTCCATTGACTACTTCCATCAGTCCATTTGGAAGATACTGTTTGGAAGAAGCTGGCTCCTTTGCAGACTTTTTTTTTTTTTTGGCACAAGTCAATTTCCAAAGAAGATCACAACAGGCTTGCCTGGCATCCTGTGCTATGTAGATGCACTGTTTTATGGCAAAGATAAGCAAGAATATGATGAGTGTTGATATACTATACTGAGTCATTCTTAGAAAGCTAGATTCAGCTGGAATGAGATATACAAACATTGAAATAAATTGAGAAATTGTGTTAGATGCTTAATAAATAGAGAAATTCACCTGACCCTGAAAAACTGAAAACCTTCTTGTTCTATCAGAATCTCAAGACTTTGCACATATTTTCTATGCATATCAAACTTTTGAACTTTTCTATCAAACTTTCCGTGGCAGAAATAAGGCTTCAATAAAGTTGACACATGAGAAGTCACTGCATTCACACAGAAGAAAAACTCTTAAGCAATAAAGTTTGGTGTTGAGTGAGATAGCTTTGACAGTCATCTAGACCCTTCCAAGTAATGTGCCGTACAACTTCTTTATTGATGGCATTGGTATCCACAGTTTCATTGCCCATGCCTGAAAAAAAAAGTCTTCTCTAGGAAATTTCTAGGTTCTCCAGCATGATACTATAGTATTATTGGGTCAGAGGTTCTTCAATTTAACTGTTATCTTCAATTTTGTTCATTCATGTGAAGTCCACAAATGTTTTCCCTTTAGATATGGGGTCATACTTTAATAAGTTTTCACATTTTTCACTTTCCTTTTAATAGTGTTCTTTTGGGACATGGAAAAGTGGGGCTAGGTTAGAGCTGTTCCTTAGTTCTGACTTCTTCTAACTTTTTGATAAAATTTGCAGTAAAAATGTTGTACATTTCTCATGTGCCTTTAGGCATTTCTGGCAATCCAGAAATACAATTAGAAGGGAACTTGGCATGCATGGCTTTGAATGCTATCAGAAGACCAAGGGCCCTTCCACACAGCCACATAACCCAGAATATCAAGGCAGAAAATCCCACAATATCTGCTTTGAATTGGGATATCTGAGTCCACACTGCCATATATTCCAGTTCAAAGCAGATAATGTGGGATTTTATTCTGCTGTGTGGAAGGTGCTCTGGAATATCAAGGATGATAATCCAAAATATCTGCTTTGAACTGGGTTATCTATAGCCCAGGGCCCATCCAGGCAGGCAAAAGATGCCAGAGGAATTGGAATTTTAAATCCCAGTTCCTCTTGGGATGGCAGTAACATAACTGGCCTAAACCCTGGGTTTTGCGGAAGGGGTGTCCAGATACTACCCCAGCTGATCTGAGATCAGCAGGGGTAGGCATTGACACTGCCAGCCTCCCCCTCCCTTCCCCCCATTTCCCCCTGCACTTACTGGGAGTAGACTTCAACAAGGACTGAAAAGTTGCTGCCCTCTCCCTTGGAAGAGCTGAACAAGAACTTTCAGTAGGGGAGGGGGGATTTCTGTTCCAAGATCCCCTGTTAGATCTTCCAGGGAGGAGGGAGAGAGGCAACGGCTGCCAGCCTGCTTCTGATGAAGGCTCTGGTAAGTAGAGAGGAAAATGGGAGCCAAGGAGGGTGTCCAAAGGGGGAGGGAAGGGAAACACATATTTTCTATGCCTGCAGGGATACACAGGCATTGAAAAATGTGTGTTTCTCAGGAAGAATTGGGCATAAAGGGAAACTTTTAAACACGTGTTTTACAGTTTTGAACCTGATTCCCCCTGCATTTTAGCAATAATTCATCTATTCACCCTCCATTTTTAACCAGGAACTCTTGGGATAAAGGTACTGCGTAGAAGGGCCCTTAGAGCACTTCCACACAGCCATATATATACCAAAGCAGAAAATCACACCATATCTGCTTTGAACTGGGTTATCTGAGTCCACACTGCTATATTCCTATTCACAGCAGATAATTATATTCAGCTGTGTGGAAGGGGCCTCCTGGCGGTTCCAGACAGCGGTAAAGCCTGCACTTAACCGGGTTAAAAAAAACTTGGGTCTGCACACTTGGGAAAGCCCATGCTTTCTGTGGCCATTGTGTACATGTCCTCCCAGTACCTACTGAGACAGCAGGGAAACAATCCCCCCAAGCTCGCCAAACCCTTTTAAAAATAAAAGAACTTACCCGGCCACCATTAAAGTGCTGCTGGCCCTCTCCTGGCAGTTAGGAATGACATGCCAGGAGAAGGAGGCAGGAGAGCTCCGGTACCATGCTAATAGTGGATGGGTACGTTTTTTACTTTTAAAAGGATTTTGGGGGGTTGTGAAGGGGGTTGGTGTCCTCACAGTTTTTCAGGCTGAATCAGCCTGGAAAAACGTGAGTTGGCTGTGCGGAAAGTCTCAGAACTTCTTAGGGAGCAGTCTATACAGCAGAAATAGTGGGTTTGCCCCACACCTTTCGGTGTGGAAACAAACCCACTAACAAAGAATCTTGGTGCAAAACAGAGTTTTCCTGCTTTGCGCTGAAAGCATTTGCAATTTTAGGGGGCATCATTTGGATGCTTCCCGTGAATATCCAGCAGGGCGCACATTTTGTGCTCTGTCTGGATGCACCCTATGTTCAAAGTAGTTAATGTGGGATTTTATACAGCTGTGTGGTCCAACAATGGAGGATTCCAATCAGACATATTTTAAGATCTTTCCATGAATATGAGCATAGTTTATCATCCACAATTGTGTTTGTGTATGAGTGGAAGCGTCTTCTTTTCTGTAGCAGGGAAACAATACACATAATCACAACCATTCACAGTATTTCCATCACATAAAGGTAAGTAATAGCTCGTATAATTTCACACACATAACCAATGGCACTATATTTAACTTTAATCCATAGCAACAGAATGTAGAGAATAACGAGTTTAGGTGTTTGGAAACAAATCCAGAACTAAAGACTGTCTACTCTATGTTAAGCAAGCAAACAAGCAAAAATATTTGCAGAAAAAGCAATGTAGAGATGCCAATTTAAAGGTAATTCGATTCCACAATGTTAAAAAGATTAATGGTGAGAAATATCTTTTCTCCTTACTCTTTAATGCTGTTATTTTTTAGTTAATTGGGGCAATGATTTGAAGAACTTAAAGGAGAAGGGTGAATGTATATGAGTTCAAAGAAGTAGCTGTGCACACATTTGTATGCCTACCAACCAAGTGCAGCACAACATTATGCTAGCTTTCCTTGAAAGGAGACCATGTAAATGTATTTCATGGCACTGTGACAGAGAGAGTGTGGAGATGATGGTGGAATCAGAGATGTTATAAATTCAAGCTGCTCCCTAACTTTTTTGTGTGTGCTGGATTTCAATTTATCCATACTCCCACTTATGTGATGCATGTATGTTTGCTTGATACTTCAGAGCCAGATATATGAGCCCCCCCCCCCCCCCCGCTTTCCCATGAATTTTTGTCTATCCTACCCTATCAACTGGGGGATTGTATATTTGGTACAAGGTGGTGTCTTCAATAGGTGGTTATTTGGCAAGTAGTAAGGTGTGTGTGTGTGTGTGTGTGTGTGTGTGTGTGTGTGTGTGTAAGGGTCCCCAGTCAATGTGTTGTCCCATTGTCTTCCACACAGGGAATTTATATTTCTAAGATTGGAGCTTTACTGAGCAGATGGCGTTTACCAAAGTGAGGAACCAGATATTTCTTAGAGATGTGAAACAGGGCATAAATGCTCCTTTGGCCAGCTTGATGGTGATATAGGGACTATGCAGACACTGACAATGGCAGATAGTGGGGAAGAAAGCAGGAGGTCTCTGAACACCTATGGTATCCATTTGATGAAGGACAGGTTTCTAGAGTTGCCCCTACATGTCATGAGACTCACGGTGGGAAAGGAGGCTGTTCCTAGGCTCACCTAAATATTTAGCCCTCAATAAACACTGATCCTGAAGCTTGGGAGTTGCAACTTTGAGTTAGGCCTCTTGTACACAGCTGTATAAAATCCAGATTATCTGCTTTGAACTGGATTATATGTCAATATAGACTCAGATAATCCAATTCAAAGTAGATTTCCAGTAGCTGGTGGTCAAGAAAAAAAAAACCCAGCTTTTGGGTCCTCCCTCAGGCTTGGGTACTTCGCCCAGGCAAGTTGAAGAAGACCACCCAATTTAGTTGTCTCCATACTAGAATGCAATCCCATTTTCATGTCAGAGGATAAAATCTAAGTATGTGATAGTTAATCAAAATTGCTCATATTTCAATCCAGGCCCAGTATCTTTTTTTAAAAAAAGATATTTTTATTGAAAAGTTATGTACACACATCATAACAACATACAGTAACAAACAACAATAAAACAAGTGCAACTCACCTCACACACACAAAAGGGAGGGGGGAGTGATAAGGATTGATAAGGGGGAGAAAAGGGGATGGGAAACAGAAAATACAGTAAGGAATGTGAATAGTGGACACAATAGGGGGGGGGCGTGTTCTTCCAATCTTTGTACGTCTTTTTGTTATAAGTTCCCTTATCAATTTTTAGATGTAATTTTCTTAATGTAGTCCTCAAGTGGAGACCAGTCCGTGTCCTTCATCGCTCTTCCATTACTCTTCCTCAGCAAAAAAGTTAATTTGTCCATATCCTTTATTTCAATCAATTTTCCCAGCCATGCTTCTTTTGTTGGTGCATTTTCACTTTTCCATTGCTTTGCGACCAGCATTCTCGCTGCAGTGATACAGAAGGTGAATAATTTATCTGTATTTCTATCTACCATAATTGATTGATCGTATAACCCTAGCAATAGGAGTTCAGGTGCTTTTTTAAAGTTTGTTTTTAAGATTTTGTTACTTTCCTCTAGTACCATCGTCCAAAATTTCTCTAATTTTTTGCAACTCCACCACATATGGTGGTATGAGCCGATTTGTGTTTTACACCTCCAGCATTTGTTATTAGCCTTTTTATACATTAGCCCTATCTTTTTGGGTGTCAGATACCACCTATGCAGTATTTTGAGCCAGTTTTCTTTCATATCTGTAGAATAAGAGTATTTTATCTTTTTTCTCCAAATAGATTCCCATTCATGTATATAAATAGGACGGCCGATGTTGTTTGCCCACTGAATCATTGCTTTTGTTGTGCCCTCTGATTGTAACTCCCATTCCAATAATTTACTGTATAATATGGATATAACTTTTTTGTTGGACTGACAGATTCTATCCCAGAAACCCTGTTCAGTTTCAAAACCTTCCGGGTTGTCCTTTTTATAGGATTCCTTAATTTGAAAGTAATGATACCACGTTACATTCTTATTAATGGATTGGATTTCTTGTAGATCTTTTAACTGCGGAGTGGTATTTGTGTTGAGTGCTGAATTTAAGATTTCTTTATAAGTCGGCCAATCTCTCCACCCTAATAATCTGCGGTGATTTGCTTCTAATGGAGAAAGCCAGAGGGGGGTTTTGGTATGAAATTGCCTTTTATATTTATCCCAAATTTTAATTAATGAAGATCTTATGAAGTGATTACCAAATTGCTTCTCATTTTTTGATTTGTTATACCAAAGATAACCATGCCATCCTCTCCTTAATTCATGTCCCTCCAAATTCAAGATTTTAATTTGTTTCAATTTAGTCCATTCTGTAATCCAATTGAGAGCGCAGGCGTCATGGTATAATTTTAAATCCGGTACGCCAAATCCCCCTTGTTTTTTAGGTGAAATCATTGTACTATATTTTATTCTGGCTTTCTTTTTTTTCCAGATAAATTTCATAATTTCTTTTTGCCAATTGTTTAGTAGGGTGGCTTTCCTTATAATTGGGATGTTTTGAAACATGTACAGCATTTTAGGGAGAACATTCATTTTGATTATGGCAATTCTGCCCATTAACGACACGTTTAAGTTACTCCATTTCTCCAGATCGCTTTGAATTTCTTTCCATTTAGACAAGTAATTTAAATCTAAAAGTTTGTTATTTTTCGCTGAGAGCCAAATACCTAAATATTTTATCTTAGCAGGAATCTCCAGCCCCGAAATGTCATATAACTCTTTTTGCTTTTCTTTTGACATATTTTTCGTTAATATTTTTGTTTTTTTGCTGTTAATTTTTAGACCTGCCACTTTTCCAAACTCGTCAATTTTACTTAACCAATCTTGTATACTCTTTCTGGGATTTTCAATAATACAAATAAGGTCATCAGCAATGGCTCAAAATTTGTAATCCCTATTGTCTAATCTGATTCCTTGTAACTTTTCATCTCTATTAATGGCTCTTAATAAAACTTCCAATGCAAAGATAAAAATTAGGGGAGATAGGGGGCACCCTTGTCTCGTTCCTTTATAAATTTTGAATTTTGTTGACTCTGATCCATTTATTTGTATTTTTGCCCACTGCTCTTCATAGATGCTGTTTATTCCATTTCAAAATTGGAAGCCAAAATCTAATTCCTGTAGCAGTAATTTAAAGAAATTCCAGTTTAAGTTATCGAATGCTTTTTCAGCATCTAATGCCAAAAAGCCTACTTCTTTCTGACTATTTTGTTCGTAATATTCGATTGCATCTATTATTATTTGCACATTATCTTTAATACTTCTGGCTGATAGAAACCCTCTTTGATCCTCCCCAATCCATTCCTCTAAAAATTCTTTCATTCTATTTGCTAAGATTTTAGTAAAAATTTTGTAGTCTGTATTCAATAATGAGATAGGCCTATAATTTTGTACATCCAATCCGTCCGAATTTTCCTTAGGGATCATTATTATTATTGCTTCTTTCCATGTTTCTGGGATAATTTTTTCTTGCAATGCCTGATTCATTAATTTACATAAGAAGTGAATTACTTCTTCCTGGCCTATTTTATAAAAAGCTATGGTGAAACCATCCGGACCTGGAACCTTATTACTTTCAAAACTGTTAATTGCCTTAAGGATTTCTTCTTTTGTAATTTCTTTATTTAGATTCAATCTTTGCGCATCTGTAATCTTCCCCAAATTTTGTTTCCCCAAGTATTCCATTATCTTTTCCGGATTGATCGTCTCTTTTGTATAGAGCTTTTCATAAAATGTTTTAAATTCTTCTCTGATATTGTCATCACTGGTAACGATTTTCCCTTTTGATTTAATTGCAATTATTTGTTGGTTTTGTCTTTTCTTCCTGATTAATCTCGCTAACCATTTACCTGGTTTATTTGCATTTTCGAATGCATTTTGTTTAACCCATTTTATCTGATTAGCAATTTTTTCCATATCCCAATTTGCTTTCCGTTTTCTTAGTATATCTAATGCTCTTTTTGTTGATTGATTCCTCGGGTTAGCTTTTAAACCTTTTTCCTTCCCCTCTATTTCATTGTTTAGTTTTACCATCTCTAATTCCTTCTGCTTTCTTTTACTGGCATTTAACTGTATCAGGAAGCCTCTTGCCACTGCCTTGAAGGCATCCCAGATGATTTGCGGCCTCATTTCTTTGGTGTCATTATAGTTAAAATATTCTTTAGTCATATTCTTAATTTTCTCAGTGTCATTCCCCTGTTTTAGTAGCTTTTCATTAAGTCTCCACTTTTTAAAAGTAGACTTTTTATTAATTTCTAGCAGCAGTGGACAGTGGTCAGATAGGTCTCTACTTAGAATTTTTATATTTTCAATTTTTGTTGCTAAGGATTTCGACACCCAGACCATGTCGATTCTTGACCACGTCCTATGTCTGCTTGAAAAGTATGTGTAATCTTTCCCCCCAGGGTTCTGCTCTCGCCATACATCTATCAAATCATATTCGTCTTTTAGAGCGACAAAATATTTTGGTAGGGCGCCTGTATTTTTCTCTTTTTTTATTGTTCTGGATGTGTCCCTTACAGTATCTAAGACTCCATTAAAGTCCCCTAGTATTATAATGTGGTCCAGTATCTTTATGTCATAGTTTGGTCAGCAAAAATGGGGGGAGGGCATGGGAGGGGAATGTAGCAGCCTCTTTATGACTAACTTTTTATTTTTACAAGAGCACACATGGATATAAACTAGTCATTGGCCCGGTTACCATCTCATCCATTTATTTAGTCTTTTCATACTGTTTTGTTAATTTGAAATGCACAAAACAATACATCCACCTCCAGAACGGAAGTATCAGTGAAACAAAAAAAATTGAGAATGCTAGCCCTTCAGTTGGCTGATTTTCAGCATGCTGAGTGCCTCTTACTTGGCACTCGGTGTGCTTGGATGTAAGCCCAGGCAGGCCCTGGCAAGTCCTACAGCCTAGCGCCTAGCACCCAGTACCTCTCGCTCACTGCTCGTATGTCCTGGCAGGCCCTAGCAGGGCCTACAGCCAAGCACCGAGTGCCTCTAGCTCAGCACTCGGCACACTTGGGTGTAGGCCCTGGCAGGCCCTGGTGCTTTGCCACCAATGGACCAAAAATCTTTGTTTTTTTGTACCTTGGATGAAAAAGCTCATTTGGAAAGGCATGCGTTTATGGGAGAGGCGTTCAACCCCCCCCCCCCCAAACACTAACTCTAACCCTAAACCTAACCCAAACCTGTCCCTGTGCAAACATCTCCCTTCTGTCAAATACATCATCCTCCTCCGGGCTAGCATGCCCATCAAGCCTTTACTGAACTCACCTTGACTGAGAACAGGAATGTGGCTTAAAGTGCCTTTTTGCAACCTCATCTCTGGTTACATAATCTTCTGCTGGAATCAATTCAGGCAAAGGTAGCTGAATTTCAGGCCTAAAATCCAATTCTTAAATGGGGCCAAAATCTTGCTCCAGCTCAGGCTGAGCTACAATACAATGGCTTAATGAAACATTGTATGTATCAATACAAATGTCATCACTATTGTACATATAACAAAAGGAATGTTTTCAGGGAGAATTTTGAACTCAGGAGAGCTTACGTTTGGATGTATTACTTCCATACATTAACACAAAATGGCCCCAGTAAAAATCAGAAAGACTTTCATTACCTCACCCAGACCTTTAACAATTATAATAAGGAATGTAACTTGCATTTTTCTGGATCCTATTACAATCTATCCTATTTACACAACTATATAAATATGCTTTTTAACCAGAGATTTATATATCACTATGTATTGCATCTTATGTTAAAATCAAAGCAGACGTAAAGGAATTGGTGCAATCCCTTTTCTCCCCTTCTCTCCCCACTTTCCTCCTTTTTCTGTTGAATTTAATTGGATTTTCTTAGGCAAGTAATATGCAACATTAGGACCTCACGACACAGTAAAATACGCCATTTCTGCTTCCCTTTACATACTGATTCCTACAGTTCCCATCACAAGCCATATGGTTTGTTTCATTGGTAACTCATAGGAAGCTGTATGTAAAGGATTTGCAGACATAACCTTTTTCCTATAGGACTCCCTCGTCCTTTATTTCTCTGTGTCTCTCAGAGGTGCAGTATTTGACATATGATGCTAAACCTGTCTGCAAGTCATCAACAGCTTGCTCTCTGTTAAAAGATCATGTGTTTCCCATAGAAGGAAATGGATTAGCAGGTGGTCTGGCTATAAGGGGTTTAGCAGATCATGAATTTCCTGTTGAAAGAAGTGGATTAGAAGATTGTGGGTTTAAAGAACTTGACTGTTTCTTGACATTTACTATATTTCACCTTTTGTTTATTGGTTTTAATTTTGGAACTGTGCACCTCTGCAAGACCAAAAAGATGAAAATGTATTTCTTTGGCCCAAGGTCCAGAAGTTTCATGGTTGCAGTTGATCTGCCCCCTCCCACCCAAAAAGGGGGGGAGAGAAAGTAATGTGGGAGAACATCTAGTGGATTTGGATAAGTAAAAGGAATATTATTTTATTAGACATGGAAAGAAGAGATCCTGGTGTGATGGAAAGGATATGTATCTAGTAGGTATCAAGTCCTCACCCAGTATTCTTAAAACACAGATTGCCTATATAATAGATGTTTCCTCCAGACTGTGATAAGGTCCTTAGGTTTACCAGTTCTTTCTTCTGAAATATAGTCTACACCAATATTCAGTGGTGGACTCCCATTCAAGTCTTGACTCTGCTTAGCTTCCAAAACCAGATCTGGGTGCCTTCAGATATAAATTATTCTAAGTGTTGAAAGATAGGAAAAGTTTTTCAACTATGGCTGCCACCAGGGCTGTAGCCAGACATTTTTTTTGGAAGGGGTTTTGAAATTTGGGGGGGGGGGGTTGAAAATTTCGGGAGGGGTTTTTGAACATTTCGGGGGGTTGAACCCCTACCAACCCCCCACACACTACAAACCTGTCAATATCTGCTTGAGAAAGTGGAGCCTGGAGGGACTCTTAATGTTTTGCGTCTCATAGACTTAGCATGAGGATTTGGTTAACCAGTTAAAATTCATGAGTAAACAAGGTTTTTTTTATATAACCTGAAAAATTTCAGGGGGTGTTGAACCTCTAAAGCCCTCCCCCTCGCTACAGGCCTGGTTGCCACAGTCTTGCAGCAATCATAGTCCCTGTCCATACTGTGCAGACAATTCTATGCATTTCAGTCCAAAAAAAGTTAATTTTAAAGCTCAAACTAAATAGACATAGTATAAGTCCAGACAGACACCTGGATGAATTGATTGATTATTGTATGCATTTATCATTCTACAAGTACTCCCTACAAACCATCTTCACGTCTGAAGCTAAATATAATAAGGTCATCCGAACCTACAGCCTGGAACTGAGCGTTCTCTTGAAGTCATGTCTTGTTGAATCCTTCACCTTTGCCTTTGTTACAGTCAAGGGATATCAAGGGAAGAAAAGAGTTGGGGTTTCTATGGTAACCATTAGCAGCTTAAAGTCAAATCATGTAATTGTTAAAACCCAACAGCTAGCCAAAGCTGCAGATGAGGAGACAAATGTTTTTCTTTGAGAAGTGAACATCTCAGTGAAATTCAATCTGCTATTTTGTTTTGGTGTGTTTCTGTCCACATGCATGTTTTAGTGGGGGGCAATATTTCCATTTATGGATTAGCACTTTAAATTGTTATCTTTTCAAAATTGGATTGAGCTAGAGCACATTGAGATTATTTTGTTTTGGATTACAAATATTACCACTTTATCAGTTTCCATGGTAACTCCTGCATCACACATGTATAGCTCATTGTCCCCTTGATATTTTTCCTTACAAGGCTAGAAAAGCCATCCCTTTATGTTGGTTAAATTGCTACCCCTTTCTAATTCATACTACATTTTCCTATTAATATCTGAACTGAAGAGAAATTGTGCTTGTTTGGTATTAAAGAAACAAAATGTTCTGACCTTCCAGTGACACTGAACATGATTTGGCACCAGTAGATATCCATCTTTACCATCCCTTCCTGTTCTATTCAATGTGGAAGCCAGTGGGCATGACATGGATTGTGCCAATTATTCATCACCTAGAGTGAGATTAACCAAGTCAATAGTGCAGTTGGGGGGGGTGGGGTGAAGAGGACAAATCGTGACCTCTCTGCCCCTTCACTGATCATCTGCTAGCAACTGGAATAGGGAGAACTAAAGGGGATGGTGAGTGCCGTTTCATGTCCCTACACCACCCAAACCTAGGGAACATGGGATGGCTGTGCAAATGGTTGTGGCTATTTCCATCTCCTTAATCCAGAGCAAGTCATATCTTTGGGCCAATGTAAATAGTTGGACTCATTCAGAGATGGAAATAGCCACAACCATTTGCACAGCCATCCCATGTTCCCCAGGTTTAGGTGGTCTAGGGACATGAAATGGTACTCACCATCCCCTTTAGTTCTCCCTATTTCAGTTGCTAGCGGATGATCATCAAAGTAGCTTGGTCCACTCATTCAATTCCAGGCCTATTTGCTTGGCCATTGAGAACAGTAAAAGATTCAGAGAAATCACAATAAACAGTTGTCTCAGCACTCATCACAAAGGTTTCCACCACCTGGTCTCTCTGTGTGTATATGTTTGCCTTCAAGTTTCCCAGTAACTTAGGGTGAAACTAACTTCATGGATTTTTTAAAAGCAAGAAATACTCAGTGGTGATTGTGACAGAGGGGAAAGATGGCAGTGGTGTGATAGGACGTGATTTAACAGGCTCCGGTATTTTTGTTTTTCCTACTCCCTCACCTGGAAATGGGAAACAGAAAACGCAATAGGACTAGCCCTGAGTCAACAATGCACCACAAGGCTTCTAAACAACTGAAAATTGATGAACTCTTTGGGGAAGGAACTGTGAGTATATCTGACTTAAACACCCTGTTTGAAACTACAACTGACAACAACTTAATTCTTCATGATAAAGCTAACGAGCCTCTATCAGTAGCCTCTGACAACAACTTGGCTGCATATCATGAAAGAGTATCCTTGGAGTCAATTGAAACAGATGAAGTGGAAGAGAACCCCCTCTTTACCGAGATAAGACAACATACAGGGCAAACAATTACCACAGACTTTGTGATGAACCAATGTCTTCTTACAGCCCACACTGTTGTTTCTATCTTCGAAAGAATAGAAAAAATAGTAGGACAGTTGGAGCTTCTCAAAATTGCTGTTGACTGCTTCACTCAGAAAAGTATATCTTTAAAAGAATGTCCAGCTAAGGATAACAGCACGTGGGCCAGAGAGGAGGATAGTAATGTGCACCAAAACACCTCTGAATTACCCACTAAGGAGCTACAAATGCATAATGGCAATAGGATATTACAAGCAAATCAAACAATGCTGCAAATTACCCACATTGGAATAAATAAGGGCAAATGGAATTCATTTAGAGCTATCAGAACTTCTTTGAGCCAGCTATTAAACATACATCCACATAGTATCGATATGCTCACAGTGGAGTGGCTTCCCAGAGTGTCAGCTCACGACAGGATTCTCATATCGTTTGAGCAGATGACAATTCCCAGCATGCTGATGAAGATGAAGCTCTTTCTGTCCAGTTTTCAAATAACACCAACAAGGGTGTTTCGAGATTCAAGCATCACCCCTTTGATTGTGACAGTTCTCTTCTCTTAAATACAGCCTACAGCACCTGGTATTTGTTGGTGGTTTTTGATCCAAGTACTCAAGCTGGCTGATCTCACTCAGCTTCCAAGATCAAATAGGATTTGGTGCCTTGAGGGTTTGTAGGCCCAGACAACCTGCTACTAACTGCTAAACATAGCAAAGAAATAAACAAATGCAGGAAATCAATGACTATGAAACTTCAGTGACCTTACACAATCCCAACCCATTAACACTGCAACTGGGGGATATTGGTGAACCTGTTGCCCCAGGCTGCATGCTAAAGCTTCATTTTACAGAACTGAACAATTCTTTTTTCCCACTCTATAACATGCAACTTTTATATGTTTGTTTGTTTTAATTTCCTTCTGGAATATTTTTATTAAATGTGCACATTATATATATATATATATATATATATATATATATATATATATATATATACACACACA